>NC_038246.2:5345821-5708321 GCF_000004515.6 Glycine max | reverse complement strand
AATGGCGTCATTTGAAAGCTAAATTAGTCTTTGTTTCTTTAGTTACATAATATTGAAGCATAGTATACAACTTAATCTGTATGATTAAAAAAAAACTAAATATGTAACTTTTGAGATATATTTCTTAATAATTAAAGAGAATTAGATATATTTTGTATAATAATAATAATAATAATAATAATAATAATAATAATAATAATAATAATTTAAATATATTTAAAATAAATTTTATTTATTATAATAAATTATGAAACATTCTACATTTTTTTATTGGGAAACCTTAGTAGTCCAAGGATTTATTACAACATCAATGAGTCTAATGGAAAACTACATATAATTTTTGCGTGAAATATGTTTTTAATCTGTTCAACATAATTGATGAATTTAGACTGGTTGATCTTACGAAAATTATTACATTCATAAAAAAATATAAAGTTAACCCTAAAAAACTATTACATCCATTAAAATAAGAATTTAAGGAGTACAACAACTAAAATTGAGGCGTACATCCATTATGCAGTGAATTGAAGTCAATTGTGGAAGAAATGAAAAATTTTAGTGGTTTTAAAATAATGTTTTTTTACTGTGAGCTAGGTTAATAAATTACATCTATGCTGCACTTTAAAAGTAATTCATCTAATTCTACTTTTATTATCAAATAGTATACTCAATTATGTTTATCCTCTATGTTCTTTGAAAATCATTGCCTTTACCAGAAAAATTTATATTGTGTGGAAACAATGTTCATATACATAAATCTGTGGAAACAATACTTATATTATAGCGAGATTGATGATATTTTATATTATATTTCATATTATGGACATAATTTTCAGTTTTTCAACAAAAAAATATTTTACACGTAATATTAATGTTAAGAAGATCTAATTCAATTGATTGACCGTGTATATAAGTTGATGTAAATTAATTTCCTTATACTAAACTTTGATTCCTATATAAATAAAAAATATTATAGACACCATTCATAATTACACGTGTATTATATTAAAAAAATTAAAAGTTATTAGAGACAGTTGCTCCAATGTCTTTCAAATAGATTCGTCTGCCTCATTTATTATTATTTTTTCAAAATCAATTATATGATAAACATATATACACTAATTATTATTATGAACTTTTTTTTTCAAAACCAATTTGATCTTATTTTAGTATGATTAAAAAACAAAGTTCATCTCAACTTAATGATCAAATTGAACCGTGTTTATTTAAATAAACATCTTAATGCTAACTTGAAGCTTTCAAGACAACTTTTCTCATACTAACTGTGACCCGTTAAAGGGTGTCTTTGGCCTCATATATTCCAGAGAAAGAAAAAAAAAACGTATTTTAGCAGAAACTCAACCTTGTCGCTTTCCCGTTTGAACTTTGAAATCTTCAACTTGACCCCATCAGAACTGATCATGAAAGTATAGTCTTTCATGATGAAATTAATCGTGGAGTCTTTTTTCAAAAAAAATAAAATAAAATAATTTATGTGGAGTCGTTAACGCGTAAGTGGGAAGTGGGAATGCTATGTTAGTGCAGGCATACTTTAATTTATGGCGAAAAAATAAATCTATGCATGCCAAAGTCATGCTAACTTGCACATTTTTCAGACATTATTTTTAACATCTTGAGTATTTTAGGTAAAATTTAGGTAGGAAATCTGTTGAGAAAAAGTAATAAATTATGTTTATGACTTAGAAACTATAACTCTTAACTTATTTAACAAATATTAAAATATCACTTTTATGATGTACTAGAACCAAATATGTTTAATAAAGTAATTAAACACAAATGATTAATGTGATGAAGTTAAAGTTAAATAATTCGAATATTATCTAAGTTTAATTTTTTATCAGATTTTACTTATCTTTTGATCAAACACCGGATTAATCAAGACTCTGATTGTCCAACATTTGTTCGGAGGATAGCTCTATCATCTTTCTACTCTGATCACGATGGTCGAAACCCCAAACCACAATGGGTATGTCTTCAGGTGGTTATATATGGTGTCTAGGTCAATCCATTTTTACCTTCTATGGGTTTATTTTCATTTCAAAAGTAAAACATCACTATTAGAATTTATAGAATTAACATAGCAGGGTTAACATCGGATTTTAAAAAAACTAATGTTAAGAAGAACATGGTGACATTTTTGTAAATAAGTCGAGTTAGTTAACATCGGTTTTGTAGTTGAGGTTAACATCGATTTTTTCAATAACTGATCTTAACATCAAGTAATTAACATCGGTTTTTTCAAAATCAAGGTTAGCATCAAGTAGTTAATATCGGTTTTTTAAAAAACCGATCTTAACATCAACTAGTTAACATTGATTTTTTTTAAAAAACCGATGTAGTGCTATCTGTAAATTAAAACCCCAATTCATTTTTGCCCCTGTGCGTTGAGTCTCGCAAACCTTCTTTCTCCTTTGTCCTCCTCACCCTGTCGTCTCCTCCTCCTCACACTATCGTCTCGCATTGAACCTACAACTGCGCTACTGAACTTGCAAACGAGTTGGGGTTCATCATTGTCGCGATTAAGGTACGTACTGTGCTACTGATAGTTTTAGATTTGAGTGTGTTCTATTTATAAATAACTGAGTGTGGGCTGAGTGTGTTCTATTTATAAATAACTGATCTTGAATGCAAAATTTGTCAGCTATTACAAATTTATGAGGTCTGAGTGTGTTCTGTTTATAAAGCGCGGTGACATTTTTGTAATTAAATGGAGTTACTTAACATCGGTTTTAGCAAAACCGATGTTAACTATTTCATGTTAACATCGTACATTTAAAAAACCAATGTTAACATGATGTTAAGATGAATATGGTAACATCGATTTCGGCAAAACCGATGTTAACTTCGTAGAGTTAACATCAGTTTTGAGAAAGCCGATGTTAAGGAGTTGATTTTAACATCGGTTTGTTAAGAAATCGATGTAATGTATTTGATGTTAACATCGGTTTTTACAAAACTGATGTTAACTATATTCAGTTAACATCGGTTATCCATAAAAAACCGATGTTGTTATGTTTATAAGTTAAAAATTGAGATTTCACAAGCCGCGCGCGCTCGAAAACCTTGCCCTCCCTCTTCTCTTTGTCATCCTCCTGCCTGAAATCGCTCTTCTCTTTCTCCTCCCGCCTGAAATCTGTCGAAAACCGCTCCCTCGACACCCACATTGTCCTCGCTCGAACCCACATAACCCCCTACACTGCCGAAAAACCCACATTATCCTCGCTGGAACCCACAGAACCCCTTACACTGTCAGAAAACCCACATTGTCCTCGCTCGAAGAAAACCCTACATACACTGTTGCTACTAGGGTGTTGAAACACTCGTGGGTGCTCAAAGCTCAAAGCTTGCTCCGCGAGGTACGTAGGTCAACTTCGTGTATGCTAAGTTTCCGTGAGTGTTCATGTTTTATTGATGATAATAATAATAATAATACGTCTTCAGTTGCAGTATTGCTGATTGAGGTACGAGGAAAGCTTAAAGTTTCGTGCCATTTTGTTAGATCTCACTGCCATTGTCACTGTTTGGGTTCGAGGTAAGCTTGGTCTCTTTTTCATTTGTAGTTTACTTAGGAAACATGTTGAAGTTTGTCTCTGTTAAATCTATAGACTGCTTGGAGCACCAGTAGAGATAACTAGTGATAAGGATCCTGTTATTGTGAGTAACTTAGCTCACTATGTCATTATTTTGCATTAAGCAGGTTCATAACAAGTTACTAACACTTCTTGCAATTATTTTGGAGTTTGGTGCACTTGTTTGGTATGTCACAAATTTTCCAAATGCCTTCCATATAAATTTGTTTGATATATAACTTATACTGTGGTGTCTGCACGCATTAAGTTACCATAGCATAAATATGATGTGGCATAAGCAGGAGTAAGCCTATTTTAGGGAAAATTGTAACATAAATTCAATTATATGTAGGACTAGGGTCAGATATAGTGATAAACAAATTGTGTTTTGGTTCAATTGATCATTATCATCAAGGCTAATAGTATGTAAAAGAATTAAGTTCACTTTGATGGAAGATAAAGTAGCATTTTATTGCCGTGGTGGGCTAATCAATAGCCACTTAACTAACTACTAGGTCCACTGTTAGGAGAAGTTGGCAATGCAGTTGAAAATTTTAGCGTGTATGATACATCCTTTTGTGTGTATGGCTTTGTATATATGAATGAATATATACACTTTCATAAAGGCTATGTAGATGCTTCTCTATCTCAAAGGCACACTGTTATGGTCCTTAGTTTATAAATGTTCTTTTTTGATAAAGCTTGATTTATTAACCCCACCCTTCATGCCATATGCTTTTCAATGACATCGGTTCTATCACTTTTTTTTCCCACAATAGTCCATGACTTTTCCAAAGTGGTTGAGTGATTGTGAATGAGTTTTCTTCCTAGGCAATGTGTTTTATCTTCTATTAAAAATATGAAATACGAATGCTGATTATGCCTACTGCATGGTGAGCCTCTAGCTAGTGATGTTCATAGCAGTATTATTTGCATGCTTCTTTCGAATGTTTAATGACTAAGGTCTACGGTTAGTTACGCTGGTAAGAGTTGCTAGATTTTTTGGTGTTTTTGCTTATTTTTATCATTATCAAACTTTCCTTCCGCGAGTTGAATGGTTATGTACGTTAGATCAATTACTTGCTCGTTTAGCTTCTGGTTTATGTAAGGTTTCATACGTAGGAACACCTAGTGTTTGGCCTTGTTTCATTCTGGTCGATCCTTGCAGCTCTAAGGTTTCATAGTGTTCCATTAGTGTTCTGATTGGATTAAAAATGTCATGTGTTGGCCTTGTTCGGTACTGATCAATCCTTGTAGGTAGCTGCCGGGAATTTTGTCGTTTGTGCCATGCCAGAGTTTGTTTGCTTCATGGCTAAGTTATTGCATAGATTTTTCTTTTGATCGGAAAAATTATAAATCCTGCCACCATATGGATTCATTGGTGGCTGATGTTCCTTCATCTAGAGCCCTCCATCCTCCATACTTCGAATTTAGAATCTTAACCCAAAGATCATCATGTTGCTGCATCAAATTCCATCTCCATTTTCCCAGCAAAGCTCTATTAAAAGTTCTGATATCCTTTATTCCCAGGCCACCCTTATCCTTTGGGAGGCAGATTGTATCCCATTTAACCCATGCAATTTTCTTCTCATCAAGGCCACCACCCCATAGGAACCTCCTATGGATTTGGGTCAACTTTTCCACTACCCTGTTAGGAATTCTGAAAAAAGAGAGATAAAAAATAGGAATAGAAGTTAGAGTTGCTTTTATGAGAGTCACTCTTCCCCCAAAAGATAGGTGTCTCTGCTTCCACCTAGATAATTTTTTTTCACTCTTTCTAAGGATTGGATCCCATAACCCACAGCGCCTTGGATTAGCCCCGATTGGTATTCCCAAATAAGAGAAAGGCAGAGACATGATTCTGCAATTCAAATAGCTGGCAGCCTGCAGTTTCCATTGTTCAGATTGGCCCAATACCCCAAATCTGGTCTTGCTATAATTTATTTTAAGTCCTGATTACAATTCCAAAGCCCTCAAAATCGATTCAAATAGCTGGTAGCCTGCAGTTTCCATTGCATAGATTGATGTTGTGCAGTAGTAGTGTTACAAGTTTTGTTCGCCATATAAAAGTGTAGATAGATTTTGTTAATATGTATGCCCTTATTTATCTCTGTTAGTCCACTAGAGCGTTCTGTAGCAAGAAACGAAAGCAATTGATTGTTAAAAAACATTTAGGTAGTAATTGATTGTCAGGTTAATGTTATATGGTTGAATGCGAATTTGATATGCAGCAAAATACTTTTTTCGTTTGAGCAAAATTGATTTGGCCATGTTTAACCCTAACCTGTGATTGTAAAAGATTGTTTGCCACAAGCCAAGAGAAATTGATAATGAGTTATGTCATTATATCAAACATTTGATATAAAGTTACTATCTTAGTACTTATATTAACATCTGATAAATATATAGATCAATGCATTTCCAAATTATGTGTAATTTTTAATATTTTAAACCCCATTTTTATATTATAAAAGGAAATAGAAACTACTAAATGAAGGTTCTCGGATCCTCTCCTACAAAATGTTTTTATATCCTCTCTCCAACAGCTCTGTGAACTCTTGTTTGCATCTAAATAGTTTGAGAATAAAAGCAAACAAAGTCATACAATGAATGATAATAGGAATGTTCCAATATCTTTTTTGTTTTTTGTGTCATGTTTCAGCCAATGGCCTTATTGAATACCATTTTTTATGCCTATTTGAAACTAGTCAATGCAAAGAAAAAGAATTTGAAGAAGGCCTATGATGATCTCCTAACTCGCTCTTCTCTCCTCTGCATGTTCCCTCATGATCCCACCTCAAGACTCAGTTCATCTTCGTCCACAATGTGACTGAATTGTAACAAAGACTCAGTTCATCTTGTAGCAACTCTTTAAGTATGTTTAAGAATGTTTAGTAGTCCCATTACTGAATTGTAATTTTGCTTGTGTTTAACTATGACGGGTCTTACTCCACACTCATCATGTGACTGAGAGACACAAAGAGAGTGGGAGAGACACATTTTTTTTTTGGAAGGCAGAAAATATATATTATTAAATAAACTTGACAGTACCCGGGGTACTAGTTGAAAGATAATACAAGGCACCTATGGTGCTGCCCTACAAAATAGAAAAAGCCCAAGCTATCCCAACATGTAAAAGATAACGAATGATGCAGTCTTTCTTCTATGGACTTGGCTAAGAAGCTTGGAAAATAATTTATGTCTTCACTTCAATCAGTGGTCCACGAATCTCAAAATTGGTTTTCTTAGGACAGGATCATAGGAAATTAATGTTGTCCATGTTCTATTAACTTAATGTGGGATTTGCTTCTAGTTAAACTAGATGTGTATTATCTCTAGTTTTCCAATAGCTTGGCTACCAGCCAACACATGCCTTAATCTGTTTGCCAATAGCTTGGCTACCACTTTCTACATGCAGCCTATCAAAGAAATAGGTCTATAGTCATTAAGAGACTGAGGATGATTTGATTTGGGAATTAAAGCTAGAAAAGAAGCATTGCTGCCTCTAGGGAAGCTGCCATGAACATGGAACTCATCCACAAATCTTCTAAACTCAGGTTTCACCACTCCCCAAAATTGCTTGATAAAATTGAAGTTAAAACCATCTGGCCTAGGACATTTATCCCTACCACAGCTCCACACAGCTTCTTTGAGCTCTTGATATGAGAAAGGGGCAGTCAACTCCTCCCTCTACCTCTGATTAATTGTAGGGAACTGGACCCCATCCAGAGTAGGTTTGGAATAATTCTGTTCACTGAATCTATTAAGGAAGAAATTAACAGCTTCATTCTTCACTAAATTAGGTTGCTGAACCCAAACACCATCAATGAGAATTCCTTGGAGAGCATTGTAATTTCTTCTGAAATTTATGACTTTGTGAAAATATGATGTGTTGCAATCACCTTCCTTGAGTCACTTGGCCTTAGATTTCTGCTTCAATTGAGATTTATAGGCATTTGAAGCATCCCACAGATCTTGCTGTAAGGATTTCTTAGCCTTAACCTCATCATCAGACAGAATTCTATCAGAGGGTAAATTTTCCACTTCGTTTAGCTTCTGCTGAAGATTCTGAATCATCTTAGCATTAATATTCCCATTTTCTTTGCCCCAACCAACCTGCTGGTCTCTGCTCTAAACTTGCTTCACCAATCTTTCATACTCTTTGTGTTTGAGCCACCAATCCATCACCCTAAAGGGCTTAGGACCCTAGTCCACCATATCTGTTTTCAAAATAATTGGACAGTGGTCTGAAAAATCTTTTTGGATTACATGCTGTGAAGAATCAGGTCAATGAGATAGCCACTATTCTGTAACCAAACACCTGTCAAGTCTACTCTTCACAGATCCATTGGGCCTAAACCAACTAAACCTGCTACCAAGTACAATTTATTCATTAGGATTTAGGATACACCATAGCATCGAGCTTATTTATATGAAGTCAAATTTCCTGAGGTGTAAATACCTAATGGCTTAGGGAACATAGAGATTCAATTAATACATTCAGAATTTTTCCTCTGTTCTCTCAAAAACTTCTTCAGCAATGTTAGCTTCTTTGCCATCAGCCCTTTTAATCTGTAATTGTGCCTTCTGATAGAATGCAGTACCTCGCAATGCATATGAAATAAGTGTTACAACCCAATAGCAATTGCTGCCTCAGCCTTTGCTCCATAAACCAACCTTTGTATAAATTTAATATTGTAAGAAAGTGTGCCCAAAAGTAATCATTGTAAAATAATTCAATTTTTATGTAATATTAATCAATTAGAAATTATCTTAAATATGATAGCCACAAAGCCCAACCCTACATACCACACACTAGGTAAACGCCATAGACATAGTTGAGAACCATTGGTGGAAAGGAACATTAAAATCCTTTTCCCACCCTTTCAGCCAGGACCAAGTGAGAAAGTTTGCATTATCAACCAACTTCGAGATGACAAAAGGCTGATTATTAAAGATCATGTCATTTCTGAGCTTCCATATAGAACTTGTAGCTGTTATCCACCGTATCTTCCACCTTCTGTTGGTAGCCTTCAAGCTTGCCAAGGAAGAATGTTGAAGGAAGTTATCCATAGGCCTACAATGGAGAACTTTGTCTTCCTTGACCCAAGAGTTAAATTCCCACCACAGAGGCATAGCTTTTTGACATGTGAAAAATAGATGAGAGGCAGATTCAACTTTGCTTTGACAGAAGGGGCAAAGATCATTTTCAATCTCGACTTGCCTCCTAATTAAGTTCTCCTTAGAGGAAGCCTATCCCAAAGTAATCTCTAGCCAAAAGATAGTGCTCTAGGTGGAATTTTGAGGTCCCACAGTTGAAAGAAACCAGTACTTTGATCTTCAGAGAACTGCTCAGCTTTAATACAAAGATAAGCAGAATTAGAAGAAAAGATCCCCTTAGGTTCAGCTCCCCACACCCAAGAATCCTTCAAAGTTACATTAGGGCTTATTGCTGCAGTTTGATCAATAAAAGCTGAAGCACTCCCCATCTCATTGTCAAATAGATTTCTCCTCCAGGAAAATTTCCATTCCCATCCAGTTTCACAAAAGGAACCTATACTTGCCACTGTCTGAAATTTTTGAGATGAAATTTGATATAATTTTGGGAATTTTTCTTTAAGGGTTATCCCACCACCCACGCAAGAGTCTTCCTAAAAAAGAATTTGGTCGCCCCTACCCAGTGTCCAAATGAACTACTTAGAGACATCAGCCATACTGTTGTGATGAATAATGGACCTCAAATCAGACCACCAGTGGGAGAAATGCTGCTTTGGTGGTCCTTCTTCCAATCCTCAACAACCTCATTAGCAATCAAAACTCCATGGAGCAGTTGTCTTCCCTTAACAAAGGCTGACTGCCTTTCATCTAAGAGGTGATTCATGACTTTGCTAAGCCTATTAGACAGAACTTTAGCAATGACTTTGTAAACACATCCTATGAGGGATATTAGTCTGAAATCACTAATGTATTGAGAGTCCTTAATCTTAGGGATAAGGGCAATGAAGGATGAGTTGAGACCCTTAGGAAAAACAGCATTCACATGAAATTCTGCAAAAAACCTTAGAAACTCAGGTTTCAGCTCCTTCCAAAAATGCTTAATAAACCTAAAATTAAACCCATCTGGCCCTGGGCTTTTATCACTACCACAAGCCTACACAGCACAAGAAATCTCCTCCTCTTTAAAAGGCTCAACCATCATCTCTCTCTGATATGAAGTCAAGACATTAAAAGAGACCCCATCTAGATTAGGTCTGAGCAGATGAGGTTTAGAAAATCTGCTCTGAAAATGCTGAAGAATTTCAGCCTTAATCACAGAAGGGTTTTCTACCCAGCTACCATCAATCAGCATCCCCCTCAAGGCATTTCTCCTCCTGTTGTAGTTAATGATTTTGTGAAAGTAAGAGGTATTGCTGTCTCCCTCTTTGATCCATTTGCTTATGGACTTATGTCTCACAATTGATTCATGAAAGATAGACTTTTCCCATAGATCTGCTTGAGTTTTCTTGAGCTCTTGGACTTGCTAGTTAGAAGGTTGAGCTGTGAGAGAGTTCTCCAAATCATTCAACTTTTGTTGGATCTGCTTCACCTTGTTACCCAAGTCTCCAATATTGTCTCTGCTCCAGGTTTTTAGCCTTTGCTTTAGGTTCTGAAGTTTGCATTTTAGAGCATAGCCACCCCACCCCCTAGGCTGATTTTCAGACCAGCAGTCCCTCACCACCTTCTGGTAGTCCTTATTCATCAACCAAGCATCATAAACCTTAAAAGGCTTAGAGCCCTAATCAATGTATTTAGAATACACAATGATAGGACAATGATCTGAGTAGTTCCTTTCAAGATTGAATTGAGAGCTATCAGGCCACTTAGATAACCATTCATCAGAGACTAACACTCTGTCCAATTTGCTTTTACATGATCCATTTGGCCTAACCCAAGTAAAGGGCTTACCCACACAAGGAATATCATTTACCTCCATTGCAACAAGCCAATCATTAAATTCAATTATAAGATTAGTATCTGAATTATAATGATTGCTACCCAATCTTTCAGCTGGATGTCTAACACAATTAAAATCCCTTACAAGGCACCAGCACTTAACAGGGGACTGATTCTTCCTTGTACTCAACATTTGCCACAACAACTCTCTGCATGTTAGCCAACCAAACCCCTTCCAACATAATGAACCCCTTTTTAGAGATTCTAAGATCAAACTGGAAATTTTTGTTGTTCCAGACACACAACAACCCCCCAGCAGTGTTCACATCAGGGTGCCACTCCTAATCAATCTCTGGATGACCCCACAAAGCCTGACAAGCTGCCTTATCAAGAGAGTCCCTCTTTGTTTCTTGCAAACAGAGAAGGTCCACCTTGAGTTTCCCCACCAAGTTCCTGATAGAGGCCCATTTAATACCTCTACCTAGCCCTCTAATGTTATAGGATAGAATATTCATCTGTAAGGTTTCCTATTACCCAACTCCATAGCGTTTTTTCTGTTTTTGCATTCCATAGTAGCATAACTTTGTATAAAGTCTGAATTATCTGTACCTGCCTCCATGCCTATGCTTTTTCCAATATTCCATAGTTGATGAGCCTCTTCCAACACCTCTGTATTGCATTCAATAATATTACAATATAGGATAACTTGTAATTAAATAACAGTGTGAAAAAACACAAGCAAAAACCATTCGGCACCACCAAACATAAATGGGACTACTAAACATTCTTAAACACAGACGTTGTAATGTCCTCCTTAGCTGATGCAATTGTTGCATCTAGCAACAAGGTTGTGTACAAAAGAGAATGTGTCAAGTCCTCTAACCCCTGCTAGTTCAACAATGATACAATTATACTAAATAAGTTTAGAAAAACAACTGAAAAAAATGACAGAAACAACCAAAATTTGAAAAGCACAAAGGGCAAATAGTAAGTGCATTCGGCTTTGTAACAAAACAAAAATAAGCAGTATGTCCACAAGGACTAGAATTCGGTGGGGGTAGGGAGAGGGAATGTGATTTTATTTCAGTGGTTCAACTTAGAAATTCTCTTCATATTTAGCCTTTTAGGTAGCGACGGATGGCACGTGTGTACATGTAAAACTAAAAGTAAATAATTTAACTATGTCAATTAAAAAGTAGCTAGTTCCACTTGGTTTATTCAGTTTAGGAGTGTTCTAAGGCTTTATGCTGATTATATAGCTAAAGCAGAAGTAGCAGCTACCAAGGTTGAAAGCAAACCTTAGTTATGTGAAGAGAAGGCTAAAACTAGATAGAGGGAAGGAAATAGATGCAGGAGAGAATTTAAAATTAATAACATTCTGCCTAATAACATGCATTAGCACAGACTCTTTTCTTCATGTTAACAATGGTATGTTAGTTATATTATAAGGCCCTGTGATTTGTCTCCTTCCAGGTGATAGGGTGATAACTACTAGAGAGAAACATGTTTTTATCCACTTTGATTGTATAATATATATGTAGTCCCATCCTTTTAAAAACATGATTTGTTATCCACTTTGAGATCAAAACAGATTCAAAAAATTAAGTGCATTAAAAGTTATTTTGGTGGAATCAAATATATTATTTATAATGTCATTAAGCCTTTTTTTATTTAATTTGCTAAACACTAAATTATGCTGCCATACTATTTTCAGATCCCATTAGGAGCGATTTTAGCCATTGTTGATCCTGTGGTCATTGTTGTTTCAAAATTCAAAGTGGTCCTGCGGTCATTGGTGGAAAGTCAATTGTGCTGAAGCCTCGAACTTAGGTATTTATATCTTTGATTCGAAAACTAATTTCAAATTGTTGTTGTATGCATTACTGGTATATTTGTAACTTATGCTATGCCTCTCTACATGACCTTTCTTTCATTGGACTGATATCTTTGAAGTATTTACTGTGATTTTAACTCTCACAAGTTGTTAATTGTTAGTGTTGAATGTTTTTGTATTTTTATCTACTTTTGGTAGCTTAGTTGGTAAGCTTGTTCAGGAGGGCAGCAGTGACTTGTGACTGCCACTGCCCTTCTCTCTCTCTTGTATTCTCTATATATATGTTTTTTTATTGAACTGGAAAATTAATATAAATATTAAGCAATAAATAGTACCAGAGGTATTGCAGGATAGCATAGGAGAGAAGATCTCCTAAAACAGAGAACAAAAAACAGAAATACATTTGCCTTACAAGAAACCACCAGAAGCCTAACCCTACAGAGCACACTCTAATTAAAAGCCATTGACATAGCTGAGGACCATTGATGGAAAGGAACATTAAAGTCCTTTTCCCGTCCCCTCAGCCAGGACGAAGTGAGAAAATTTGTGTTATCCACCAACTTAGAGATGTGAAAAGGTTGATTATGAAAGATGATATCATTGTGGAGCTTCCATATTGACCTTGTAGCTTCTATCCACCATATTTTCGTTCTTCAATTGGAAACCTTCGAGCCTGCTATGGAGGAGTGCTGGAGGAAATTATCCATGGGCCTACAATGAAGAACTCTGTCCTCCCTAACCCAGGAGTTGAATTCCCACCACAGAGGCATAACTTTTGGTAGAGAAGATCCCAATACATGCAACTCCCCACACCCAAGTATCCTTAAACCTAGCGTTTAGGTTAATAGCAGTAGTCTAATCAATAAAAGCTGAAGCTATCCCCCATCTCATTATCAAACAAATTTTGCCTCGAAGAGAACTTCCATTCCCACCCAGATTCATAGAAAGAACCCAAATCTGCTACTGTCTGAAGTCTTTGTAAGGAAATTCGATATAATTGTAGATATTTTTCTTTAAGAGTTATCCCATCATCAACCCAAGAGTCCTCCCAAGACAAAATTTGATCTCCTCTTCCCAACTTCCAAATAAACTGCTTAGAAACCTCAGCCATACTCCGATGTTGATTAATGGATCTCCTCTTCCCAACTTCCAAATAAACTGCTTAGAAACCTCAACCATACTTTGATTTGTTCAACCTAGGCTCGAATTTCCTAATTATAGGCTCCCACACCACCTTCCTTCTCAGATTGATACCTATTGGCAACCCTAGGTAACAGAAGGGAAAATGAAGCATGGCACAGTTTAAGAAATCAGCAGAAATACAACACCACTCCTCAGATTGCCCAATTGCTCCAAATTGGTTGTTAGCAAAATTGATTCTGAGGCCAGAAACCATCTCATAGCTTCTAAGAATGGCCTTCACAGCTTTAACATTATCCATTGAACCTTCCCCAAAAAAAATAGTGTCGTCAACAAATGGGAGGATATTCACTGGAACCTTGTTCTTCCCCACCAAGAAGCTTTGGAAGCAATCTATTATTGTTGCTTCCCTCATCATTCCTGTCAAGCCTTCAGCCACCAACTCAAACAATAGGGGGGCCAAATGATCCCCTTGTCTCAAACCTCTTTGAGGCTTAAATTCAGAGGTTGGGCTTCCATTCACTACAATAGATATAGAGGCTGATGTAAGGCACCCCTTATTCCATCCAATCCATCTATCATGGAACCCCATTCTTTTCATCATATAAAAAAGGAATTGCCAAGACACTGAATCATAGGCTTTTTCGAAATCCACTTTAAACACCAAGCAGGACCTCTTAAACACCTAGCCTCCTCAACTACCTCATTAGCAACCAGAACACCATGGAGCAACTGTCTACCCTTCACAAAGACACACCCATACACACACACACACACACATACACACATACACACAGACACACACCCCCCTCATACACAAAGACACAAACACATAGACACACCCTCATCACACACAAAGACACAAACACACAGACACACCCTCATCACACACAAAGACACAAACACACAGACACACCCTCATCACACACAAAGACACACACACCCCCTCATGATAGACACACACACACATACCCAACTACAATAATAAAGCATAAGCACCCTCCAAACCCATAATTTGAAATTTACCATTTGTATGTTCTTTTATGTCATGAATGTAATTTGCTACATACACAACTGTTGTTCATGCTGAGTGAACCTTAGATTCTCGTTTGAGACTGAATGTAATGATTCTTGCGGATAGTTTGCATTAGTCATTGTATTTAGTCTTGAATTGTCCGTTTGGACAGTTTGGGGAGACTGGTATTTTTATGTTAGATTCATTCGTCAAGGTTATTATTATTTTCATTAATTTGATTAAATTTCGGTTCAATGCATTTCAAGTTGTTCTCTGAGTGCATACTTGATTATCGGGAAATTCATTTCACCGATGTCATGTCGTGTACTTGGAGACCAATATGAAATGCTGTCAAAATTTAATCAAATTTTTGTAAATAATGGTAACCCTGACGTTTGAAGCTAACATAAAAGACAGTTTTCCTAAATGGGATAGGGCCACACCTATAAATAAAAAAGTGAGATTTTCATGCATGGAATTGCTTAGATGGATCGAAGTTGGATGAATAAAAGTCGCATGAGCCCAGAATATGAGGATGGCATTGAACAGTTCTTGCAATTTGCTTCAGAAAGAGGTCAACCGAATGAAGAAGGAAAATATTATTGTCCTTGCATCAACTGTTTGAATGGAAGATGACAACTACTCGATGACATACAGGACAATCTATTGTGTGATGGGATTAAGAAGAATTACACGACGTGGATATGGCATGGTGAAGTCACAGACATGCAGAGTGGGTCCCAATCTGAACCGTTTGATGAATGGGAGATCGGTTGGAGGACATGATTCGTGACCTTGGACAAGAGTCTTTCCGGCAAGCACATGCCCCTGTGTATGAAGGATTGCAGAGTGATTCAAAGAAGCCTTTGTATGCAGGGTGCAAGAATTCCTTAACCCTGTTGTCTGTAACATCCCAATTTTTCGTAAATAAATTTAAAAAGCTTTTTAGTAAAAAATAAATAAATAAATAAATATAGAGCAAATAATAGGCTGAGTACCCTAGGTATAAATAGTTATATTAAGTCAGCTGCCTCCTTTTGGCCTCATTTTCGTTTTTCCCCTTCTCCTCTCAAAACCCTTTCTTTTTCCCGCAGCCCACCAAACCAGTCTCAGAAAAACGACGATCTCGAACCCGTTCACCGTTGGAGCGTCGTGAAATTTGAGTATCATGTTCGCAACACAATTCCGAGCATTCTCACCGTTGGGAATTTCGATATCATGTCTGAACTGAGAGAAACACCCTTCGCATTGTAGCCTTTTTCTTTCCCGCAGAAACCCAGAGCTGTCTTAGTAAAACTACGATCCCGGTTTTGTTAACCGTTGGATTACTGTGAAATTTTGATATGTTGTTCGAAATTCAATTCCGCACGCTTCTACCGTTGGGATTTGTGAGATAATATTCGTGGAGGGAGAAAAAAGAATCGTATGAAGACAGTACAAGTGGAGGTTTCAATCTCTTTTCCGTCTCTCTGACGTTTGGGAATTCTATCGGAGCAGTCGGATGAATAATTGAAATAATTTCCGGGAACCGCTAGAGATGTTGCTATCGCTGGCTGAAGACACGTGAGCCCGCTTAGAGGTAAGGGATGAGTTTATCGCAATTGGGGATTAGAATGAACATGTGTAGGGATCCTTAGAGAACTAAATTTGGGTTTATTTTGGGATGTTTATTGAATTATAATTTTCTCTTTATGATTATAAATATAATATTATTGTGTTCTATGTACCAATTGATGTCCTGATGAGAATTGATTGATAAACTTGAGTGCTCTTGATGTCTTTGTGTTTAACCCATGAATTTGATTAATTGATTATGATATAATTGTGAGAAACTATTTCAGGAATTTTACACCCCATGTTGTGATGAAATCTTTTGTATAAATTGTTATGTTGAGGTTATGAAATGATGATTCAAACTGTGAGTATGTGATAAATTGAACATGTGACGGATGATGAAATACATGTGTATTGAGATGAGATGTGTGTATTGAGTTGTGAACTATGAACTGTGCAATCACACAATTGTAAGACCCTTTAAGGGCGACGAGTATTGTGATGGGATCCACTGTGGGAATCCGACGAGTTAAAATGATTTTGAAAACAATTGAGTAGATGTGTGTATTGCATAGTTCATAGGTAAAGTGTACATGATTCATGAGGTGCGATAACATGTTAAATTGAGATTATACCATTGTGATTGAGATTAAGTGTATGTGATAAATTGAGATATATATGTGCATTGAGTTGTGAACTATGAATTGTACAATCACACGATCATAAGTCCCTTCAAGGGCGACGAGTTGATGCTAAGTCCCTTTTAGGGCGACGAGTTGATGCTAAGTCCCTTTTTGGGCGACGAGTTAATGTTAAGTCCCTTTAAGGGCGACGAGTTAATGATAAGACCCTTAAAGAGCGACGAGTTAAAATTATTTTGAGAACAATTGAGGAGTCGTGTGTTTTGTACAGTTCATAGATAGAGTCTGTGTGCTAAAATAATTTTAGGGGTTGGACCTGAATCAGGAGGGAGAGGCCCTGACGGACTCTTCGGAGTGTAGGTCTTGGGGGTCACCGAGTTTGAGTGCTCCTTTAAGCCTATGTTGATCTCATATGGTTGAAGCATTCTCGCAAAACATTGTGACCCTGACTGGTCTCCCTATGATCTTACTTAGTGAGAGTGACCTGACAAACCCATTGTGTGGTGTGTCTTGTTATGTACTCCTAAGCGCCCCAGGGTGGTTTTTCACTGACATGGTACCACATTGCATATAGGCTTGAGTCTTAGCATAACTGTCGCATACGCTTGCTAATTGTTTATTATGAAATTGATGTGTTATTATGTCTTGATCGGAGTGTGTGATTCCTGTGTATAATGATTGATGATTGAAAGGTGTGATTGTTGAATGACAAAGTGATGAAATAATGTGAGATATGCTAAGTAAATTGTATTTGGCTACTATATGTTGTGTTGTTTATCTCTAGTAGTTAGCAATGTGATAACTCACTCCCGGTTTGCTGTTTGTGTTTGGATCCTGTGATGATCTTGAACTTTGTGTTCGGGGGAGCAGATGAATAGGTGGATGACTATGAAGAACCTCATGCTAGAGGACACGGGAACACCACGCTCTGATAGGATGTGACATTAGGATATAGGTTCTATATTAATTGTATGAGACTTATATGATTTTCTTTGAGTCGAGATGACTTTATTATTTATTTGGACAAGTTTGAATATGATGTAGAAGAAAGTGAATGTGAGCCTTTTACCCATTTGAAAAGCTTGTATTTAAAAATGTTTTAAAAATACTTTTAATTAATATTTGAATTTTTATTCCTTTATTAATATATATGTGAGGGGTAGAGGGTGTCACATTGTCTGTTGTGTTAAGTCTGGTTAATGTGAAGGCCAGGTATGGGTGGAGTGACAAAAGTTTCACCTCACTACTTAAGGTAGTGCACAATCTGCTTCCAGAGGACAACACGTTGCCTAAAAGTTACTATAGGGCGAAAAAGATATTGTGTTCGATGGGTATGGAGTATCAGAAGATTCATGCTTGCCCCAATGATTGCATACTGTACAGACATGAATTCCAAGAAATGTCGAAATGCCCTATCTATGGGACTTCACGGTACAAAGTGAAGGATGAAGAGGAAAGCAGTTCTGATGAAAACTCCAACAAAGGCCCCCCAGCGAAGGTTTTGTGGTATCTTCCAATCATTCCAAGGTTTAAGCGTCTTTTTTCTAATGAGGACGACGCAAAAGACCTTACATGGCATGCAAATGGAAGGATTTCTGATGGAAAGATCCGTCATCCGGCTGATTGCTCGCAGTGGAAGAAGATTGATGGTTTGTATCCAGATTTCGGGAAAGAGCCAAGAAATCTTAGACTTGGACTAGCCAGTGATGGAATGAATCCATATGTCAGCTTAAGCACTCAACACAGTTCATGGCCAGTTCTGCTAGTAATTTACATGATGTTGTCTATGATGATATCGGGCCCAAGACAGCTAGGAAATGACATTGATGTTTATCTAAGTCCGTTGGTTGAAGATCTGAGAAAGTTATGGGACGAGGGGGTTATAGTGTTTGATGTGTTTCGCAAGGAGATGTTCGAAATGCGCGCAATGCTTTTTTGTACCATTAATTACTTTCCAGCATATGGGAATCTCAGCGGTTATAGTGTTAAGGGTCATCATGCATGCCCTGTGGCGTCCCTAAATTAATGACTGGTTTAATAGAAATAATTTAAATAACAAAAACCATGGTAAATTTTTTTTTTCTTCTTTTTCTTTTTCATTTCTTTCTCTTTTCACCAAAACAAGGTTTCGAAGGAAAATCCTCACTATAGAGTCCTGAATGGCCAGTTCACAACTCTATTCGGAGTCATTTCTTTCTCACCGCTTATAATCTCTAAACTATTTTGCTTTTTTCAAAAGAAAGAATATACCAGCCATTACTTTAGGTCGTCACGTGAAAATAAAAGAATAAAATATGGTCGATAAACTCTTTTACAAATAAAGTTGCTAACGCTTTCTTTTCAAATAACAAGATCGATCATAAATGCATTCATCATTTAAAGCTGTCCAAAATATGGGAGTTTTACAAAATATATAGTGTCATCCAGAGCAAAGGTGTCCATAGAGGTGGCTTCAGCCACAAGTATACAATAATCAAATTCCTATACATCAAGTCTACCCATACAAAACAAAAGAGTAAACCTAACAGTCAGTCCTAGATACACCCACCCTAAAAAATACACAAAACTAATCCGAGGAGCTGTCCACTCCACCGTGCGCTGAAGCGTCCGTGCAGGTTCATCTGGATGCACCAAAGAAGTAGCCGTGAATCGAATGGTGCCCCGAAATCGGCACCTCGTGTTGCCTTCGAGGGTCTCCCAAGCTCCCTCTAGGCACTCCATCTCTACTCGATCACGGATTAGCTGCGCCGCCATCACGATCTACAAGAAAGAAAAGAAAGGGGTAGACTCTTTCACAAGAATCTAACTGCACTGCACACCATTTGTCTCATAACCACTACATGCAAGTAAAAGGGGTATTTTAAGGCTTTCCATCTCCGGTAATCGATTACACAGCCTTGGTAATCGATTACCAGAGGCTAAACTTGAATTACACAGCCTCAGGACATGAAATATGCAATAATGCACTGTGTAATCGATTACACATGCCTGGTAATCGATTACCAGTGACCCATTCCTCTGTGTAATCGATTACACAGGCTGGTAATCGATTACCAGAGGCTTCCATCATCTCCCAGTTCCCTTTTTAAGCCTGGTAATCGATTACACCCCTTGGTAATCGATTACCAGAGGCTTCCTTAGCTTCCTGACCTCGTTTTCAAGCCTGGTAATCGATTACACCCCGTGGTAATCGATTACCAGAGACCATCTTAGCCTCCTGTCTTCATTTTTAAGCCTTGTAATCGATTGCCCACCCTTGGTAATTGATTACCAGAGGCCATAACCCACATATCAATCAAAGTTCACAGCTGGCCAGCCACCACAAGCCTCTTTGCTTTGTGGTCTTTGTTCCTTTTATCTGTTGACTGCCAGGAGCTCGCCTGTTTAGGTACATCACAGGTTCTCACTGACCGACTATGCCCGGGTTGGGTTGGGATTGGTCAAGCTTGGTTTTGGGCAATAGCACCCCACCTGACGTCCCCAAGGTCTCCTGACCCCCGCGACATATCTCCAGGTACCACTCTGTGGTCAACAATAAAAGCAGGAAGTTTCACCCTTCAACACTTCCTCATCTCAAGCTTGTAGGATTATGGGGTACCCATCACATGTGGTACTAGGTGGCAGTCGGGCGATGGTGCACAACAAGTTTTTCCACATCCACAAAGCGCGCATAAACCCACCATCCCCTGTTGCCCACCTCCAACTAAGCTCACGTCCTCCCACGTAGCCCATATCCTCATTTCTCTCAACACCGGGTCCCCATCAATCCTCCCAAGCTTCCACAACATCCAATCAAAACAACATTCAAACAGCACAAGCTATCACAGCCAAGCAACACAGGGCAAAGGCAGAAAACTCTGCTCAACACACCAACCAAAATTACAGCTTTTCTCACTCAAAGACCCCAGTAACAATTCCTTCGATCCAATTCGTTAACCGTTGGATCGACTCCAAAATTTTACTGGAAGTCTATAGTGCATACGCCTACATTGTGACCGTTGGGATCTACTAGAAAACATCCAGAACTCATTTTACATTACTCTTTCCACAACCAGCAAATACATAGATTTTTCTGCACTTGTGCAAAATTCTGCTGCACAATTTTACAGCAAAATCTGCACAAAGAGCATATTTCGAAAACCACACTTCCCCTCATCCAATCTTGCCCAAATCAATTTCTACAAGTCCCAAATCATGTATCAATCATGTCTAAACCAAAGTCAAGCTTTAAAGCACAGCAACACAGAATCTAGGTGTCCAACACCCCTCCATTCAATGGGTTTTCTAGGTTTGAAAAGTGAAATTTAGAATGAGGTAAATTTGAAGCAAACTCTCACCTCACACCAGTCCATAACATCCATTTAGACTTGTTCAAACTGGATTTACACCTAAAATCTCACCGAATCAAAATTTGACTCTTCAACACCCAAATTTGCCCTAGAAATGGCTCTTTGTTCACTTTGGTCATTTATTTTTCTCTCTAGCACAGTCCAAGCTTTCTCATAAGTCCTAAATGACATTTCAAGCTAGTATTAACTCACTTTAACCTCCATTTACCACAGAATTCAGACTTAGCCTTCCAACTCTCAAAGCCTCACTCTTTTTCCACTCATAACATCACATTCTCACTTTCCAACCCTAGGTTAACTCTACATTTCATCTCTAACAGTTTTCCATGGGCAATTTCAGCATATAAACATCACAAACATCATCACAAAAACCCTAAAACAGAATGGGTATGTTTAACTCATCCAAACATGGCAATTTCAACAAGCTTTCAACAAGAGTCTTCACAAATAACCATCATGAAGCAGAAAACTAACAAAACTACCCATCATATCTCCCAAAACCCCATACCCACGAAATTTAAGAGAGAAAGAAGTCCACCCAAACCTGAAATTTCGAAGTCCCACTCGTAGCCACGCACTTCACGACTCCAAAAATGCTCTCCTTTCACGATTTGGGGCAGAAATGAGCACCAAAGGTTGAAGCTTTGTGTGGAGCTTCAATGGTGAATGAGGGAGGAAGAAAAGCAACGTGAGGGAGAGGGAGAGAGAGCTTCTGAAAATGTGGGGCTGAGTGAGGAGAGAGAGGGTTGCTTTTTGGTTTTAATAAAAGGGTTTTCTCTTTTTCTATTATTTTATTTAAGCAATGTCACATGTCTCCATTTGAGTGGAGCAAGAAGGGCCCACTTTCTCTTTTTGACTGTGACCCATACTCAGTCACAAAAGTGAGGAAAATCTGACCTTTGAAACGCTAAAAATCCTGCCTCGGTTTGCGTGCCGTTTCTCTGGTTCCAGTTTCTCGCGTTTCTCTGCGTCCGTCGGGGCCAGTTTTCGAAAGTAATCAATATATATATCAAAACGCTCAGAATAAAACCCCGAGCGTGGTTCAGAGGTTGGTTTCGTTAAATTCTAAGTCGCACGCAAAACGATGATTTTTAACTAATTAATTAGGAATTAACTCATAACCTCCCAGTTATGGATTTCTCTTCCTTAATTAGCCTAACCCGCATATCTTGCCCCCACTATTCCTACTTCTACCAAGAACATATAGGCATAGACACTGAATAATACTTATATATATATAATCATTCAAAATACATCGTCTTCAAAAATTCCGGGTACAAATTTCCAGGATGTTACATGCCCCATCTGTGAAGAAAACACAAGCTACATACAACTTAAACATGGGAGAAAAAAAATCTACAATAGGCATCGTTGCTTTCTAACACCCAATCATCCTTACAGACGACTGAAAAAAACTTTTAATGGAAGTCAAGAGCATGATATTGCGCCGATACCGTTGACTGGTGAGCAGGTATATGAGTGGGTTCAACACCTGAATACTGTATTTGGGAGGACCCAAAAGAAAGATAAAATTAAGTTGCATATGGAAGAAGAGGTCCATTTTCTTTGATCTTCCGTACTGGTCTGATCTTGACGTTAGACATTGTATTGATGTTATGCATATGGAGAAAAATGTTTGTGACAGTGTGATTGGGATGCTCCTTAACATTCAAGGCAAGACGAAGGATGGCTTGAATACCCGTCAAGATCTAGTTGATATGGGCATACGATCACAGTTGCATCCAAGGTCTGATGGGAAGAAAATTTACTTGCCCCCAGCTTCCCATACTTTGTCCAAGAAGGAGAAGATAAGTTTTTGTCAGTGTCTTCGTCGGGTGAAGTTTCCACAAGGATACTCTTCAAATATTAAGAGCCTTGTGCAGTTGAAGGAGCTTAAGCTTGTAGGGTTAAAGTCTCACGATTGTCACGTGCTCATGCAACAATTGCTAGTCGTGGCTATACGAGACATCTTGCCAAACAAAGTCAGGTTAGCGATAACTCGCCTGTGCTTTTTCTTTCATGCTATATGTAGCAAAGTCATTGATCCTGTCAAGTTTGATGAGTTGGAAAATGAGGCCGCAATTATACTGTGCCAGTTGGAGATGTATTTTCCCCCTGCTTTCTTTGACATCATGATTCACTTGATTGTGCATCTGGTCAGAGAAATCAAATGTTATGGTCCTGTTTATCTACGGTGGATGTACCCGGTTGAGCGATACATGACGATCTTAAAAGGGTATACAAAGAATCTATATCGTCCAGAAGCATCTATTGTTGAGAGGTACATTGCTGAAGAAGCCATTGAATTTTGTTCAGAATACTTAGAGAAGGCTAAACCTATTGGCCTTCCTGAGTCTCGGCATAATGACAGAGTGGGTGGTAAGGGTTCAAGAGGACTGCATGTGATCACTCCAAGTGTAGAACATTTGTTACAAGCTCACTTGTATGTCTTGAACAACAGTAATGAAGTTTTGCCATACATACTTAAGCATGAAGCTTTAGTTGAACAGAATAATCCAAAAATGTCAAAGAATTGGGTGTTGAAAAATCATAACAAGACTTTCTGTGATTGGTTTAAAGATACAAGCTTTGCAGATGAGAATGCTTCAGAAACATTAAGAAAGCTAGTAGATGGGCCTAAAAGAAATGTTATAACTTGGCAAGGATACAACATAAACAAGTATTCATTTTACACAAAAACACAAGATGACAAAAGTACAATGCAGAACAACGGGGTCACCCTAAGGGCTGAATCTCAACACTTTGCAAGTGTCAATGACGTCAATCCTTGTGTAGCTTCCATCCCTTACTTTGGGTTCATTGATGAAATTTGGGAGCTTAACTATGTGAAATTTACGGTATGTATTTTCAAATGTAAATGGGTTGACAGCAACACCGGTGTGCGCACCGATGATATAGGATTTACGTTGGTAGACCTAAAGAAACTTGGTTACCACAATGACCCTTTCATCATGGCAGAACAAGCTAGACAAGTATTTTACGTGCAAGACCCTTGTTATGAAAGGTGGTGCTGGTTTTGCAGGGCAAAACAATTGGTGTTAATGTAGAAGATGATGATTCATACATGGACACCTATGTTAGTCCTTTGACCGCACAAATCACTCCTACCGTTGTCGGAGAATAAGAAGCTAGCGACGTTCATGCTAATCATAATGATCATGATGAAGGAGAATTGATTAGCATCGTCTAATGTAATTTTCTGCAGAGACAGAGGTCACCAAAGCAAGTAAGTGACAACTACATCTTTTTTCTGATTAAGGCATCAGTATTTTGTTTTAGATGGCATCCTTAGGACTTCATACAGCTCATGTTTGTCGCCAGTTTCATCATCCACCACCCTTACCTTCTCTGGCTTCTCACGTTTATTGTTGTTAAACCCATATTTATGCTTTCTTCCCTTCATGTCTTGTTTTATCACAACTTTAGCCGAATCTCCTATCTTCAGCACAGTTGAATCTCCTGTCTTATTCTCCAATGACACACTTTGATGGCCTGTATCTCTTTTCTTCATATGTTCTAGTGCTTCAGCTTCAGAATGCATAAAGCAATCTGAATTTTCCAGTGATCACCAAAGGCTTCTACATCAGCATTCACACTCTCCGCCCTCTTTGCTTTATGCTTCTGTGCTGCATTCCGTGCTTCCTCCTTATAAATCTCACATTTATTAGAGGTTTCACTAGAACGATCAGCACCAATTTGTGCTTCTTCCTCGTCTACCAGCTCAATATCTTTCCTTTCAACTTTTGTTTTGTAAATTACATTGTAGTTTACAAAAGCAAAGGTGAAACGAAAGATATTGAGTTGGTAGAGGAGGAAGAGGCACAGATTGGTGCTGATTCTTCTAGTGCAACCTCTAATAAATCTGAGAATTATAAGGAGGAACCACAGAATGCAGCACAGAAGCATAAAGAAAAAAGGGTGGAGAGTGTCAATGTTGATGCAGAAGCCTTTGGTGATCACTGGAAAGTTCAGATTGGTCTATGCATTCTGAAGCTGAAGCACTATAACATATGAAGAAAAGAGATACAGGCCATCAAAGTGTGTCATTGGAGAATAAGACAGGAGATTCAATTATCCTGAAGATAGGAGATTCGGCTAAAGTTGTGATAAAATAAGACATGAAGGGAAGAAGGCATAAATATGGGTTTAACAACAATAAACGTGAGAAGCCAGAGAAGGTAAGGGTGGTGGATAATTAAACTGGTGACAAACATCGGCTGGATGAAGTCCTAAGGATGCCATCTACATGTGTATTTCTCAAGATATAGTATTTATATTCCATCACGGATCCATTGACTGTTGATTACATGTAATAGACTTTTTTTAACATGCTTGCCCCAAATCAAATCATAATTCAATGTTTATTGCACAACACGTCACTAAATTTTGCTATGTACAAAATGACACCAACCCCAATCAACTCCTCCCCTGGTAACCCCCAATTTCATTCCTTCATCATTCAAGGTCTTCATGTCATTCCTTCCCCGAGACTTTGAAGTACTTTTGTCAACGATTTCTCTACAATTCCAAAAATCTAAGAAAAGTTTGCTTGCATTCACCCCACTTTGACATCCTTTAAATCCCATGGAAATCTAGCTTTGAGTGCACACTATGTAATCTTGACATGTCTACGATTATTGTTACTTGTGCTACACAGTAATTTTCTTTCATGTCTTGAAACAAATTTAAAGCACAAGTATCACAACACATCATCAACCTTAATTTGTTATCAGACTATTGATTTATCAGACTTTTTCATTACTATTACATCTTATCCTGTTTTGAATCACAATTAAAAAGCACAACTAAATCACTTATGACTTATCCTCTTTTGATTAATCCTATTTTGTATGTTGTTGTATGTTATTGTATAAAAGATCATGAGTTCTCCACCTGCCTCCCCTCCTCCTCCTCCTCCTTCTCCTCCTCCTTCTCCTCCTCCTCCTGCTCCTTCGGACGCATCGACTTCCCCGTCTGCCTAAAGCGGACATGCAAAGCCTCACGTCTACGATCGTTGTCTACTAGACCACCTGGTGCTGAGAGACCAGTGGTCCATGTTGATCCAGCTACCGGCAAGGTCGACGGTCCCCACATGGAGAAATTAAGAACATATTTGGGGATTGTGGCACGTGATAAGGTGGACGTGACCTACGAGAACTGGAAGGAGGTCCCTACTACTTAGAAGGACCTGATTTGGAAAGATATTCAGGTATTTTTCTTTTCTTATTTGATTTTGTTTAATTAATAGCCAAAAAATACATTATTGTAACAAATCAACTTTATTTGATGTCGTCAGGCGGAATTTGATATCCCAGAGGCTTTTGAAAGTAGGACGAAAAGGAAGTTACTTCAGACCGTGGGCGAGAGATGGAGGCAGTTTAAATCAGACCTCACGAGGAAATGGGCCCTTGTAGCCGATCAGGACGGTGCGGAGGACACTGTCTGTGAGAAATATGACATTAGTAAGGAAAAATGGGCCCAGTTTTGCCAGTCTCGTAGAGACCCTTCTTGGGAGGTATGTTCCTTGCCATTTAAGTTGTTTTTAAAAAAACATTATCGTGTTATACTTCATTCTAGCAATTTGAAAGATTATTGTTTTATTTTGGCAGGATGTGCGCAAAAAGGCACAGGCCATCCAGAAGCAGAACACTCCTGATAACTGCTAAATAATTGTATTTTGATAGTAGAAAATTAGTCAAATATTGGCCTGAAATTAATTATTTAGCAGTTATTTGTGATTAAAAGTTAAAAAATTAATTAAATTGAATTTTTGGTTGCAGATATAAAAATTAGAGGTGTAACAAGCAAAAAAAGTAAAAAAATTGAAGAAAAGAAGAAAATTTGAAGAAGGTCCAGCCCAATACACGCGCTCAGCGCGCGTCACGGGCTAAGCGGGCCAGGAAGTACACGCGCTAAGCGCGGGGTGTCGTGCTAAACCCGCCTATGAAGGCCCAAAGCCCACTTCAGCAGCTATAAATAGAGAGACAGTCCAAGGGAAAGAGGACACCACGACAGAACCCCCTCTCCTAGGGGTTTCATTTACTCCCTTTCTTTCTTTCACCCCCCTTCTCATTGTACAGCCCTCATGACTATGAGTGGCTAAACTCCCTAGCTAGGGTCTGGCAGGCCTAAAAATTCAATGATGTATGGAGCATTTCAAGAAGTTATCAATAAGAAGAGGATTTCCTTCCAGGTTCTTTTATTTATTTATCGTTCTTTCTTTTTCATCCTGTATCTCGGACCTTACTTTCTGTTAGGGTTTAGTCCACTCGGGAGAGGGTAAAGCCTAATTAGGGGTAAGGAATGAATACTTGAATCTGTTTTAAGGGTTAGGCCACTCGGGAGAGGGTAACGCTTAATAGAGCACTAAAAGAAAGAAATTATCGGGTTATCTTTTAGAGGGTTTTCCTTCCAGGTTCTTTTATCTGCTTTTCTTTCTTATTTATTCTGCATTTCAGACTTTATTTTCTGTTAGTCTTTAGGCCACTCGGGAGAGGGTAAAGCCTAATTAGGGATAAGGAATGAATGCGTGAATCAATTTTAAGGGTTAGGCCACTCGGGAGAGGGTAACGCTTAATAGAACAATAAAAGAAAGAAATCATAGGGTTCGCATTGACCCAATGCCCTTGCTTTAGCAAACATCTAGAATGTAATCTTAAGGCGTCTTAGTTATTGAGTCTTCGCAAAGGGCATTTGAAAGATAGGTAATTAAGGTAGGCTTGTCATCATGAGGCTTCAGGAGCAAGTAGAATGGATAGATGTGGGGCATAATTAGTTCACTGGTATTGATAACAGACAAATCCTGAATCCATATATCTAGACTGATTAGACTTGTTAAGTTTTAGCGATTTTAATATATAGATTTTATTTCTTATTATATTGTTGGGTTTTCTTAGAAATAGTTGGGTTTCTTAGAAATTGTTATTCCTTATTGTTGGGTTTCTTAGAAGTAGTATTTTACTGTTGGGTTTTAATAGGAGTAGTTATCCCCTATTTAGGAGTAGGTATTTAGGCTTAGTAGATTTAGACTTTATCCTTCCTTTATTTGAATTTCTTAGAAGTAGTTATTCCTATCTTTATCATATCTCAATTTAAATATTTTATCTTCTATTTTGATCTCTCAATCTTTTATCTTTTTCTTTTACCTTCTAATTTTATCTTTAAATATCTTATCTTTTCTTTTATCTTCTAATTTTATCCTTAAATATCTTATATTTTCTTTACCTTATCTTCTATCTTTCTTTATCTTTTATTTTAAATTCTTATCTCTTGCTTTTAAATTGGATTTGCATTAATCTAAGTGCAAACAAGTCCCTGTGGATTCGACACTCGGACTTCCGAGTACTTTATTACTTGTGACAATTTGGTACACTTGCCAACGAGTTAACAACTGCCCCCCCCCCCCACACGTTTTGTCTCGTGTGGGTTATGACTATTTGGAGCAGAAGCTCCTGGCTAAGAAGATGAAGAAGAAGCTGGAGGAAGCTGCATAGTCAAGAAGCGTTGATGGCGTCATCGACCCTTCATCCCCGGTCAGATGCCACGTGAAGTGGAAGATGGCCCGCACGAAGAAAACAGGGGAAATGACGACTGAGGCCGCAAAGGAAATCGCTGAGAAGATCGTAAGTCATTTTCAACTAACCATTACAATTATATTTCAATATTTTGTGAATGCCATGTACCACTGTGTGTTTTCTGTGCAGGATTCCTTTGAGGAGCAGGCCACACAGGGATCCTTCGTCCCCCATGGACATCAGGATGTTCTCACTACTGCTATTGGACATCCAGAGCACCCTGGACGTGCCCGTGCTGCTGGAGCCGGTGTCACCATCGAGCAATACTTTGGATCAGCTCTACGGAAGTCCCGTAACTCTTCCTCCCTACCTCCCAAAGAATTGCAACAGTTGACCCAGCAAATCAGGGACCAGCTAGAGGAGTCCATCACAGAAAAAGTGATGCAGCAGCTCATGGCATCATTCAGCCAGATGCAATCCCAGATTCAATCCCAGATGCAATCTCAGGGACTTGCACCGCCTCCCGACCCTCTGGTTGGTCCCTCCGGTCCTCGAGTAAGCACAAAGGGGAGTTGTGTTAATCCCTCAGGAAACGATCCTGAGACGGGTGACTCTGATAGGTGCGGCTTGTACATAGAAGCAGATCCTGCCCGCCTGGTTGCCATGGGGAGAGTTTATGAGGGATCCACTGTTGTTCATAACACTCCTTTGTTGCCTGGCCAAGTAAAGGTGAGTGTGGAGGAGGTTACAGATGCAGATGCTCCAGTTCCTGTACCCACTGATAAGGTTTCCTTAGTGGGGCAAGCACTTCACACCTTCCTTGCTTGGCCGACACATCTGGTCAAGTCTTTATCACAGCAGGTACTTATTGTCCTTACTATATGTTTCTTTTTTTTAAATTAATTCATTAAGTGTGCCTCAAATTAGGCCATTTAACTTTGTTTCATGAACAGGTAGCTGTGTCTCCGGCAAAACCACCTCCAAAGCCCGATCCAGAGGTCGATGATCCGCTTTATCTGATGACATTGACCATCCCAGAGCTTTTTTTGAGGCCTTATCAGGTTAGATGGGATGCCACCGTGTTCGGGGTCTTTAATCCAGATTTCCCCCTCTACGTAAAGCACGAAGACCTCTATGAAATCGCACCCGGTGGTCAATGTCTCAGCATATCAGTGTTACAGTTGTGGATTCTGTAAGTCATTTTATATTACTTTTAATTACCTAAGTTATTGCTTTCAATTCATAAATATTTAACTTTAACTTAACATAAACAGGCATCTCACTAAAACATGTATGCGAGCGGGGGATTCTGATATCTATGGATTCCTCGAGCCACAGTCCATTCAGAGGTCTGGGCAATCGCAGTTTGAGTCTGAAAGTTACATAAAGACTTAGATGTAGAGTTCAAAATGTGATGTCTATCTTGGAGCCTACCTAAATGGGTAAGTCACACAAAATAACTGAATTTAATTAATGTTTACTAATATACTAACCCATATTCATCTCCACTGTAGCGGACACTGGAAGATGGTGGTCATCTTGCCCAAGGAACACCTAGTTGTCTGGTTTTGATCATTGCATAACATGCCAGACAGCTACCTTAAGGGGATTATTAATAGGTTAGTGTTCTTTTCAATACATTTGCATTGAAATACCTCAACGTACAACACCAGTTTTTAATTGTTACTCATCTGAAATAGTGCTTTAAAAGGTCTTAATGATGCTCCACAGCCTAAATCAAAGGCTCCTGCTAGGTGGATTGTCGTCAAGGTACGTCATTTACATAAAACTTCCACTTATATATATTTCTTTATGTGTCTGTACACTAGTTGTTTAATTAATATCCAAATTTCATTATGTATTTAGTGTAATAGACAAAAAGGAAGTACTGAATACAGCTACTATGTGATGCACTGGATGTCCACCGTCATTTTAGGAACTTTTAGGAATAATTGGGAAGCGGTAAGTTTATTTCAAACAAAATCGATTTATTTATAATTTGTATTACATTATTAACTTATTATGATTTATTTCATCATGCTGTATTTTAACGATCCTAGACCATTGGAGCCAGAGAGATTAAAGGCATTGCAGATCCAGTGGGCACAGTTTTATCTCCGAGTTAGAGATCAGACCTAAGATTTAGGGACATTATCTTTAGCTTAGTTTACTTTGGTTTAACATTTTTGACATTTTCTATGTAATATGAACATTGAATTCATTTGATGATTGTTCTTTATGATAAATCAATTATTTGATGTTTATTATCATTAAAAGTGCTTGAAAGCAGAATAAAATGTTTATTTGCTGTGAATTGGGCTTGAAATTGCATTTTACAGGTATAATTTTGGGTTTATTGTAAAAACAGAAAGTATATATAAAAAAAATACTTGAAAACAACATCGGTTATTAACAAAAACCGATGTTAATATGGTAAATAACATCGGTTATTTACAAAAACCGATGTCATCATGAACCTTAACATCAGTCATACAAAAAACCGATGTTAACTTTTGTACATTAACATTAATTATTTATACATAACCAATGCTAATGTACAAACATTAACATCGGTTATGTATAGATAATCGATGTTAACTTTGTACATTAACATCGGTTTTCTATGAATAGCCGATGTTATATACAAAGACGTACAACAAATAAGTATATGCATCATCATCGTTGACATCGGTTCTTCGAGAGAATCGATGTCAATATATAACATTAACATCGATTTTACTACAAAACCGATGTCAACTTTCGTCATGCATACACTTTTTTTGCTGTAGTTCTTTGTGTTTAACATCGGTTATTTAGAAAACCGATGTTATGATATTTATGTTAACATCGGTTTTTCAAAACTGATGTTAACGATGATACATTCAACATCGTCACTTTCAACATCAGTTTTAGAGCCGATGTAGAATGCCCTAAATAATCGATGTTGAAAGTGTAATTTCTAATAGTGATGTTTCAATATTGATGTCACACACTGGGCATCCTAGACTCGTCGAGCTGCAACTATGTTCCTTGAGACGAGATTTGCTTTTGTCTGGATTTTATCGAGCGATACTAATGTTTATTTATATGCTAATGTAATCATTTTTTGCAAATCAATAATAGAAACAAATGTTGTACTTCCAGAGACGTAAGCATACTTGTTGAACCATATCGTATTTGTGTGTGTGCGCGTGTTTACTGCCTGTAGAATTTTTGTTGCTATTTCTAACAAGTACGATTGATTTTCCATCTTTCTCAAATGGCATTGTTCTTTTCTTCCCATCTGTTGCGACTCTAGCTAAGGTATCTAACCCTTCAACTCGCAAATTAAGACCAATTCCTCCAAGCCCTATGAATGGGCCAATTCGGCAGCTCTAACATAGCAACCACCGTAAATCCACCAACAATTACTTAATGCAATCAGTTTTTTGCTTGATGCACCTTCAAAATTTGTAAAGTCCCCATCTTATCCCTTTCCTCTCACTCACTATCTTTTTCTCTCCGTTTTCCTCTTCACTGTGGGGGGCACTTGTGAGAATCCCCTTGATTGGGACAGTGACGACTTTGATGTTTTTGAGGATAATGGTGTTGAAATATAAACTTGATTTGGGCCTAAATTAATTATTTGGTTCCTTGGACTTAGTTATTTTGGGCTTAAGTAATTATGGGTCATGTTTCTAGAGAATTCTTGTAGTGTTTGGAGTGTCTAGATATTTCTTATAGTTGTAATATTCTCTAGAATACTCTTTGGATCTCTAGAGTTGAGAACTCTCTAGAATTAGTGTATCTAGAGTTCTCCTTAGAGTAGTATAAATAGAGATGTAATCCTACACATTTGTATCAAGCAAAAAATACAAAGTTCTCTCCTCCATAAAGAATTCTCCTTCCTATCAAGTTTCTATTCAAAGTCTCCAATATTCCTAAACACTTTTCCTAAACATAAAAGCCTTATTTCCAACAAAGTGGTATCAGAGCTTCAAGATCCTCAAAAGATGGCGAATGGAGGTTTTCCTTTCCAAATGCCGATGCTCACAAAGAACAACTATGATAATTGGAGTATCAAGATGAAGGCGCTACTAGGAGCTCAAGATGTGTGGGATATCGTAGAGAATGGCCTCGAGGAGCAAGATGAAGCCTCGCTAAGCCAAGGTGTAAAGGAGACGTTGAAGGAGTCAAGAAAGAGAGACAAGAAAGCTCTCTTTCTCATTTATCAATCGATGGATGAAGATACATTTGAGAAGATATCCAACGCAACGACGGCCAAAGAAGCATGGGATAAGCTTCAAACTTGCAACAAAGGAGTTGAGCAGGTAAAAACGATTCGTCTTCAAACTCTTAGAGGTGACTTTGAGCGTTTGTTTATGGAGGAGTCCGAGTCAATTTCTGATTATTTTTTTCGAGTATTGGCCGTAGTCAATCAACTTAAAAGAAATGGTGAAGATGTTGATGAGGTGAAGGTCATGGAAAAAATACTTCGAACTTTAAATCCAAGTTTTGACTTCATTGTTACCAACATTGAAGAAAACAAGGATTTAAAGACCATGACTATTGAGCAACTCATGGGTTCCTTACAAGCATACGAAGAAAAACAAAAGAGAAAAATTAAACAAAAGGAGGCTACGGAGCAACTACTACAACTCAACGTAAAGGAAGCAAACTAAGCAAATTACAAGAGCCAAAGAGGACAAGGTCGCGGCCAAGATCGTGGACGTGGACGAGGACATGGAGGAGAAGGAAGAGGTGGTTACAACAACCATTCCAACAAATTCAACAATGGAGAAAGAAGTTGGAATCCACAAGAAGTCTATATTGAGCAACCACTGGGCTATGAAGTAAAAGGGCAAGAAGAAAAAGTCTTGAAGTTGAAGAAGGCGTTGTACGGTCTCAAGCAAGCACCGAGAGCTTGGAATGTTCGAATCGACAAGTACTTTCAAGACAAGAACTTCATCAAGTGTCCATATGAGCATGCACTCTATATCAAAGCGCAAAGTGGAGATATTTTGATTGTGTGTTTGTATGTAGATGACTTGATCTTTACAGGGAACAATCCAAGCATGTTCGAAGAGTTCAAGAAAGATATGTCAAATGAATTTGAGATGACGGATATGGGGCTCATGGCATATTATCTCGGCATCGAAGTAAAACAAGAAGACAAAGGAATTTTCATCACCCAAGAAGGTTATGCCAAAGAAGTACTTAAGAAGTTCAAGATGGATGACGCCAATCCAGTTGGCACCCCGATGGAATGTGGCAGCAAGTTGAGCAAGCATGAAAAAGGAGAGAATGTGGATCTAACTCTTTACAAAAGTTTGATTGGAAGTTTACGTTACTTGACATGTACAAGGCCGGATATTCTCTATGCTGTAGGAGTAGTAAGTCGCTACATGGAAGCTCCAACCACAACTCACTTCAAGGCGGCAAAGAGAATCCTTCGATACATCAAAGGTACAACAAACTTTGGCTTGCACTATTACTCTTCTGACAATTATGACATTGTTGGCTATAGTGATAGCGATTGGAGTAGAGACTTGGATGATAGAAAGAGCACTACTGGTTTTGTGTTCTTTATGGGAGATACTGCTTTCACTTGGATGTCAAAGAAGCAACCAATAGTCACACTATCAACTTGTGAAGCCGAGTATGTCGCGGCCACATCATGCGTTTGTCATGCAATTTGGCTAAGGAACTTGTTGAAAGAGTTAAAAATGCCACAAGAAGAACCTATGGAAATATGTGTTGACAATAAATCAGCACTCGCTTTGGCAAAGAATCCAGTCTTTCATGAAAGAAGTAAGCACATCGACACCCGTTACCACTTCATAAGAGAATGCATTGAGAAGAAGGAGGTAAAGTTGAAGTATGTGATGTCTCAAGATCAAGCTGCCGACATTTTCACAAAGCCACTCAAGTTGGAAACTTTCGTGAAGCTAAGGAGTATGCTTGGAGTCACAAATCAAGTTTAAGGGGGGATGTTGAAATATAAACTTGATTTGGGCCTAAATTAATTATTTGGTTCCTTGGACTTAGTTATTTTGGGCTTAAGTAATTATGGGTCATGTTTCTAGAGAATTCTTGTAGTGTTTGGAGTGTCTAGATATTTCTTATAGTTGTAATATTCTCTAGAATACTCTTTGGATCTCTAGAGTTGAGAACTCTCTAGAATTAGTGTGTCTAGAATTCTCCTTAGAGTAGTATAAATAGAGATGTAATCCTACACATTTGTATCAAGCAAAAAATACAAAGTTCTCTCCTCCATAAAGAATTTTCCTTCCTATCAAGTTTCTATTCAAAGTCTCCAATATTCCTAAACATTTTTCCTAAACATAAAAGCCTTATTTCCAACAAATGGCCTTACTAAAGCACGAAGTGGTCTCTATTACAGATTAATCAATCCATATAAAAGTATTATGTATTGTTCAATACGTAATAGAAATTGTATTGCAGATTCAACGTCCATAATAAAAAAATACATTGTGGACTGGACAATCCATAACATATTTCTTTTAATTACGGACTGTTCAAATTGTAATAACAAGAAATAGGACCAGAACATGTTTGGCCTATATACGAAATGGCTAGTCTGTATCTATTCCAGTTGATAGAAGGCAATTTTTTTCTTTGGAATTCACTAACTCTTTCTTCCCATCACGTAATAGAAGATTAAGATGAAGGAATTTTCTTTATGAATAAACTATCGAAACATTCACGCCGTGGATCCCGGTAGATCAGAACATTAACAATTTAGACAATTCGACACATTGGATACGACAGCAGCCCCTTTTCGTGGTCAAGTTTGCAGCAGCCTTGGACTAACTCAGTTTTTTTTTGTCATAATGCAACGGAATTGTTCCACGTATCAAATGCTAATTGTTGAAGATTCAAGCTGCGTAGCCTATAAATAGCATGACTTCCAACATGCAAAACTCACCATTGCACCTGCAAAACGAAAATTATACATATCCAACAATGACGACCACCCGTGTTGCTCTCTGCCTTTTATTTGCATTCCTCTTCTACGGTATATATATTTCAATAGCATTCCACTTTTCATTTATTTTCTTCTTTTCTTTATCTCGTATGCAGACTTGTCTTAATAGTTATTACACTCATTCATGTAAGAATATAGACATTCCTGATATTAATTGTTATTATGCCCTATATGTCAACCTGGATCAAAGAATTAAGTTGTTACACCTTGTGCTACTTAATAAGATTTTCCTCACCGTTATTTTGGTGGTATACGTAAACCTTGTGTTACTGAAATATAGTATATACAAACTAATTAATCAAGTCCCAAAAGAATGAGCAACTATTTTCACAACTAAATTTTTACTTATTACACACTTTTATCGCTTTCTTTCTCTTATGATCATTATATCACTTATTACATTTATATTTTTTTCTTTCTTATTTAAATCTTACCTCCTAGCTAAGAGGATATGTTTGAGATGATACTTTGAAACCAAAAAGAGAAACAATTTTTTTTATTATATTTTAAATAGTTATTTAATATTTATAAAACTATTAAAAATTAGAATATATTAAAATATTAATTTTTGTTAATCAATCATTTTAATTTTTAAACTATCAAATTAAATAATATTTATGTGGAATAAAAGAAAATAATTTTCATTCTTTTCTCATAAAATCTAATTTTCAAACATTGGTTAACAGCCACCTCAAGGGTATTTTTTTTTTTTTTCTGTAAAACAAATTTCGGTGATATTTATAATAGGAAAACTGCTAATATGTACAGCAGCACTACCAAAATTTATAACTCCCTCCGCCTTTGATTTCTTTAAAAGGTCTTGCCTTCAAATTCTTAATTTAAATTTAACCAATCTTTATCCATAAGAATTTAACACATTTTTTTTATATAATTTCTGTACATTTTGATTTTTGTACTATATATATAGCAATGCTGTTTATGGATAAATATAAATATGCTTGTAGCAGCTGATGATTTTGGTTTTGTATGCAGCGGCTGAAGGAGCCAAGGTTAGTTTCAATAACAAGTGCACATACACGGTATGGCCAGGAACCCTAACCGGTGACCAAAAGCCCCAATTATCAACAACTGGTTTCGAGTTGGGTCCAGGAGCATCCAACTCTGTGGACCTTCCATCTCCATGGTCCGGTCGGTTCTGGGCCCGAACAGGATGCTCCAACAACAACGGAAGGTTCAGCTGCGCCACCGCCGATTGCGCCTCCGGTCAAGTCGCATGCAACGGTGCCGGTGCAATCCCGCCAGCTACTTTGGTAGAAATCACAGTTGCAGCAAACGGAGGGCAAGATTTCTACGACGTGAGCAACGTGGATGGCTTCAACGTGCCCATGTCCGTAACCCCACAAGGTGGGAGTGGCGATTGCAAAACCTCAAGTTGCCCTAAGAACATTAACTCTGTGTGCCCTGCGGAGCTTCAAGTCAAAGGGTCCGATGGCAACGTCATCGCTTGCAAGAGTGCTTGCGAGGCTTTTAAGGAAGATAGATATTGCTGCACTGGACCTAACAACACCGCAGAAACATGTCCACCTACGAACTACTCTCAGATTTTCGAGGAGCAGTGTCCCGATGCTTATTCCTACGCTTACGATGATAAGAGCAGCACTTTCACTTGCTCCAACAGGCCTGATTATGCCATCACATTCTGCCCTTGAAGTGCTCACCAGTGGAGAGATCGACTTAATTGGTTATATATCCCTCCGTTTAAAATAAGTGAATACACAAATACTATTACCCACTCATAGGTTATATAGTATGAATAATAAATCACGTGATTTCGGTGATTGTATTGATGAATTACCATCCAATTAATAAAGTTTAGCTTTTATAATTGATTTTCTGTACGTGATTAATTTGGACTGGGTGGTTTTTTTATATGTGCCGCTTTACCTTCGTTTTTAACTTCTTTGATCATTAATGGAATAACTTCTATAACGATAAAATAAAAAATATAAGAAAGAATGTTGCTTGTGTTTTGTAATTTTTTTAACAGAATGACAAATTAATCCTTTCATGTACCAAAAAAACCATGTAAACACTGTTAATTGTAAAAGGAATAGGATTGTAAAACAATGTAAGATTGCTGAGGTATTTGATCATAAAACAATTCAATCAATGGATGAGATTGTAACCAAGGAATACATACGGTTCAAAACTTGGTTGAAGCTTTTGAGTTGTGTATGTTTAAGCTTAGGAAAGCATAGACATCCCAATATTTTTAATTTGGTGTACTTGGGTTCATGATGAAATATAGTGAAGTAAGAGAATTTGATTTTAGGATTGGGATCGAGTAGGGAGCCGGTTTAATATTAGATATGTTGTTGTTTGGAGCACAGATTAAAGTCCAATATCGTGGTGGAAAGGATGCTTAGGATGAAAGGGGCACCGAGCAATTTCAAGTAAATGCCTATGTTTTCGCTTGGACCGACCATTATGCATGTTCTCGGGGTGGAGTGGATCTAGTAGTTAAATGAGCGATACCATGATTTGAAAAAAAATATTTGTGTTTAATGAATTATCCACCATTATCAGAGTGTAATGTCTTTTTTCTTTTAATTTCTGTCTTCTTCTTTTTTTGTCATTGAATTGATTTTTTCCACCAGATTTCTAAGAATTGGTAAGATAAGTGCAACATCATATTTAAATTTCATCGGATATAACCAAGTGTATTTGCTGTACATATATAATAGGGAAAACTAAGAATGGAATTTTTTTTTTTTTTTTGTGATGGGTCAAAGATGTTACACAGCTTTCTATTGAATTTAAACAAAGAGAGAAGGTCCCCCTTGCAAAACATCAGACTATATATATAATATCTAAAGGATTGGTGCGGGTCAAAGAAGATTCATTGAATGGTAATTTATGACTCTTATTAATTACAAGACTCCAGATGAGACAAGAATAGAAATTTTGTTGGACTTGAGGCGCACGATGAAGGACACGAGAGGTGAATGGGATGACCGAGTCTTTGATGCCAAGACGAAAGGAGGTAGAAGTCTGAATTGAGTAGGCATGAGAAGAGATTGATGGAGTAAGCAACTTGCAATGATGCATTTCCTTCATTTAGTCCTTAATAAAAAAAAAACTTGGTTAGACTTGCATAACTAATTGAGAAACAAAAACCAAAGCTTGTGCAACATAGGAGCATATAAGACATTGCCGAGACACAATTAATGTATAATAATTTGGTTTGACGAATCCAGTGTATGTAGGCTGGATTTGCTCACCTCATAGAAATCTTGTCCTCCGTTTTTTGCAACGGTAATTTCTGCCTAGGTTGCCGGCGGGATTGAACGGGCACCATTGCATGCGACTTGACCGGAGGCGCAGTCAGCAGTGGCGCAGTCAGCAGTGGCGCAGTCAACATAGGAGAAGATGTGTGCCCAATTAATACCTGGTAGGGAAAACATTGAGGCTTAGTCTGTCCAACTAACACCAGAAGAAATGACAGAACTTGAGTCCTTTGCTGGTGTAGATGCTATTGGAAAAATATCCAAGTCCCACATCACCTATCCAGCTTTCAAATAAACATCAAAATGATATGGAAAACTGCTAGCTCAACAGAGGCTGCAAGGTAGCAAAACCCATGAAAGTTGATACATTCTCTAAGCAACCAGAGTGCTCGCAGTTGTTTTCCATATTCTGCTTCTGTCCGGTGGGTGCCGCCAGTCCTCGCTTTGTGGTGACGAGCCCTGGCTCGAGGGGGCGTGTTAAGAATAGTCCCACATCGGATAATTCATGAACATAATAAGTGCTTATATAGCTGGGTAGACCACCCCCTTATGAACCGGTTTTTAAGGGGACCTTTCGGATGCCTTGGCTGCACTATAAAATCTAACATGGTATCAGAGCAGGCTTTGACTCTGGGACCTCGTCTTCGCTTCTGCTGCGACAAGCACCCACCATTTGTGGTTCACGCACCAAGCCCAATAAGTGTTGGGCGTGAAGGGGGTGTATTGGAAAAATATCCTAGTCCCACATCGGCTGCCTCAATCCTTGGAGTGCAGCTTATATACCTGTTGGGCAACTTCACTTAATGCCAATTGGTTTTAAGATGAAATCTAACAGATGCTGTCAAGGGTGATAGATACGGTGATGAGGTACCTACTTGGAAGAAATCTGATACTTCACCACTTTCTTCTTGGAAAGCTTCATAATGAAGTGCTTTGCTTGTACTAGTGTAGCTTAGCAAGCTGCTATTTGAAACGAACTTGGCACTACTAGAAAAAGCCTAATTACTGATGGCCAAAATCCGCCGGTAAGCACAAAAATCACTCAGTAAACCTTTGTAGTTTGACTAGTTTCTAGCAGTTGGTATGCCTTTTCTAGTGTTTTGAAGTCCGGTAGATGATTCCATATGTGTTTATGTATTTTGTCTAAATAAACAAAGGCAAGCATGTGAGAAGGCTATGGCATGACTTAAGTGCTGTGATTATTGCCTTGGAAAATAGCTCAAGTAATAAATCTTGCTTCAGTTGCGTATACTAATCTTTTAGTACAGTGGGAGTGAGTTTATACATCTACATGATTATAGATTTGTATTTTCAAAATTCTGAACAATTTAGTTTTTTCTTAACTGTTATTAGTTTCACACTATTATACTTGAGATGATATAGATTCAGAAAATCCACTAGAATCGGTCTAATGGCGGAAAATTTGGATAGTTTGCATGTTATCCGAGGTTCAAATCTCATTGTTGTTATTAAAAAAAAAAAATTACATTTTCAAAAATGGCGTCACTTGAAAGCTTAATTAGCCTTTGTTTCTTTAGTTACATAATATTGAAGCATAGTATACAACTTAATCTGTATGATTAAAAAAAAAAACTTAATATGTAACTCTTGAGATATATTTCTTAATAATTAAAGAGAATTAGATATATTTTGTATAATAATAATAATAATAATAATAATAATAATAATAATAATAATAATAATAATAATAATAATAATTTAAATATATTTAAAATAAATTTTATTTATTATAATAAATTATGAAACATTCTACATTTTGTTATTGGGAAACCTTAGTAGTCCAAGGATTTATTACAACATCAATGAGTCTAATGGAACTACATATAATTTTTGCGTGAGATATGTTTTTAATCTGTTCAACATAATTGATGAATTTAGACTGGTTGATCTTACGAAAATTATTACATTCATAAAAAAATATAAAGTTAACCCTAAAAAACTATTACATCCATTAAAATAAGAATTTAAGGAGTACAACAACTAAAATTGAGGCGTACATACATTATGCAGTGAATTGAAGTCAATTGTGGAAGAAATGAAAAAATTTAATGGTTTTAAAATAATGTTTTTTTACTGTGAGCTAGGTTAATAAATTACATCTATGCTGCACTTTAAAAGTAATTCATCTAATTCTACTTTTATTATCAAATAGTATACTCAATTTTTTTTTATCCTCTATGTTCTTTGAAAATCATTGCCTTTACCAGAAAAATTTATATTGTGTGGAAACAATGTTCATATACATAAATCTGTGGAAACAATACTTATATTATAGCTAGATTGATGATATTTTAGATTATATTTCATATTATGGACATAATTTTCAGTTTTTCAAAAAAAAATATTTTACACGTAATATTAATATTAAGAAGATCTAATTCAATTGATTTGACCATTGTATATAAGTTGATGTAAATTAATTTCCTTATACTAAACTTTGATTCCTATATAAATAAAAAATATTATAGACACCATTCATAATTACACGTGTATTATATTAAAAAAGTTAAAAGTTATTAGAGACAGTTGCTCCAATGTCTTCCAAGTAGATTCGTCTGCCTCATTTATTATTAATTTTTCAAAATCAATTATATGATAAACATATATACACTAATTATTATTATGAACTTTTTTTTTCAAAACCAATTTGATCTTATTTTAGTATGATTAAAAAACAAAGTTCATCTCAACTTAATGATCAAATTGACCCGTATTTATTTAAATAAACATCTTAATGCTAACTTGAAGCTTTCAAGACAACTTTTCTCATACTAACTGTGACCCGACCCGTTAAAGGGTGTCTTCGGCCTCATATATTCCAGGGAAAGAAAAAAAAAACGTATTTTAGCAGGAACTCAACCTTGTCGCTTTCCCGTTTGAACTTTGAAATCTTGAACTTGACCCCATCAGGACTGATCATGAAAGTATAGTCTTTCGTGATGAAATTAATCGTGGAGTTTTTTTTTTTAAAAAATAAAATAAAATTTTTTATGGAGTCGTTAACGCGTAAGTGGGAAGTGGGAATGCTATGTTAGTGCAGGCATACCTTAATTTATGGCGAAAAAATAAATCTATGCATGCCAAAGTCCATTGGAGGAGTAATATGCATGCTAACATGCACATTTTTCGGACATTATTTTTAACATCTTGAGTATTTTAGGTAAAATTTAGGTAGGAAATCTGTTGAGAAAAAGTAATAAATTATGTTTATGACTTAGAAACTATAACTATTAACTTATTTAACAAATATTAAAATATCACTTTTATGATGTAGTAGAACCAAATATGTTTAATAAAGTAATTAAACACAAATGATTAATGTGGTGAAGTTAAAGTTAAATAATTCAAATATTATCTAAGTTTAATTTTTGATCAGATTTTATTTATCTTTTGATCACACGCCGGATTAATCAAGACTCTGATTGTCCAACATTTGTTGGGAGGATAGTTCTATCATCTTTCTACTCTGATCCGAATGGTCGCAACCTCAAACCACAATGGGTATGTCTTCATGTGGTTATATATGGTGTCTAGGTCAATCCATTTTTACCTTCTATGGGTTTATTTTCATTTCAAAAGCAAAACATCACTACTAGAATTTATAGAATTAATATGGCAGGGTTAATTTCAATTTTTCAAAAAATTGATGTTAAAAAGAAAACACAGTGGCATTTTTAGTTAACATCGGTTTTATAATTGAGGTTAACATCGATTTTTTCAATAACTAATGTTAATATCAAGTAGTTAACATCGGTTTTTCCAAAATCGAGGTTAACATCAAGTAATTAACATCAGTTTTTTTAAAATCGATGTTAATATCAATTAGTTAACATCGGTTTTTTTAAAAAAAATCGATATAGTGTTATTGGTAAATTAAAACCCCAATTCACTTTTGCCCATGCGCGCTCAGTCTGGCAAACCCTCTTTCTCCTTTGTCCTCCTCACCCTGTCGTCTCCTCCTCATTGTTGTCTCCTCCTTACCCTGTCATTGTTGTCTCCTCCTCCTCACATTGTCGTCTCACACTGAACCTACAACTGCGCTACTGAACTTGCAAACGAGTTGGGGTTCATCACTGTCACGATTAAGGTGCGTACTGTGTTACTGATAGTTTTGGATTTGAGTGTGTTCTATTTATAAATAACTGAGTGTGGGCTGAGTGTGTTCTATTTATAAATAACTGATCTTGAATGCAAAATTTGTCAGCTATTACAAATTTATGAGGTCTGAGTGTGTTCTGTTTATAAAGTTGCTTTGTTTGCCACTAATACTAGTCAGTAAAGTTGCCACTAATACTAGTCAATAAAGTTCCTTTGTTTGCTAAGTAGTAAGCACACAGTGAGTGACTGAGTGTGGTGGATTAATGAGAGTGGTGGGTATTAATGGCCACCCTAGAAAGTCCATTTGCATCAACGATGTCATTTGGCATCCCCTAAGTTGGGTTCGATTAAATGTAACTAGGATGGCTCAGCTCATGGATACCCTGGTATAGCAAGTTGTGGTGGCAATAGGAACTGGTTTTTGTCATCGGCTCTGGGATTTGGGTTTCTTGTTGTTCTGATTTTCCTAACATATCTACTTGCTGCCAAATTATTTGGCTTGCAGGTTGGTGACACACACCAAATACCATTATTTGTATGAAGTCACTATGAACTAATAAAGAATGACTGATAATATGATTTGTAAGATAAGGAGATAAACTTAACATATATGTAGTTTGTTGAATAACAGTAGTATAAAATTGCTATAAGTATATGGTCTGTTTTCTCATATTATAAATAAAAAGAGATCTTTTAGTAATTTGTCGAAACAGAATTATCTAGGTGGTCTACAATAATACAACCTCTCTTTGTGTCCCAAAATCTCAATTTCATCCACACACATCAGTTACACTCAAATGGCCTGACCCTATTCTTCTTTAACCATGCCAAATATTCTTGCACCAAATATAACATCCAAAGTCACGAACAATCTGCATAACTGCCAAATGCTAAATGTCTCTCTGTGGATCTCCTCCTACTAGGTAAGGCATAGCGTGCTAGGTGTGGATCCATTGATCTTTTAATGAATTCGTTATGGTTGTTTCTCACTGTCCACTAGCTTTTAATAAATGAGATTTGGGAAATGACATATTTTGTCTAGTCTCAAGTTTCCATATCAGTAAACAGTATGAGACTGTGAAGAAGCAAGTTATAGGAATATATAGAGCATGCAAATGTCAAGGATAATAGCAGCAGTGTGTCCACAGAACATTTTGCCATGAAGACTAAGCAAGCAGAAGCTGAGACATCACTTTTCCCTCATGTCTCTCTCTTTGTCTCTTATTTTTTTATATACATACAGTAATATACAATAGATAGGAAACCTAATAAAGCATTAAATAAAATTTATCTATAAATAGATATAAATTTGGTGATGGTGCTATTGCCTTTGGGGTAGGAGGAGTTTTTGCTGGGGCTTTTGGTGCTGCTGCAGGTGCTGGTGAAATGGCCATGGTGGTGGAGAAAAGGAGTAGGAAGAGTGAGAAGGAGAAAATAGTTGCTTGCTTCATCTTCCAGTTGCCAAGTCAAGCCCTTTGGATGGCTTTGATGATTCTGGATGAATGTGAATGATTGGAATGCAAGGTTCTTGCAATTTGTGTTTGATGAGTGGCATGTGTGAAGGAGATGGGTTATATAGAGGCCAAGGAAATGATAGGATGGTGAAATGTTATGGCTGTGAAATTTGTTAGTTGTGGAGTTTGAGGGTATATCACATCTATCATGCAGAACTAGGATCTTCTATCTAATTATTATTAGGATGAATGATGGGTACATATTGTGGTGAGAATGATAAAGCTTTGCTCCTAATTCCTAAAAAAAATTCCCTCTACCTAGCATGATGTACGGTACAGGTAATGCACCACTGATTATTGTAGTGGTGAGGGAGGATTATTTAGTTGGGAGGGAGAATGAAAAGTATTGTCTGTGAACTCTGTCTATATGTAGGTTAAGTACTAACATCTGAAAAAAATGATATGCCCAAATTCATTAAGACCCCCTGCCCTTAGTTTTGTATTATATAATTCAATAAAGTAATTTTAATGTTAGAAGGGGAGATAGATTTGCTTGAATTATGAATTTTTTAACTGCACAGCCAGCAATTGTTTCTAAAACTATAGGGGACCGTAGAATAGTAGTCTATTGTATTATTTGTGAGCTGTATTTTGACCGTAGCTGACACCCATATGCGTTTTTTTTTTGCCATTTTTGTCCCCTAGATTCGATCCTATCCATTCTGTGTAATATTCAGGCTATACATTCCTCTGCATAACCAATGATTAACTAATGAAAAAGTGGTCCTTCACTCAACAATTGTCTTAGATTTTGTCCCTCCCTTTGTTACTTTTTATTTCATTTCATGGAGCTCTACTGATACTGTGTGGTGCCAAACATGGTTGACAATTGAGTCAATACCCAAGAGCCTACTCAAAATCCATCGAGTCCTTATTATGTACATCCCAATAGCTAAAGTTTATGACTTCACCTAGTCTGTATCCTTTAAAGAAGCAAGTCATGTCTAAAAACATTTTCTTCTCAAATTCCTGTAAACTATCATAGCTTACTCTTAGGATTTCCTGAATATTTTTATGAGGAATTCTTTCATAAGCATCTAATGCTGACTTCCAATCCAGCTCTGTTTTACCACATAAAATGGAACCTATTATTTCCAGTGATAATGGAAGGCCATTTGAATGTTGTATTACTCTATTTGCAATGTCTATATAACTAGGATTAACTTGTTTCCTCTGAAGGCCCTCCAGTTGAACAATTCAAGGGCTTCTTCATGATTTAGTTCTTCTACTTCATAGGCTCTTTCAACACCATGAACATGCAGCAGATGTATATCTGTAGTTGTGATAGTAATTCTGCTTCCAAAACCAAACCAATCTAGTCCACCTGCAAGATGTTCTAATTGAACCAACTTGTCAACATCATCCAAAACCAAAAGAATTTTCTTTTTACAGAGCCTGCTTTTAATTATTGGAATTCCGTCTAATTTTTAGAGTAATTTATACTCTCCTCCCTTGAGCTTTGTCTGTATAACATAAAACCCTAAATTTTCTCCAATATTACACTACACCCCATTTGTAGTGGCTAACTAAAAGGGATGCTAATAACTATCAATTAAATATGAGTACCATTATCTGGATGGAAATGATGACAGGGACCAAACTGATTTGTTGTTTACCATTATTTGGGCAATTTGGTATAGATGGAATATTGCTTGGTTGTTTCCTGTTTCAAAATCAAAGATTTGACTGGAAAAATGTATTAGACAAAGCTTTTTAGTCACTGCCTCTTCCTAGACAGCGCCAAAACCATCAATCGAATTAAGAACATATGTTGCTGGGAACTACATGGCTGCTATTATAACAATGTGGTACATACATGTTTTAGCTCGTTTTGTTACAGCAAGCACGGACAACCTCCTAGGCATCCTTGCTATCCCAAAAGGCCAGGATACCATAATCAAGCATCCAATGGAGTTGCTGCCAACAACATCACTGCAAATGCAGTCCATGAAGCAACAAAAAACAATGGAAATGAGGAAGATTCTTTTGGACTAAGTTTGAATATCACACCAACACAATATCAAAGTTTAATTGCTTCATTATAATTTTGACTAGTGTTACAATATATATATATATATATATATATATATATATATATAAGTCAAAATTATATAACTTAGGGAGTTGGCACCAATTCGAGCAACCATACCTAGTAACATAAGCAATTAACTTCATATCTTCCTTTGGAGTCCAAGTACCTTTCCTCATTCCACTTTTGTCACAAGACGGTGTTCTCACCATTTTTGTGAAAAAGAAAAACAAATGTACTCGAACTCACTTGAATGTTTCAATGTTTGTGTTTGCTTTTGAATGTTATTGCACAACTATTCAAACTTACACCTTATGGTATGATTCATTATTGTAGGTGGTTATTGAGTTCTTTATTGGATATGATTATTGCTATGTTTTTGGACCGTGCTGCTCATTATCATAGGTACAAATATTTGTTACCAATTAATGTTTTTATTACTTGTTCACTGCCATTAATGACAACTAATATATGCTATGCAAATTATGTTCATGATGAGTAAACCTTAGATTCCCGTTTGAGATTGAATATAATGATTCTTGCAGACAGTTTGCATTAATCATCGTATTCAATCTTGAATTGTCCGTTTGAAAAATTTGGGGAGACTAATATTTTTATGGTAGATTCATGCATTAAGGTTAACATTATTTTGTTTAATTTGATGAAATTTTGGTATAATGCATTTCTAGTTGTTCTCTAAGTGCATAATTGATTATCGGGGAATTAATCTCACTGATTTCATGTCGTGTACTTGGAGACCAATGCGAAATGCTGTCAAAATTTTGTCAAATTTAACAAAATAGAATCAACTTTGACGTATGAAGCTAGCATAAAAAAAATATCTTCCTGAATGGGATAAGGCCACACCTATAATAAAAAAGTGAGATTTTCATGCATCGGATAACTTTGTGAGTATCACGGAGTTATTATTTAGATGGATCGAAGTTGGATGAACAAAAGTCGCATGAGTCCTACATATGAGGAAGGCGTAGAAGAGTTCTTGCAATTTGCCTCCAAAAGAAGTTGATTGAATGAGGATAGAAATTTTTTTTGTCCTTGTATAAATGGTTTAAATGGGAGACGACAAATATTGGACAACATACGAGAGCATCTATTGTGTGATGGGATTAAGAAGAATTATACAACGTGGATATGACATGGTGAATTGACAGGCATGCAGAGTGGGTCCCAATCTGAACCGTTTGATGTAGAAAAGGGAGATCGCTTGGAGGATATGATTCGTGACCTTGGACAAAAGTCTTTTCAGCAAGCACATGCCCCTATGTATGATACATTGCAAAGTGATTCAAAGAAGTCTTTGTATTCGAGGTGCAAAAATTCCTTGATGATGTTGTCAACGGTGTTAAGTCTAGTTAATGTCAAGGCCAGATATGGATGGAGTGACAAAAGCTTTAGTTCACTATTTCAAGTAGTGCACGATATGCTTCCAGAGGACAACATGTTGCCTAAAAGTTACTATTAGGCCAAGAAGATATTGTGTTCGATGGGTATGGAGTATCAGAAGATTCATGTTTGCCCGAATGATTGCATACTGTACAGACATGAATTTCAAGAAATTTCCAAATGTCCTAAGTGTGGGGTATCACAGTACAAAGTGAAGGATGATGACGAGTGTAGTAGTGACGAAAACTCAAAGAAGGGCCACCCAACGAAGGTGTTGTGGTATCTTCCCATCATTCCAAGGTTTAAGCGTCTGTTTGCTAATGGAGATGACGCAAAAGACCTTACATGGCATGCAAATGAGAGAAACTGCGATGGAATGCTCTGTCAATGTTTATCTAAGTCCATTGATTGAAGACTTGACAAAGTTATGGGATGAAGGGGTTTTAGTGTTTGATGAGTTTCGGAATGAGACTTTTCAAAGGCGTGCAATGCTTTTTTGTACCATTAATGACTTTCCAGCATATGGGAATTTGAGCAGTTACAGTGTTAAGGGCCATTGTGCATATCTGTGAAGAAGACACAAGTTACATACAACTGAAACATGGTAGGAAAATAATGTACATTAGGCATCGATGTTTTCTAAAACCTCATCACCCTTACAAGCGATTGAAAAAACATTTAATGGAAGTCCAGAGCATGAACTATGCCGATACCGTTAACTGGTGATCAGGTCTTCCAGCGGGTTAAACATCTTAATACTATATTTGGAAAAACCCAAAAGAAGGAAAAAAGTAAGACTTGCACATGGAAGAAGAGGTCGATTTTCTTTGATCTTCCGTACTGGTCTGATCTGGACGTTAGACATTGTATTGATGTTATGCATATGGAGAAAAATGTATGTGATAGTGTCATTGGGACGCTCCTTAACATTCAAGGCAAGATGAAAGATGGTTTGAATACTCATCAAGATCTTGCTAAGATGGGTATACGATCGCAGTTGCTTCCAATGTCTGATGGTAAGAAAATATACTTGCCTCCAGCTTGTCATACTTTGTCCAGAAAAGAGAATATTAGTTTTTGTCAGTGTCTGCACCGGGTCAAAGTCCAACAAGGATACTCTTCAAATATAAAGAGTCTTGTGCAGTTGAAGGATCTTAAGTTGGTAGGGTTAAAGTCTCACGATTGTCACGTCTTGATGCAACAATTGTTAATCGTGGCCATACAAGACATTTTGTCTAACAAAGTCAGGTTTGCCATAACTCGGGTGTACTTTTTCTTCAATGCCATATGTAGCAAAGTCCTTGATCCTGTGAAGTTAGATGAGCTACAAAACAAGGCTACTATTATAATGTGTTAGTTGGAGATGTATTTTCCTCCTGCTTTCTTTGACATCATGGTTCACTTAATTGTTCATCTGGTCAGAGAAGTCAGATGTTGTGGTCCTTTTTATTTGCGGTGGATGTACACGGTTGAGCAATACATGGAGATCTTAAAAGGGTGTACCAAGAATCTACATCGTCTGGAAGCATTTATTGTTGAAAGGTACATTGCAGAAGAAGCCATTGAATTTTGTTCAGAGTACATTGAAAATGCTTAACCTGTTGGACTTCCCGAGTCTCGGCATGATGAAATAGTGGGAGGCAAGGGTTCAAGAGGATTGAATGTTATCACTCCAACTGTAGAAGATTTGCCACAAGCTCATTTGTATGTGTTGAATAACAGTAATGAAGTTTTGCCATACATACTTCGCCATGAAGGTTTAGTGAAGGAAAGTAATCCAAAAATGTCAAAGAACAGGGTCTTGAAAAAGCATAACAAGACTTTCCTAGATTGGTTTAAAGATACAATCTTTGTTGATGATAATGCTTTTGAAACGTAAGGAAAGCTTGCAGATGGGCTTAAAAGAAATGTTATAACTTGGCAAGGATACAATATAAACAAGTATTCCTTCTATACAAAAGTGCAAGACGAGAAAAGCACAATGCAAAATAGTGAGGTCATCCTAAGGGCTGAATCTCAACACTTTGCTAGTGTACATGATGATAATCCCCGTGTAGCTTTCATCCCTTACTTTGGGTTCATTGAAAAAATTTGGGAGCTTAACTATATCAAATTTATTGTCTGTGTTTTCAAATGTAAATGGGTTGACAGCAACACTTGTGTGCGGACTGATGATGTAGGATTTACGTTGGTATATCTAAAGAAACTCGCTTACCAGAATAACCCTTTCAACATGGCAGAACAAGCTAAATAGCTATTTTATGTTCAAGACCCTTGTGATGAAAGGTGGTTAGTGGTTCTTCACAGGAAAAAATTGGCGTTAATGTTGAAGATGATGATTCATACATTGATACTTATGTTAGTCCTTTGTCCACACAAATGTTTCCTAACATCGTCGGAGAAGAAGCTGACGATGTTCATGTTAATCGTAATGATCCTGATGAAGAAGGATTAATTAACATCATCTAATGTAATTTTCTTATTATGTATTTCATTTAAGTCCATTCATTTACATAAGTTATTTAGTTTTGTGATAATGTTAATTAACTAATGTTTTCTTCTTTGCAGGCAAATGGCTACACCGCCCAACTCTCCTCCTCCTCCTCCTCCTACTAGTACAACATTGCATTTGCCGTCTACCTTGAAGCGGACAAGAAAGGCCACACGCCTAAGATCCCTGGAGACTAGACCAGTTGGGGCAGAGAAACCCCCAGTCCATGTGGATCCTGCTACCGGGAAAGCGGACGGTCCCCACAGAAAGAAGTTAAGAACATATTTGGGGATCATCACTCGTGATAAGGTGGATGTGACATACGAGATTTGGAAGCAAGTCCCTGCTGATTAGAAGGATTTGATATGAGAGGATATTCAGGTATTTTAGTTTTCATGTTGCATATTGTTTGTTAACTAAAAATTAGAATTTAGTAACAATGAAACGCAATTTTTTGTTTGTCAGGCTGAATTTGATATCCTTAAAGCATCTAATGTAAGGACAAAAAAGAAAATACTTCAGACTGTAGGGGAGCGGTGGAGATAGTTTAAGTCTGATTTGACGTCCAAATGGGCACTTGCAGTTGACAAGGGCAGTGTCGACGACACTGTGTGTGAAAAGTACGACATTAGCAAGGAGAAGTGAGCCCAATTTTGTCAGACCCGCAAAGACCCTTCGTGGGAGGTAAGTTTGTGATTTTCATTGTTTTAAATAGTAGATTCACTTTCTGTTATACTTTGTAATGATAACTTTCAATACTGTTAATTTCTACAGGATGTGTGAAAGAAGGCATAGGCCATCCAGAAACAAAACACTACCCCTCACGTATTGTCTCGTAGGGATTATGAATATTTAGAAAATAAGTTGATGGATGAGAAGAGAAAAAAAAAACTGGAGGAAGCTGCTCAATCCAGAAGCACTGACACCGTGATTGATTCTTCATCCCTCATCAGACGACACGTGAAGTGGAAGATGGCCCGCATGAAGAAAATTGGTCAAATGACGTCTGAGGCAGCAAAGGAAATTACTGAGAAGATTGTAAGTCACTTTCAATTAATAATTGTAATTATTTATATTTATTGTGTGATTGAGTAAACCAATAAATGTATTCTTTACAGGATTCGTTTGAGGAGGAGGCCTCACAGGGTTCATTTGTCGCCCATGGACGTCAGGATGTACTGACTGTTGCTATTGGGCGACCAGAACACCCTGATCGTATGGGTGCTGCTGGAGTCGGTGTCATGATTGTAACATCCCAATTTTTGTAATCTAGATTAAAAAGGATTGTTATTTATAAATAAATAGAGTTTTAGAAAAATGATGAGATTTTATAAATAAATAAATAAGGAGATATAATTATTAATTAAAATAATGATTTGAGAGAAAATAAAAAGGGTATTTCATTTATTTGTTTGATAGAAAATAAAATAGAGTTTGTTTTTATAAAATAAATAAATATAGAGCAAATAATAGGCTGAATACCCTAGGTATAAATAGTTATGTTAATTCAGGTGTCTCTTTTTGGCCTCATTTTCGTTTTTCCCCTTCTCCTCTCAAAACTCTTTTTTTTCCGCAGTCCACCTAACATGTCTTAGAAAAACGACTATCTCGGACTCCTTCACCGTTGGATTGTCGTGAAATTGGAGTACCACGTTCGCAACCCAATTTCGAACATTCTCACCGTTGGAAATTTTAAAATCATATCTGAGCTTAGAGGAAAACCCTTCGTATTGTAGCATTTTAATTTCCCGCAGAAACCCAAAATTGTCTCGGTAAAACTAAGATTTCGGTTTCGTTAACCGTTGGATTTTCATGAAATTTGGATATGTTGTTCGAAATTCAATTGCGCACACTTCCACCGTTGGGATTTTTGAGACAATATTTGTGGAGGGAGAAAAAGGAATCGCATGAAGATAGTATAAGTGGAGGTTTCAATCTCTTCTCCGTCTCTCTGACGTTTGGGAATTCTTTTGAAGCAGTCAGACGAATAACTGAAGGAATCTCAGGGAACCGCTAGAGATGTTACTATCGCTGGCTGAAGACACGTGAGTCCGCTCAGAGGTAAGGGATGAGTTTATCGCAATTGAGGGTTAGAATGAACATGTGTAAGGATCCTTAGAGAACTAAATTTGGGTTTATTTTTGGATATTTATTGAATTATAATTTTCCCTTTATGATTATAAATATAATATTATTGTGTTCTATGTAGCAATTGATGTCCTTATGAAAATTGATTGATAAACTTGAGTGTTCTTGATGTCTTTGTGTTTAACCCATGATTTTGATATAATTGTGAGAAACTATTTCAGGGGTTTTACACCCCATGTTGTGATAAAATCTTTTATATAAATTGTTACGTTGAGGTTATGAGATGATGATTCAAATTGTGAGTATAAGATAAATTGAACATGTGACAGATGATGAAATACATGTGCATTGAGATGAGATGTGTGTATTGAGTTGTGAACTATGAACTGTGCAATGCAATCACACAATTGTAAGACCCTTTAAGGGCGACGAGTATTGTGATGGGATCCACTATGGGAATCCAACGGGTTAAAATGACTTTGAAAACAATTGAGTAAATGTGTGTATTGCATAGTTCATAGGTAAAGTGTATATGATTCATGAGATGTGATAACATGTTAAATTGAGATTATATCATTGTGATGGAGATTAAGTGTATGTGATAAATTGAGTATGTATATGATTGAGATACATATGTTCATTGAGTTGTGAACTATGAATTATACAATCACACGACCATAAGTCCCTTTAAGGACGACGAGTTAATGCTAAGTCCCTTTTAGGGCGACGAGTTGATGCTAAGTCCCTTTTTGGGCGACGAGTTAATGTTAAGTCTCTTTAAGGGCGACGAGTTAATGATAAGACCCTTAAAGGGCGACGAGTTAAAATTATTTTGAGAACAATTGAGGAGTTGTGTGTTTTGTACAGTTCATAGATAGAGTCTGTGTGCTAAAATGTTTTCTGGGTTGGACCTGAATCAGGAGGGAGAGGCCCTGACAGACTCTTCGGAGTGTAGGCCTTGGGGGTCACACGGTTTGAGTGCTCCTTTAAGCCTATATTGATCACATATGGTTGGAGCATTCTTGCAAAACGCTGTGACCCTGACTGGTCTCCCTATGATATTACCTAGTAAGAGTGACTTGACTTATTATTGTGTGGTTTGTCTTGTCATGTACTCCTAGGCGCCCGACGAGGTTTTTCACTGACATGGTACCACATTGCATATAGGTTTGAGTCTTAACATAACTGTCGCATACGCTTGCTAATTGTTTATTATGAAATTGATGTGTTATTATGTCTTGATCGGAGTGTGTGATTTCTGTGTATAGTGATTGATGATTGAAAGGTATGATTGATGGATGAAAAGTGTGATTGATGAATGACAAAGTGATGAAATAATGTGAGATATGCCAAGTAAATTATATTTGGCTACTATATGTTGTGTTGTTTCTCTCTAGTAGTTAGAAATGTGATAACTCACTCCCGGTTTGCTGTTTGTGTTTGGATCCTGTGATGATCTTGAACTTTGTGTTCGGGGGAGTAGATGAATAGGTGGATGACTATGAAGAACCTCATGCTAGAGGACACGCGAACACCACGCTCTGATAGGATGTGACATTAGGATATAGGTTCTATATTAATTGTATGAGACTTAGATGACCTTCTTTGAGTCGAGATGACTTTATTATTTATTTGGACAAGTTTGAATATGATGTAGAAGAAAGTGAATGTGAGCCTTTTACCCATTTGAAAAGCTTGTAGTTAAAAATGTTTTAAAAATACTTTTAATTAATATTTGAATTTTTATTCCTTTATTAATATATATGTGAGGGGTAGAGGGTGTCACAATGATCAAATAATACTTTGGACCGGCTCCAAGGAATTTCCATATGTCTACCTCCATGGCCCTCGAAAACCTAGAGCAGCTGACGCAACAAATCAGGGACCAGCTGGAGGAGTCGATCACAGAAAAAGTAACTCAACAGCTAATGTTTTCCTTCAGCCACATGCAATCCCAGTTTCAGTCACAGATACAATCACAAGGACTCGCACTGCCTCCTGAGCCTGAGGTTGGTCCTTTAGCTGCTCGTGTCAGCATAAATGAGAGTTATGTTGATTCCTCAGGGAACGATCGACACACGGGTGACTCAAACAAATGCGGGTTGTACATCAAAGACAATCCTCCCTGCCTGGTTTCCCTAGGAAGACTTTATGAGGGATCCACAACCGTTCACAACATTCATTTGTTGCATGATCAAATCAAGGTTGGTGTTGAGGGGGTTAGAGATGCAGATGTTCTCATTCCTGTACCCACTAAAGAGGTTAAGTGAGTGGGGTTGGCACTTAACACCTTCATTGCTTGGCCGACACATCTTGTCAAGCGTTTATCAGAACAGGGATTTCAGTGTCATTAAATTCTTCTTTTTTCAATTAAAGTGTTCACTGTAATTAAATTATGTTAATTAACTATGTTGGATAAACAGGGAGTTGTGGGACCCGTGAAACCTGCAGATAGGCCGGATCATGATGTCGATGATCCTTTATATCTGATGACATTGACCATCCCACAGCTTTTTCTGAAGTCGTTGCAGGTTATGTGGGATGCTACTATGTTTGGGGTGTTTAATGAGAACTTCCCCTTGTACATAAAGCATGAAGATCTGTCTGAAATAGCACACGATGGTCAATGTCTCAGCATCTCTGTTATACAGTTGTGGATTCTGTAAGTCAGTTTACATTATTCTTTATTACCTAACTTATTGTTTTAAATTCATACATAATTTACTTTATATGTTAACAATAATAGGCATATGACTGAGACAAGTATGCGAGCAGGGAATGCCGATGTGTATGGATTCCATGAGCCACAGTTCATCCAGAGATCTGGACAATCGCAATTTGAATCAGAAAGTTACATCAAGAACTGAATGCAGAATTCAAAGTGGGATGTGTACCTAGGAGCCTACCTGAATGGGTAAGTTAAACTAAACAAATGAATTTAAATAATGTATAATAGTATAACAACCTATATTGGTCTCCACTGCAGTGCACATTGGTAAATGGTCGTCATTTTGCCTAAGGAAAATGTTGTCATCTGGTTTTGTTCGTTGTATAATAGGCCAGACAATTACCTCAAAGGAATAATTAACAGATCAGTGTTGTTTTTCAATACATTTTCATTAGCATTAGTCGGGAACATCAATATTTTAATTGTACAATAAGCATCCATGTTTGTATTCAACAGTGCTTTGAAAGGACTTGACGATACTCCACAAAGTAAATCCAAATCTACTGCTAGGTGAATTGTTGTTAAAATAAGTCATTTAAACAATGCTTCTACTTATATTTTAGTATTGTGTAGACTAATTTGTACTTAACATTGAATATCTAAATTTCATAATGTATTTAGTGTAATAGACAAAAAGGAAGCACTGAGTGTGGATATTACGTCATGCACTGGATGTCAACTATAATCTTAGGAAGTTTCAAGAATAATTGGGAAATGGTAATTGTTTAATTCAAACAAATTTGATTTTGTTATGATTGGAATTATATTATTAACTTATGTTTTATTTTATCATACAGTATTTCAATGATGCTAGACCATTAGAACCAGAGAGATTGAAGGTGTTTCGCATCTAGTAAAGTATTATTTGAAAGTTAAAAATGAAACTTAGGATGTTTAGGCAATTTTGTAATTGTAGTTTACTTGCTTTACATTTTTTACAATTCATGTCTCCTTAACATTAAATATTCTTTTAATTCATAGTTATTAATAAATTTCTCATGAAATTTCTGGTAAAAACTATTTCAAAACAGAGTGAAAATTATACATGTTGTGTGGTCTGATTTAAAATTTGTAGGTTAATTTTTGGATTTATTGAAAAAACAGACAACATATTAAAAAAATTCATAAAAACAACATCGATTTTTTATAAAATCGGTGTTAACTGACACTAACAACATCAGTTTTTGAAAAAACCAATGTTAATCTAAAGATATATAGCTTTTTTTATAATTTTTATTATATAATATTGGTTATTTAAATAATTGATATTGTATTTTTACATTAACATCAGTTTTGGAAAACTGATATTAATGATAATACTTTCAACATCGGTTAGTAATCGATGTTGAAAGTCTTAAATAATCGATATAAAAATCCTATTTTCTAGTAGTGCATATCATGTCACACGCACAATATATATATATATATATATATATATATATATATATATATATATATATATATATATATATATATATATTAACAATATTGTTTCGCAACCTATAAAACATACATCGTATATCCAGAAAAAAAAAACATAACCTTTCCAAACTACCAACAAAAAAATAAATGATTTTCGCATGCGTCTTCTTCGTGACTCTAGTATATTAGGGATGAAGTCATTATAACCTTATATGTTAGCCACAAAGGACACCACCATTTATGCTAACATGGCTATCTTATTTTATTTTTTTACAACAAGGGAGTATTCCTACACCACTTGCAGAGGATACTTCTTCAAACAAGTTTGTTATACACCACAACATGCAATGAGAACTTTAACATGCATGCATGTATTTTGGGATTCCTTTCCCTGTCTATAGGCTGCATGAGGCTACCTTGCTCAACAGTGTCGAACACCGTATATACTAAGCATGTGTCTGAACTAGTCCTTTGGCAACATCAACAGTGTCGATCAGTGTCTTTGCCAAAACAGAAGAAGATGTGTGAGAGGATGTTGCCGCAGAAGTTCTTACGTCAAAAAGGTAAACAAATTAGGGATTGTAACCGCTACATTGTTGATGCATTAAAGATTGACCTTCGAAATATGATCGATCTAAAGAAACAATTGGAGATGGAGAATGCCATTTTCAAGAACCAACGCTAAATGGGTAAGCCAAAAGGAGCAACGTCTGACTTTTTGTAACACTCTTATGCTCCAGCACCAACTACGCTTTTTAGAATTTTTTTTTTGAACTACACACTATGCTTATTTTACTATTATGCTACATGTGCATGCCCTAAGATTAGTGAATCTTTTTTTTTCTTCATCATCTAATGCCCTGTGACAAATTTCTATTGGAACAATAAAGTTATCATATGCACTCACACTATTGTTCGCTCTTCGGTAAACTAATCGGAAAGTGTCCCAAGTCGTGCAAGTAATATAAAACTGTACGAACCGAGTATCGTATCCGCAGGGAACTTGTTTCACTCAAAAAATATATGTTTAATGAGAAAACATTTATATAAAGCAAGTAAATATTAACTTGGATTTTTGTATAAAAATCTAATTAAACACAAATAAAAAATATCTAGAGTTTGAGAAATAAAAACAGTAAAAAAACCTCGTCCTTGATCCCTCGAGTAAATGGACCTAACTCTACTTAAACCAAGATCCCTCGAGTAAATGGACCTAACTCTACTTAAACCTCGTCCTTGATCCCTCAACAAACTTAGTCTAAAAGAGTTGCATTACGATTGCAACATAATAAGGACTAGATCATTGCACTCCATTCCTAGACATACAGTTTTCTAGCTTGCTCTATCAAGTTCTAAGGTTTTAAAGCACTTCCCAGTACTAAAAATCCTAACTATACATACAAATGGGTGATCAAGCCACAAGTATGCAGAAATAAGCATAGATAAAAGCAATAAACACATAAAAACAACATTAAAATAGATAGTAAAAGAGTTTTACATCAAAGGTTCAACAGAACTCCCCAACAAGAGGTTTTGCCTTCCATTACAAGCAATGAACTTTCAGCACAAAGGATAGATTTTGAGGGAAGAAAATGGCTAAGAATGGTTGAGGATGTCTCCTCCAACCTCTAGAACCCTAATCTCACTCCTCTAACCTAAAGTCTCGTGGAGGCTTGTTTCTGTCGCTCTAGCTTCTCCCTTGGCTCTATTTTTTGACTCCCTCTTTTGATTCATGCTAACTTCAGCATTTTAAAGGCTCCTTGACGTTTCTGATTCTGAAGGCTCGCTTAGCAAGATTGGCTCACAAAGCGCGAGTTAGTGAAATTTGGCTTAGCGAGCTGGGCACACTAAGCGCGAGAAGAGACAAACGACTCCTGGGCGAGCTTGCAGTGTGCTGAGCGAGCACATCTCTGGCTGATCCTCTTCTAGAGTTTCTCATCATGCTAAGCGAGCTGAGTGTCTCACTTTGCGGATGTCACTCGCTAAGTGCATATGCCTCGCTTAACGAGACACCAACTGCTTGACCTGCTCTTCTTTTGGCCTGAAACTGAAGTGGTTTCAACATTAATTCACAAAATGGGAGTATCTACTATATAAATTCAAACTAAACATGAAAATATGTACAATTCCTACAAAAGAACCATAAATTAGGGGAAATAAGCTAATTTCATGTAACTATTCAATACAAAAGTTAGTCGTAAATAACGACTAACAACTATGCACTCACTGTCTCTTTATGTTAGAGAATAAGAAAAGATGATGAAGGAATTGATTGAGAGAAAATAGAGGGGACTTGGAATTCTGAAAAAAAAAAAAAAAAAACTTTTGCACTCTCATGCACACTCCTGCACACACACCTTCTCATTGATGATCACTATTATTTTTATACACACTGCACATGTAGCTATAACAAACTTCATAGCTGTCAATATAACTTCAAAATGAATCACTAACTAACTCCTAACTAACTAACTGAATTACAACATACATCAACATCCCTCCTTAATTCAGATTTGTCAAGGATGTCACTCCTAACTTGTCTCTCAATTCCTTGAACTTGATAAACTTCAATGGCTTAGTTAGTAAGTCTTCAATTTGATCTTCAGACCTACAAAACTCCAATTCAAGCTTCTCCTTACTCACTTGATCACGCAAGAAATGAAACTTGGTTTCAAAATGTTTACTCCTGCCATGTGCCAAAGGATGCTTGGCTAAATCAATCATTGATTTGTTATCAATCAACAACCTCATAGGATTGCAATCTCTCAAGTTCAATTCTTCCATTAAATCTTTTAGCCATAGAGCTTGACAAGCTGCCATAGCAGCAACAATATATTATGCTTCACATGTTGACAAAGTAACTACACTTTGCTTCTTTGAGCACCAAGAGATTGATGTTATTCCAAATTTGAAAACATACCCAGCCGTGCTTTTCCTATCATCCTTATCACCATACCAATCTGAATCACTATAACCAAACACTTCTCCTTCTATATTCTTCTGATTGTAAGGATATAAAATGTCAAGATCCAATGTTCCTTTCACAGCCAAGAAGTGAGGTGTCTTTGGTTTCTCCATAAACCTGCTTATCAACCCAACACAATAGGCAATGTTAGGTCTGGTGTTACATAGGTACCTCAATGAGCCTACAGTTTGCTTGTACAAGGTAGGATCAACTTCTTTCTCATCCCCATCTATTTACAACTTAATTCCAGTTTTTGTTGGTGTGACCACAAAATTGCACTCCATCATATTGAACCTCTTCAGAATGTCTTTTGCATACTTCTTATAATGCATGAAAATCCCTTTACTAGTAGAAACAAATTCAATACCCAGGAAGTATGATAGTTCACCAAGATCAGAAATCTCAAATTCTTCCATTATTCTTTCTTTGAACACTCACATATCTTCTTTACTACTGCTAGTCACTAGCAAATCATCTACATAAAGACATATTATCAAAAACTCACTAGAATCTATCTTTCTAACATAAACTTCATGCTCAGTAGTGCACTTGGTGAAATTCTGTTGGACTAGGAAGCTATCAATTCTCATATTCCAGGCTCTAGGAGCCTGCTTAAGGCCATATAGTGCCTTATTCAACTTGTAAACTTTATCCTCTTGACCTGCCACTACAAAACCAGGTGGTTGAGTTATGTAGACTTCTTCTTCAAGTGACCCATTCAAAAATGCTAACTTCACATCAAGTTGATATAGAGACCAGTTTCTGTTGCTAGCAGTTGCCACAATGAACCTAACAGTTTCAAGTCTTGCAACTGGAGCAAAAACCTCATTGTAGTCCAAGCCATGTTTCTAAAGAAATCCTTTTGCTACTAATCTTGCCTTATACTTGGATACATCTCCATTAGGCTTTACTTTAGTCTTATAGACCCACTTCACATCAATTGGTCTTTTTCCTTGAGGTAAGTAGACTAACTCCCAAGTCTGGTTCTTCTTAATTAATCTCAATTCTTCTTCCATAGCTGCTCTCCAATGTGAACTTTGTGAGGCTTCATCATGACTCATTAGTTCTGATTCAGCAAGTAGAGCAAAGTGCACAAAATCCCCTTCTGTAGTAATTGTTGTATCCGGATACAATTCATACTCTTTGGGTGTTTGTGGTACTTCTCTCCCTCTTTGTGACCTTCTGAGTTGCTCTCCACCTGATGGTACATCATCTTCACTTTGTTTATCTTCAAGGTTCACAATCACCTTTCTTTCACTATTGTCAGCAACATTTATTTCCCAATTCCAGCCCTTGGTTTCATCTATCAAGACATCTCTGCTAATCACAACCTTCCTCATTCTAGGATCATACAACTTGTAGACACCGGTTGGATGATATCCAATGAGTATCATTGGTTCATCCTTGTCATCAAGTTTCTTTCTGATCTGCTCAGGCACATGCTTAAAACACAATGAACCAAATATTCTGAAATGACTCACACTAGGCTTCTTTTCTTACCATGCTTCTTTAGGTGTGTATCCCTACAATCTCTTAGTGGGACATCTGTTCAGAATATACACAACAATAGAAGTTGCCTCTCCCCAGAAGTAATGAGACATTCCCTTCCCTTTCATTATGCTCCTGGCCATGTTCAGAATGGTTTTGTTTCTTCTCTCAGCAACACCATTATGCTGAGGTGTATAGGGAGATGTCACTTCATGAACTATTCCCTTTTCATTACAAAATACTTGAAATTCATGTAAGTTATACTCATCAGCTCCATCTGTTCTAAACACTTTGATTACCTTATCACTTTGCTTTTCACTCAACAGCTTAAACTTCTTAAACATGTTAAACACTTCACTTTTCTGCTTAATGAGATAGATCCACATTTTTCTAGGGATTTCACTTCAAAAGGACCACACACATCTGAATAGATCACTTCAAGCTTTCTTTTGGATCTAATTGGAATTTTTGACATGAAAGAATTCCTTGGTTGCTTTGACACACGGCACTCAACACACAATTGTTTTGGTATCTCAATTTGAGGGAGACCATGAACCATTTTCTTACATTTCAGTTCACTTAAACTCCTGAAATTTAGATGACCAAACCTGTGATGCCATATCCAGCTTTCATCACTTATAGAAGCAGCCAAGCATTGAAATTCTGCAATCTGAATTCCAATCTTGAATGCTTTGTTTCTTGTCAAAGGGGCCTTTAGAATCAACCTTTTATTGCTATCAAACATCTTTAGTTGATTGTCCTCCATTTTCTCCTTTGAATCATCACCTTTCCAATGCCTTCTGCAGTTATAGAACTATTATCTGCAAACTTAATCTTGCTCTTCACCTTATCATCAATGTTTACAAACCACTCTCTATGTCTAGTCATATGATTGGAACAGATCGTGTCAAGATACCACAGATTAACACTGTCTTCTTCTGAGTTTGTAGTTGCTATTAGTAACACTTTATTAGAGTCAGAATCATCATCTTGTGCCAATTGAGCTTCATCTGCATTTCTTGGAACCCTTTTATTTCTGCATTCATGTGCAAAATATCCCCATTTCTGACAATTATAACATTGAATCCCTTTCTTGTTGAATTTCTTCTTGCCCACTTTGTGATTCCCTCCACTTTTCTTGTCAGTTTCTTCATTTTGGTTATGATTTCCAAAACTGCAGAAGCCCTCACCTGACCCCTTCCACTTATTGTTCTTCCATTTTCCCTTTCCCTTTTTATTCTTGCCACCATCGTAGTTGTTCCCTTTAGTTGTTTGGGCTTGCATAGCTTGTTGAGCTGATCTTTGTGAGTTTCTTTCATTGAGCCTCGTCTCTTGAGCTTCAAGTATTCCTTACAGTTCTTTAATCTTCATTTCTTCAAGATCCTAGTCTTGCTCAATTGCCACCACTATATGATCGAATCTTGGTGTCAAGGTTCTTAATACCTTGTCAATGATCCCCAAGTCTGATTGCTTGTCACCATAAGCATTCATTTGATTTGTAATTGCCAAGATTCGAGAAAAGAACTCACCAGTGCTTTCTTGATCACTCATTTGTAAAAGTTCATACTGCCTTCTCAAGGTCTGCAACTTCACCTTCTTGAGTTTGCTATCCCCTGCATAGGATTTATCTAGAGTATCCCATGCCTTCTTTGCAATATCAGCAGATCTAATTTTCTGGAAATTATCTACATCTACATACTGATGAATAATGAACAATGCATTTGCATCTCTTTTCATCAAATCACAGCGAGCCACCTTCTGTGCATCAATTGGGTTCTTTTCAGGTTCTTGAACCCCTTCCTACATCACTTCTGTCACATCTTGAAATCGAAAGATTACCTTCATCTAAGCACACCAATAATCATAGTTCTTGCCTATGAGAACAGACATAAATGCTGGAAAATTTTCATTCGAGGAAGCCATCTCAATTTCGGTATCCAGGGATCTTGAACCTCAGCTCTGAATACCAGTTTGTTGGAACAATAAAGTTCTCACATGCACTCACACTATGCACTCACTTTCTCTCTATGTTAGAGAATAAGGGAAGATGATGAAGGAATTGATTGAGAGAAAATAGAGGGGACTTAGAATTCTGAAAAAAAAAAAAAAAAAAAAACTTCTGCACACACACCTTCTCATTGATAATCACTATTATTTTTATACACACTGCACATGTAGCTATAACAAACTTTATAGCTGTCAAACTAACTTCAAAATGAATCATTAACTAACTTCTAACTAACTAACTGAATTACAGCATACATCAACAATTTCAAAAAAAAAAGTAAAAATACATATATATATATATATATATATATATATTATGATTAACAACAATAAATAACGAGCCATATACATTAACAATGTCAGTCATTTAAACTTAATGGGATTTTCATATTTAAAATCTATTATTGATTGAATATATAATATCATAACCAACACCACCCAATTTTTTAAATTCTGACATCATTCTACTGATAAACAATGTCTTTATGACATGGCAATGGACTAAAAAAATCATAAAATTATAATCTTTATGACATAGTGTGTACGAATCATCGCATTAAGGATCACTTATTCTAATCATAAATTACTTTTGTGGTGATGTTTAAAAATTAATTAAATAATTGTTGATACATTCAGATCCAAAATCAAGACTTGATATTGTTACTTTCATCTAGAACTATGCCTTTAATCCAATTACACTCGTCACATTATACTTTTTCCTTAAAGAAGACATCAAAAGACAAACTTGTTCGTTACATTATTCACATCGACTGTTTCAGTACGTCTTAATTCAACAAGGGCATCACCTTTCTCATAAACAACTTCTTTATGAGATGCCAATGGATTAAAAAAATTATAAAATTATAGTCATTACGATTTAGTGTGGACGAATCATCGCATGAAGGATCACTTATAACTTATTTTAATCATTACAAATTATAATCATCGTGTATGAATCATACACATCAATATTGTATAATGTGCACACATAATATTTATCTATCGAATTTTCATATTATTCAAAATAATATCAAATATATTACTTATTATATAATATAAAATAGTCGAGTATTCACATCAAATTCAATTTATTATTACTTAATTATTTTGTACAATTTTTTTCAAATGAACAAACACAAATATAATCCACTCAAAATTAACCAACCTATCAAAACTAATTCAACATTATTACTTTCCAAATGATTTTCGGCCATCTACATGGGGCCTCACAAAATACATTTTTTCATCGAACTCTATTGGACTCTAACTAAAAACTAACACCACAATATATTGGGCCTCCAGATTAAACAACATCACCATGCACAAGCAACAAAACCAATGTCAAACCATTTTTCTTTGTTTATGGTCCCTACCAACCACTCCCTCCCAATCACCTCCACTTCAGATGATAACCACGTGCCAACACGATGGTCCCTACCAACCAGTCCCTTCCTTGCTCCCTGATCATGGTGCAGTTATAACCATTTAACTGCCAAACTGAACACAATATTCAACGACAATCATCGATGAACACAACTTATGCATAAAGGACCAAGTTTAATTTTAGGACTTTTCTTTCTCGTATTTCCTATGTAACCACACTCATCCACCACCACCACATTTAACCATGGTTTAACGACGTGGGTACCAAACTCTGTCTAGCGACACAAAATCTAACTCCGAAAATAAAAACCATTATTTAATAATCATTCCACGCGGGAAAATGGGTTTAAGAAAATATTAAATGTACACAATCTTAGCTGGACACAAACATCTGATCAGTGTCATCCATAGCCAACGGTGGAAAATATTACACGCACCGTGGATATCCAAATGGCGTGTCCCACGCTAGCCGATGTCCTTTAAACACATTTATGCACGTGAAGACTTTTCGATCTACAAAATAGTCTTCCACTTCTAGTTCTAGAGTGCGTTTAATCTATATAATTATACAAACAAGGCCCTGACTATATTTTCTCTGTCCTGTTGACACCTATCCACTGCCTATTCTCTATCCTGTTGACACCTATCCAATTATAGGCCTTCTTTTATGCTTCTTTGCTCATTGTCGTGTGTTGCCACCTGTCCAATAATAAACCCTCTTTTATGCTTCTTTGCTCATTGCCATGTGAAGGCTTTATCCTTTTCTGAAGGTTTGTGTTTTACAAGGCCCATTCTCTCTTCTTTGTGCCAGCTGTTGTAATTCCTTATTTCCATAACCACCAAGCCACGTGTCACTTTCTAATGGCCGGATTTTACCGCACCATTTAATTCTCCTTAATTCCAGAACTTTCTTCTCTCTCTTCCATTTCTCTTGCATCCGTCCAGATTCTTCCCCTCCTCTTTCTCTTCCTCAACTTCTTCTCTTTTCTTCTCTATCAATATTCAGTTTCCCCTTTTTTCTCTTCCTCAACTTCTTTTTTTTTCCTTCTCCGCTTTTGTTTATCCTCCTTTATTCTTTTGCATCCATGCCATTTTTGTTTCTCCTCCTTTATTCTTTTGCGTCCGTCCATATTTTGTTTCACGTTAATATTCTATTTTTCCCTTTTTTGTCTAATTTTTTGTGGTTTGATTTTTAGGATAGTCTAACGACGGTGCTGAAGGTTACGAGGCTTTGCCCATGGAAGAGTTGGGATAGGCTACTAAAAGAATAAAGGTATTAAAGAATAAAAGTTCCATTTTTATCTATTTTTTCTCCTTTTTTTTGCCTAATCTTTTGTGGTCTGATTTTTTGTGGTTTGATTTTTGGGACATGCTAACGGTGGTGTTGAAGGTTACGGCACTTTTTCCATGGAAGGGTTGCAACAATAGGACTCGAGGTTACTGTTCTTTTTCGAGGTTACGACACTTTGCCCATACAAAAGTTTAAATTTTGTTGTGTTCCTGAGCTTTCTCCAACGTGCTCATTGCTTCATATGCCCAACTTTTTGTGTTTTCGTCCTTTTTTGGTGGTGTAATGGTTCAATATATTTTTTGGTATGTTGTATGCAGAGAAGTTGGAAGAACACATTAAAGCTGTCATTTTTATCTCAAAAACTCCATGACTACAGGTTGGAAAACACAAAAGCTTAAATTTTTTTGGTGTTCTGCCTTTATTTTGTTTTCTGACTTCTCGCAATAGAAAAGTTTTAATTTTTTTTGTGTTACCGAACCTTTTTCACTATGCTCATTGCTTCCTATACCCAGCTTTTTGTGTTTTCGTCCTTTTTTGGTGGTGTAATGGTTCAATATTTTTTTTTTTGCATGTTGTATGCAGAGAAGGTGGAAGAACACATTAAAGTTGCGACTTTTGTCCCAAAAACTTCATCAGTACAGGTTCGTAAACACAAAAGCTTAAATTGTTTTGGGTGTTCTGCCTTTATTTTGTTTTCTACATGAGTACAGGTTTGTAACGACAGTGCTGAAGGTGTTGAAGAATAAATGTGTCATTTTTTTTCTTTTTCCTAATTTAATTTTTAAAAAAATTAATCTTCTGCCATTTTTGCTACAAGAGTTTTGCTGATTTCTTTTTGTTTCTGTTCTATTTTTTTCGTTTATTTTTTTAAAAATGATGTTCTGCCATTTTTGCTACAAGAGTTGTTGCTGATTTTTTGCAACCATATGATTCACAGAGCAGTGTTAAAGAATAAATGTTTCATTTTTATCTATTTTTTCCCCTTTTTTTCTAATTTTTTGTGGTATGATTTTGTGGTTTGATTTTTGGGACAAGGTGTTGAAGAATAAAGGTGTTATTTTTTCCTTTTTTTCCTAATTTCTTTTTTTAAAAAAATTATCTTCTGTCATTTTTTCTACAAGAGTTATGATTTTGTGGTTTGATTTTTGAGATAGGCTAACGATAGTGCTGAAGGTGTCGAAGAATAAAGGTGTCATTTTCTCCTTTTTTTCCCGATTTCCTTTTTTAAAAAAAATTATCTTCTTTCATTTTTGCTATGAGTGGTGTCTTTTTGTTTCTCTTCTATTCTTTTTCGTTTTTAAAAAAAATAATCTTCTACCATTTTTGCTAGAAGAGTTATTGCTGATTTTTTGCAACAATATGATTCAAAGGGCGGTGTTGATGAATAAAAGTTTTATTTTTATCTATTTGTTGCCTATTTCTTTTTTACAGGGCGGTGTTGATGAATAAAGGTTTCATTTTTATCTAATTTTTGTCCGTTTCTTTTTGTCTAATTTTTTGTGGTATGATTTTGTGTTGTCTGATTTTTGGGACTGGCTAACGAAGGGGCTGATTGTGTTCAAGAATAAAGGTGCCATTTTTATATTTTCCCCCTTTTTTATTAAATTATCTTCTGTCATTTTTGCTGTAAGAGTTATTGCTGATTTATTTTTGCTACTAAAGTGATAATGGCGATGCTAAAGACTTTTTCAAGGCAGAGTTACTATATTTTTATGGTATTTCCATTTTTATGGTGTCTGATTTTTGTGGTATTTTGTTAAATCATTGTCATCAAAGTTGATACTTTCCCTTTGGAATACTAATATCTATTATATATTTCATTTGTTTTGTCTAGATGTTGTGAGCAATCTGCAGAATTGCAACTATGGGGTAAGGATGTGTGGGTAACGCTACCCAGTGCTTTTTTTTATTTAATTATTATTATTATTATTATTATTATTATTATTATTATTATTATTATTATTATTTAAATTTGTATTTTAATTTGATACTTTCCATCAAAAAATGTTTGAATGTCAATATGTGGACCTGGAAGTCATTTTTATTGTACCCATGTGATCAAAGACATTTTCACAAAGTTTATATATTTTTATGATACCGAGTGTTTTTTTTTTTGTTATCAATTCATTAACAAAATTTTGTATATTTGGATTTTATCAGTTGTGATTTTCTTTATTAAATTTATGTTTTTCTTGCAATTTTTATGATAGCCTTAGATTGTTTCTTATATCATTCGGTATCTTTGTTTTGACAGGATGGTGAAGCTGCAACTGAGGAGGTGAAAAAGAGTTACCATGTTCTGAGAAAAATAGACTGATGATGACCCCATTTTGATTGATGGAGAAATCTTTATGTTACTTTGTAAATAAGAGTAATAAAAAAGGAAAATGGTAATTAATAAGTATAGAAAAGTAAAGAGGAAAAGATTTTTGAATAGTAACAGAGGAAGAGAGAGAAAAAGGTAGTGACAGAGCCAAAAGAAAAAAAAAGATAAGAAAAGAAAGAGTGAAAACGCATGAGAGAGATAAGGAGAAGAGAAGCGAAAACGCATATGTAACAGCTGATGCCATAATTAAAACGGTCATTAAATTTTATTAATAATATTAAACATTTTTATACTATATTCTCATTCTATTAATTTTATTTCATTCAACATTATAAAATTTAAATTTAAATTATGCCTTCTAAGTAATTAAATATTCTTAATAACATTAAACATTTTATACTATATTCTCATTCTATTAATTTTATTTCATTCAAAATATTAAATTTTTCCAAAAAAAAAATTCCCGGAGGCTTTTATTTTCATTGCATCATATTTTTGTCATTATTATATTTGATTTACTATATAATCGAATTCAATATAATGATATGTTACTAACTTACTATGAATACAAAAAAAATTAGTGTATTTATTATTTATTATTTGAAATCAATCAAAATTTAAACATGCAGTTATCACATGTCATCTTCCCTTTTAAACATTATTTCAATTAATTACCAATTATCTGCAATCAATCAAATTGTTTGAAACAATCAAAATTGAATCACAATATATTTTTGAATCAATCAAATTCATATTTTAAAGCATTATATATTTTATACAACTACAAATCAAGCACAAAGTTAGAAATCATTTTTAAATATTTTGTTCGGATATGAGAATAATCATAATCTTCAAATTAATTATCATATTTTGTTGGTATAGGTCTATTAACTTTATACAAGCCATAATTAAAATGGCCATTAAATTTTATTAATAACATTAAACAATTTTATACTATATTCTCATTCTATTAATTTTATTTCATTCAACATTATAAAATTTAAATTTAAATTATGTCTTCTAAGTAATTAAATATTCTTAATAACATTAAACATTTTATACTATATTCTCATTCTATTAATTTTATTTCATTCAAAATGTTAAATTTTTCCAAAATAAATTTCCCGGAGGCTTTTATTTTCATTGTATCATATTTTTGTTATTATTACATTTGATTTATTATATAATCGAATTCAATATAATGATATGTTACTATGAATACAAAAAAATTAATTGTATTTATTATTTATTATTTGAAATCAATCAAAATTTAAAGATGCAGTTATCACATGTCATCTTCCCTTTTAAAAATTATTTCGATTAATTACAGATTATCTGCAATCAATCAAATTGTTTGAAACAATCAAAATTGAATCACAATATATTTTTGAATCAATCAAATTCATATTTTAAAGCATATATATTTTATACAACTACAAATCAAGCACAAAGTTAGAAATCATTTTTAAATATTTTGTTCAAATATGAGAATAATCATAATCTTCAAATTAATTATCATATTTTGTTGGTATAAGTCTATTAATTTTATACGGGCCATAATTAAAACAGCCATTAAATTTTATTAATAACATTAAACATTTTTATACTATATTCTCATTCTATTAAATTTATTTCATTCAACATTATAAAATTTAAATTTAAATTATGCATTCTAAGTAATTAAATATTCTTAATAACATTACACATTTTGTGTGTGTGTGTGTGTGTGTGTATTTTATTCGTATTATTGTTGGTTTCCATTTCAAGTTATTCAATACTTAACAATCAATTTTAAACATTCTGTTACGATATGTAAATAATCATAATTTTCAAATTAATAAATATTTTATGTTACAATATTAAAATAATGATAATTTCGACATTAACTTATTCGTCATTAGTATGTACATAACAATCAATTTAAAATATTACGCTATCAATTTTTCCATGTTATTCAAATCAATTTCAATTTTCTATTTGTTTTTGTCATAATTATTATAAATTTATTAATGTTTAATTATTAAAGGTTCCAATTTTATCTATTTTTGGCCCGTTTCTTTTTGTCTAATTTTGATTTATTTTTGCTGTCTACGTTTTCTTTGTTTCTTTATTTCTTATAGTGCAAAAGCTTAAATGTTTTTGGTAAGCCTGTATTGCATGCACAACTCTTGTAGCAAAAATGCAAAAATTTAAACTTTTGTTTAAATTTAAACTTTTGTATTGTGATAACTCAGAAAACAAAATAAAGGCAGAACACCAAAAAAATTTAAGCTTTTGTGTTTTCCAACCTGTAGTCATGGAGTTTTTGAGATAAAAATGACAGCTTTAATGTGTTTTTCCAACTTCTTTGCATACAACATACCAAAAAATATATTGAACCATTACACCACCAAAAAAGGATGAAAACACAAAAACTTGGGCATATGAAGCAATGAGCATGTTGGAGAAAGCTCACGAACACAAAAAAATTTAAACTTTTGTATGGGCAAAGCGCCATAACCTCGAAAAAGAACAGTAACCTCGAGTCCTAGATTTTATTTGGGTTTTATGATTTTTCCCAAGACAAAAGCTTTAATTTTTATCGGGTGTTTTCCTTTTATTTTTTTTCCTGAGTTTTCACACTACAAAAAGATTAAATTTTTTTGTGCTGCTGGAGCTTCTACACCTTGCATTGCATTTTCGGTTTATATCTGTATCATTGGTTAATTTTTAAAAATTATTCTTTTGCAGCCCAAAAGTTTAAACCTGTCTTCTGTGTTTTTAAAAAATTTAACATTTCGATTTTGAAAACCAAATCTGTGATTTTTATGTCTGCTCCCTCCCCAGTGGATTTCTATATTGTGTTCTTGGTGGAGGAACGCACTAAAGCTGCGGTTTTTATTTCAAAACTCTATGAGTACACGTTCCTTTTGTTGGTGACTTCTCACAAACATCTTTAATGATTGAAGATTTTTACATGCATATATGTATAGTTATAAATCATCTAATTTGGTTAAAAGTTCCAGAGAGAGTAAGAAAAGAACAGAGGAAGAAGAAGAATGAGGAGTGAGAGAAAAGGATCAGTGCACAAATGAAAAAAAAATATAGAGAAAGGAAAACGTATTTGGTTTTCTTGGAAAAGTAATTTTATGAGAGAGAGAGAGAGAGAGAAAGAGAAGAGAAGAAAAAAGATAAAAAAAATATTAATTAATTATCACAGGAAAGCAACGGACAAATTTTCATTGACATGAAAAAACCGGGCAGGACATGTGGAGGGATTCACAATGATTCACATGACTCTCCACCTCCAATCTTGCCATACTGCATTGAATGCTCAACAATTCACATTTTCACCAACCACTGTGTCACTGCAACATTTATTCTCCACAGACCTCTTCTTCGAAAAATATTCAATGTTCATTCCTTTAAGATAAAATACTGAAACGGCTCGGAGAATGGCTTCAGAATTATCGACTGACACAACCAAGACAAGTACCAGTTCTGATTCATCATCAGCAACAAGCAAGGTGAATGTAAAACCAATTACTCGCTTACTTTCTCAAATTACTTTGAACATTGCTCATTCTCTTTTTTCCTTTTTCGGTTTGGGTTTTTGTTGATGGGTTTTTGTTTTGCTTCCTACTCGCTCAACTTTTGGTTTCCTTTACATTTAATCGTTTTATTTTTTATTTGGTTTTTATGTATATTGCTTTCGACTGAAATACTGAAAAAATGCGTGACCTTTGTCATACCTAGGTTTTCTTTGTCTCCTGTTATTCTGATCTTGATCTAGCTATGAAACAAAGCCTTCTTTCTTCCTTTATGTTTTGAATGCATACACGGATATATTTGGACTCATTAATATTGTCAACAGTTATAAACATTATTTTCTTCATTTTTTACCAGCAGACAAAAATTACACAATTTTCATTGTTATTTGCTCTGTTTATTTGGAATATACCACGGGTAGATAGCAATTAAATATAATATTTTGCTGGTAGGATTGCTATTTCCTCTGTTTCTTCATGACTTTGCACGTTACAATCCCTTTTTTATGCTTATTCTTTACCTCAATTGTTTCTGGATAGCAAATTATGCTACTAAACTTTGGAATTTGGGCCTATATTGATCTCTCATCTTCAACAATAGTCGCACATTGTAATTCTAGAGCAAACCACAAAACAATGATAGTCATATTCATTCATTTTATTATGTTGTTGTCATTCTCCAAATATTTTGGACTTTCCTATTTCAGTACCATACTTGATTTTCATTTTTTGCATTTCCTCTCACTGCAGATTCAATGTCCAATTCACACAATTCCATTAATCCTACAGTTCACTGCAGTATTACACAATGATATGGTAGTGTTACATACTAATTGTTTTTATTCTTCATATAGTTTCATATTTGCTTTCTTGCTATGATTATTTGCAGGACATTATAGAAGTGCCCTCTTTTTACCACCGACAATGGGCACCAGAATACCCTAAGTTTGTCAACTTAAGATATGATGGAACAATATACCAAATCAGGTTAAGGCAGCATCAAGCAAAAGTCTACTATGCAGAAGGACTAAAAGAATTCAGAAAAGATTTATCAATTTTTGAATCTGTGATGATTAAATTCTTGGCATGCAACAACAAATCCATGTTTGATCTTTATTTCGTTCCCTCACTGGAATGCCATACTTGCGGAAGGTCAGAAGTTATGTCAAGACAACAAACATATTTGGACAATTGAAATCACACAATCAATGCTTGGTGCACCAGGACCACTGGTAACAATGAAAACCTCTTCAATGTTGCTTATTAATTCAGGCTTATATATCATGTTGTTTTTTTCCCATGCTGAGACTCCCCAACTATGCCATGACACATGTAAATGCCTGCGGTCAACACATGACCATTCTCAGAAGATTTGGACCTCCATTACAGTGGAATGTTGTCGTGGTTAATGGTGGAGTTGGGCGCAAATATGTTGTACAACCATGGTACCAATTCCTTGCAGAGAATGATTTCTCTCACGGTGATGAAGTCTCCTTCTATTACAGGACCATTGATAAAATATGGGAAATTGTCATCCGCCAGAGAAAGAATTGGGACTATTAGCTTTAGTTTATGTACTTTGATTTATTCCCCTCTCCTCTCATTTAATTGAAACAACATTTATTTTTTTGTGTTGGCATTTTCATTTTCACCCGCTCCTTTTGTTCCTTTCGTTTTCTTCTTTTTTACTACACCCATCAAAAATTTACCTTGCATATGTTCTCTTGGCTTTTGCATTCTGGGTACTGTCATTCAATTTTTAATTTTGTGGTTTTTTTTGTTCTGCTAACCTTTGTGGGTTCATGTTTTCTTACATGAGTATTGGTTCATAAAAACATTTTTATTTTGTTTTCTGACTTCTCACAATACAATCACTATTGTATGCACATGCTATTTTTATTTTATTTTCAACATGGATATTATTGGTAGAGCCACAGTTAAGCATTTTGCGCATCGACTATATTTCTGATGCAGTTGACATGTATTACACATAAATTTTGGCTTTCAGATTTTGTTTTGTCATATGACATTGTTAACAAATGTATCACTCAATTTTGAGATTTCATGGTTTGAATTTGAATGAAATGACTCTGTTTAATTTAATCTGCTATATTAGTAATTTATAACTGTTGTACTACAAATTTTTGGTATGGTAAACTAAACATTGTTGATAAAGCGATATTGTTGTCTACTTTGCTCATCTTACACATTCCCTGCTATAGTGATCTCATATTTATTTGCTGCCTCTTCCAATGTTTATGTTTTATAGACCATGTAATATTCATGATCTGTTTTCAGATTTACTTGATCAGAAAAAAAAAATCCTATCACACCATGCTGTGTTCTTAGACCACATTAATATATATAATTTATGTGGAAAAAAAAATTCATACGAAAGTGAACTTTTGGTTTGTCTTGCATTTGCTTCTTTTTTTGCGGTTATGTGTTCATTGTTTGTTTACCTTTTTCGGTTTCTTTTGGACTGAAAGTAGTGAAAACATGCGTGAGCTTTGTCTGATTCTAATTTACATTACTACTGTTTATGCCTTTCTGTTCATTTTGATGCCTACTACTGTTTCTGTTTTGTTCTTTTTTACACACGTTTGTATGTGGTTTGTTTTGGTCTTTATGTTCGTTTGCATACAATATTTTTGAATTTATTTCCTATGTTTCTTTTATATAATTTAAATCAATTTCAAAATGTTTCCAACACAATCAACTCTTTTTACAAATTATCTTTATATTATATATAAACAACACCTTGACTAATACCAACACAGAACCCTGACTAATAATATTTGTGCCACTTAAAGTAAAATACCCTGCAAACCCGCAATATTTTTTAATTTATTTCATATGTTTGTTTTATATAATTTAAAATAATTTCCAAATGTTTCCGACACAATCAACTCTTTTTATAAACAATCTTTATGTTATATACAAATAGGACCCTGACTAATAGTATTTATGCCCACTAATTATGCAAATTTAGTCCCTCTTCACAATAAAATACATCTAAAATAAAATTTTCCCTGCAAAACCATAATATTTTTAAATTAATTTCCTATATTTCTTTTATATAATTTAAATCAATTTCAAAATATTTCCAACACAATCAACTCTTTTTGTAAATTATCTTTATGTTATATACAAACAACACGCTGACTATTTATCTTATATACAAACAGCACGTTAACGATTTATCTTATATACAAACAGCACCATGACTAATAGTATTTATGTTGACGCGAGAGTCTCACGTACGGTTCCTTTGAGAAGGGTGTGATACCACCACCTATCAGGCCCACTACAAAATTATTTTAAAAATTTAGTCCCTCTTCACAATTAAATACATCTAAAATAATTTTTTTCCATGAAAAACAAAATATTTTTTATTTTATTTCCTATGTTTCTTTTATATAATTTAAATCAATTTTAAAATATTTTCAACACAATCAACTCTTCATACAAATTATCTTTATGTTATATGCAAACAGCATGTTAACAAATAGTATTTATGTCATTTACAATAAAATTATACAAACAGCACCCTGACAAATATTATTTATTCACTTACCGTCTAATGATACAAACAGCACTTTAACAAATAGTATTTATGTCACTTATAATAAAATACCGACCGTTTATCGCACGGACTCTCCACTAGTTTACTCTATTTTGATCCCATGGTCTCGTCATTGGAGTCATCGTTTTTAAACGGAATACTCTCATTGCATTTGGCCAAGAAATTAAATATTTGGGAAAAGTACGTATAAGTTTCCTTATTAATATATTTTATCTATTGGCCTACCAAAACAAAAAAACGTATAAGTACTTTGAACTTCTACCATTTTGCAAATAGACACCCTTAACTCACATTTCATCAAAACTAATACTTAAACTTTTAAGACTGTTTGCTGATAAATAGTTAAGTCCAAAATATATTTTTCTTATCCATAAATTTAAAATGCATCATTTTTTTTTTTGCCTGAAACAAGATTCAATTATATCCAAACTTGTGATCATCAATGTAAATGTAACATTTTTTTTTCATTAGTTATATATATAATTGATGTAAAAAAAACTATAGACGTAGATTTGAATATTCAAACCTTACTCTAAATAAAAATATGACACATTTTAATTTTATAAGGATGAAAAATATATTAAAATTTTTACAATGAGAAAAACATATATTTTTAATTTAACGAGGATGAAAAATAGATTTAAGCCAATAATTAAATGAATCAATCTATAGATGTAATCAAGTTGTCGATCGCCATGCTTCTTTGATATTGATATTTTAATATAACATGTAATCTTTCATTAATTAAGAGGTCTAGGATCTATTTTTTTAATACCCCAAATTAAAAAGCTTATTTTTTATTTTTCTAAATTCACAAAATATTTTTTTAGTTCTTCCCGTGATAAAAAATATGTCATCGTGAACTAAAAAGAATAATTTTTAATTGAGTGACTAGAAAGCACAAATTTAAATTTGAAAGACTAAAAATATAATTCTCTAAATTTAAAAGAATATATTTAAGGAAAAATAAAAATGCAATCTTTGATTAACTTGATGTCGCATCCTTGGTTATAGTGAAGTTGTAATCAAATAGTTAACATAACTAGTCTATACAGTTGAATATCGATTTTTTAATGGAATTACTATCTTTTAATGTCCTAAATTTTTAGGATTTTTATTTATGTTTTTAGTTAGAATTTTTTTCCTTTAACTTCTCTATAGTTCTTACTTTTAGTTGTTTAACTTTTTTTTCTTAACTTTTAATCCTATTAAGAAACTAAAAAAAACAGACCTCAAATTAAAAATAGAATGCTTAAATATATGTTTTTATTTTTAGTCTTTTAAACCTGGGATCTGCCATTTTAGTATTCCAAATTAAAAAATTATTTTTTATTTTTTTAAATTCACAAAATATTTTTTTGGTTCTTCCCGTGATAAAAAATATGTCATCATGAACTAAAAAGAATATTTTTTTTAATTGAGAGACTAGAAAACACAAATTTAAATTTGAAAGAATAAAAAGATAATTTTCCAAATTTAAAAGACATAATATATTTAAGGGAAAATAAAAATGCAATCTTCGATTAACTAGATGTCGCACCCTTGGTTATAATGAAGATGTAATCAGATAATTAACATAATCAGTCTATACAGTTAAATATTGATTTTTTGATGGAATTACTATCTTTTTATGTCCTAAATTTTTAGGATTTTTATTTATGTTTTTAGTTAGAATTTTTTTTCCTTAACTTATCTATAGTTCTTACTTTTAGTTGTTTAACTTTTTTTTATCTTTACTTTTAATCCTATTAAGAAACTAAAAAACCAGACCTCAAATTTGAAGTGCCAATTTGTTTAAACTTAAAAATAAAAGTGCTTTTCAATAAATATTTTTTAAAAAAACAAATAGAATTTGTTTCTTTAAAAAAGCAAATAGAATTTGTTTCTTTAAAAAAAGCAAATAGAATTTGTTTCTTTAAAAAAAGCAAAAGACAATAGTAAAAATTCCTATTTAATAAGACTTTTTAATATACCTATGAATTCCATTTAAAAAAAATCAATAGACATAAAAAAAATAAAAAATGGTTATTTTATTCAAATAAGTAGTTTTATTTTTTTAAAAAATAAGTTTACACAAACAAACCGTAAAACTAATATCCATCAATATTTGGAGGACCAAAATAATATTTTATTCTGTAAATTTTTTATGTACTTTTTTATTTCTTTATATTAGGTTATTTGAGTCTTTTTCATCTCATAATTTATTTGATTTTTTATTTAATTATAATTTTTCAAAACTTTGTTCACTTTAAATTTTTTAACACATCGTATATAGAAATATTTAGATGAAATATATACACAATCAACAGAATTTCATCTTCATAATTGCATAATAAAAAAAATACATTGAATACATTTAAATATATGTTATCAAAGTAAAAATTTAATTATTATTAAAAATAATATAAAAAATTATTAAGTGTATTCACACCAATACTAATCTTTATTATTAACTCTATGAGGAGTGAAGCTTAAAAAAAAAACTCTTTGATGAGTGAGTTGAAATGCGTGCCATAAAATAAAACAACTTAGTGGGTGAAATTAGTAGTATTTGAATGACACCGATGTCCCTTTAAATAAAACCATTTAGCCATCTTTTAGAAAATTGATTTGATTATATTTTTATATGTTTTCATATGTTTTTGCTTTGCCTTTTTTTCTTTCTTTCAAATATATGTGAAAATAACTTACTTTTTTTTACTGATGAAAATAACTTATAGATTGTTTCCATTTGCCAAAACTATTATATCTTAGGATATTTGAAAACAACTTGACTAAGTGCAACGTGAGGGTGCTCCTCTGCAAATCCAGCCTACATACACTGGATTCGGCAAAACAAATTATTATACATTTATTGTGTCTCAACAATGTCTTATATGCTCCTTTAAATAAAATTATATAATTGAAACTACATATTAATTAATTGCCACTTAAAAGCTTTATTGGTTTTTTCATAACCAAAACTATATAAGTCTTGATTAAAAGTGATGAAGAATTTGAATGTAAATTAGAATCATTGAAGACTATTTGTGATCACACTGCTAATTAAGTAAATTGCATTTTAACTTGGAAAGAACTTTCGTCTTAATTTATAGATATCTACACGTAATAAGTATAGAAGATTACGATGAAGGAATTTTCTTTGTGAAAAGACTATTGAAACATTCACGCGTTAATCACGGTAAATCAGAACATTCACTCTTACGACATTAATTTCTATGCAGCGGATATGACTGCGCAGCCTCTTTATGGGGTCAAGGTTGACTTCAGCCTTGAAGATTCAAACCTCGTAGCCTAAATTTCACCGAAAATAGTCAAGATGTTAAAAATAATGTCTGAAAAATGTGCATGTTAGCATGCATATTACTCCTCCATTGGACTTTGGCATGCATAGATTTATTTTCTCGCCATAAATTAAAGTATGCCCATTCCCACTTCCCACTTCCCACTTACGCGTTAACAACTCCACAAAAATTATTTTATTTTATTTTTTAAAAAGACTCCACGATTAATTTTATCATGAAAGACTATACTTTCATGATCAGTTCTGATGGGGTCAAGTTGAAGATTTCAAAGTTCAAACGGGAAAGCGATAAGGTTGAGTTCCTGCATGCTAAAATAAGTTTTTTTTTTTTTTTTTTCTGGAATATATGGGGCAAAAGACACCTTTAATTTTGACGGGTCACAGTTAGTATGAGAAAAGTTGTCTTGAAAGCTTCAAGTTAGCATTAAGATGTTTATTTAAATAAACACGCTTCAATTTGATCATTAAGTTGAGATGAACTTTGTTTTTTAATCATAATAAAATAAGATCAAATTGTTCATAACAATAATTAGTGTATATATGTTTATCATATAATTGATTTTGAAAAATTAATAATAAATGAGGCAGACGAATCTACTTGGAAGACATTGGAGCAACTGTCTCTAGCAACTTTTAATTTTTTTTATATAATACGCATGTGTAATTATGAATTGTGTCTATAATATTTTTTATTTATATAGGAATCAAAGTTTAGTATCAGGAGATTAATTTACATCAACTTACACAACTCAATCAATTGATTTAGATCCTTTTAATATTATGTCTATTTTTTTGTAAAAAACTGAAAATTATGTCCATAATATGAAATGTAATATATCATCAATCTAGCTTTATATAAGTATTGTTTCCACAGATTTATGTATATGAATATTGTTACCACACAATATAAATTTTTCTGGTAAAGGCAATGATTTTTAAAGAACAGTGAGGATAAAATAATTGAGTATACTATTTGATGATAAAGTAGAATTAGATGAATTACTTTTTAAAGTGCAGCATAGATGTAATTTATAAACCTAGCTCACAGTCAAAAAAATATTCTTTTAAAACCATTAAAAATTTTCATTTCTTCCACAATTGGCTTCAATTCACTGCATAATGGATGTACTTCTCAATTTTAGTTGTTGTACTCCTTAAATTCTTATTTTATTTGGAGTCAATATTTTAAAATTTATTTATAATTAAATAATTAATTAGGTTTTTTAATGGATGTAATAGTTTGTAGGGTTAACTTTGTATTTTTTATGAATGTAATAGTTTCATAAGATCAATTAGTATGAAGTCATCAACTATTTTAAACACATGAAAGATTAAAAACATATTTTACGTAAAAAGTTATATGTGATTGTCTATTAGACTCATTGATGTTGTAATAAGTCTTTGGACTACCAATGTTTTTCAATAAAAATGTAGAATGTTTCATAATTTATTATAATAAAATATAAAATTTATTTTAAACTTATTTAAATTATTATTTTTTATACAAAATATATCTAATTCTCTTTAATTATTAAAAATATAGTACTTATTTGGATGACCTAGAGAGGATAGAAAACTATCCTATCATGTAATAAATTGTTCGATCCATGAATATGATATGATTTGTTTATCCTATTATCTATTTTATCATATTTGTATAATGAAATTTATATCTAACATGAAGGGGAGAGTTAAGTTTAAAAAAATTATAGGATAGGATAACTACTCTCTCCCCCTCCCTTTTACCATCCACCCTTTCTACAATTGTTTTTATCATCATTATTGTTATTATGATCATTATTATTATCACCATTGTCATAATTATTGTCATTGTTGTTTTCATCACCATCATTACTTTCACCATCCCTGTTATCATTGTCAACATCATCATTACAACTACTATTGCCACTAATTAATACCTTATCATTGTCATTATTCTCACTATCACCATCGTCATCATCATTACTAATATCAATATCATTGTCATTCTTATAATTATTAAAGTTGGGTAAATGAACTAAGGTCTATAGGCTAAACCCACAACCTATCACTGGCCCAAAAAAGTTGTCCTATTTATGATTTTAGGTTTTTAAGCTTCATATGTTTAGCCTATGATTTAAATGAATTTACTCGTGGGCTTCTTAATCATGTTTTAAAAAAAATCACACCTAAAGCAACTTTAAGAGTTTTTTGAATCATCTTTCATTTCTTTCTTTACAATTAGACATTTGATTCAATTGATTGAACCCTTAAATAAATTTAATTGTGGGGACTAAAGATCATAAGTATGTCCAAGGATGTTTGTTTCTAGTGCTAAAATGAAATTGACTCCAAGGACAAAAAAGTAGAAAAAAGATCAAAAGGTTAATTTAGCCATAAAAACCAAATTAAGTTTTGCACCACACAAATGTTTTTAAGGGATGAATTTCAAAATGAAACTTTTAAAGATAAGTCAATATAAATATATCTACAAACTGCAGTTTAATTATTTATTTTATTGCATTTTTTATATAGTTTTGTGCGTCGGGGCAGACCCATTACCATGCGAGTTAAGTCAGATTGCTTTGTGTAATAGTCAACCCAGGTTTGAACATAACACCTGCAACCAACGCTCTCCACCACTTAAGCAAGACACAATAGTTGTTATACTCTTAACAACTTTAACATATATTGGAGTTAAGGAGACTTAAACCCAAGATCTTAGAGTGTTTTAAATGTTTATTAACCACTAAATCAACACGAAATTTTTTGAATAAAATATATAATATAAATTATAAATTATATATAGTATATATTATTCTTAATATGGTCTCACTTTTTATAGTTTATACTATATTAAAAATATTAATAATAATGCTATATGTTTATACTAATAATATATATTACACTATAATTTTATTAAAATGTGAACGGTAGATTCAACAAATTATATAATTTTAAAATATATACTAGGTAAAATATATGTTAGCTATATTATTTTTTAAAATATATACTAGGTAAAACTGATTCAACCATTAACTCATTACCTTGATCGGGTTGGTGACCAAGTCAATTTTCATAACATTGGTATAGATGTAGACTGATTAAACGCTAGACTATTGATTTTCTAGTCTTATAAGAATGGCCATTTATATTGTGTGCAACAATTTGGGGGCAAAAGTCACAAAAAAAATAAATGTGACACGAAGTTAAATGGTTTTATTTGTTTGTATATCCAACTCTAGCCATCGTCATCTATTACTATGTAGTTTGCATCAAATATAGGATATGATAACACAATAATGTAACAAAATTATGAATTAAGAAAGATAAATTTTTTAAACAAGAACAACAATATTGAAAAAAATATATTGAAAAAATATTAAAAATGATCCGTCAAGTTTTTCGATAAAAATAAATTATTGATAAAATTTGATAGATATTTTATACTGAAAGAGTAATATAGATATAGACATTTATGTAACAATATAGACATTGCTAAAGTTAATTGATTTTTGTTTTGTCAACAAAAATATATATTAAATGTGGGTATCAGAGGGACACCCCAACCCTTTTATAACACTCCCACCGACTTAATTTATTTTTGTCAAAGGCTTTGTTTTAGAAATTCTAGTTTAACTCCAACCAATAAAATTTCATCATATGTTTCTGTAACCAACAAGTTGGTGGTTTTTGTCATCGTATGATACTAAATTCAGTCTTGTTAAGTATATAAGATATTGAGTTTTAAGTTTGTAGATGAAAAAATATATTCAAAAAATTATTAAAAATGTTTTGTCAAATTTTTCAATAAAAATGAATTATTGGCAAAATCTAATAGATATTTTTTACTAACACTATTAAAAAAAAAGTAATTTTTACGACGTATTTGAGGAGTTTTTACGATGATTTTCAATTGTCTTTAAAGTGTTTCAACCGTTGTGAAAAGTCTTGACTTTCCACAATGGTTCTTAAACCATCTTAGAAATTAGATATTCTAAGATGGCTTTGTCAAGAACCATCTTAGAAATTATTTTTTTAAAAAAAATGGATGTTCCTAAGACTTTTAAGACGATTTTCCATAAAACTGTCTTAGGATGTCTTTTTTTAAAAAGAAATTTTAGAAAAAATTGAGAATTTTAAGATAATTTTTTCAAAAATTGTCTTAAAATGTAGACCTTCTTTTTAAAAATTTTCTTAGAATTTTTTTTTCAAAAAGAATTTAAAAAATTGAGGATTCTAGTATTGTTTTTTCATATAGATTTTCTAAGACAGTTTTTCAAAGAACGTCTTAGATGTCTTTTCTTCAAAAAATGAAAAATTGAGGATTTTAGGATGTAGAGTTTCTAAGATAATTTTTCAAATAATCGTTTTAAAATGTCTTTTATAATAAAGAAAATTAAAGTAATGAATTTTCAGTGGTGGCCTCACAGAAATTTAAAAAACTTTGATTATGTAATTGGCTTCTGTGTTTCGATTTGCATAGCTTATGCCAAATTAGATTTATCAATGATATTTCACTTTGTTTATGAAAAAAAAAGTTCAATGCTTCAAATACTTGTTTTTTTTTCACTTCTAAATACTTGTTATTAATTTAAGATTAAAATAATATTACTCGTTGACCATGATATGGCACCAGAGTATCCCACTTGTATTAGAACAAAACTTGAGGCTTAGTTAGTACTACATGTTATTGGCAAGAATTTAATTTCCAAATATTTATGTGAGATATTTTTCCCAATATATTTCTTCAACTATCACTGATTTCTCATAAAAATCCATATAAAATAAGTTTAACTTAATTAATTAGATGTGCTTGATATAAAAGAACAGAATAACCAAATTATTTGATCACCGAGAGCTACCTAGGTGTGGAAATTTGATTGGACTGAGTTAATAGTACTATTGATATAATTAGAAACATACACAAAGAAAATGACTTTGTGACTTTCTACTCCAATTCACTCCTTCCTTGATGGGGAAAGATAGAGAAAAAGCATACAAAAGAATGGAATAAATAAAAGCAACATATTTCTGTGCAGTTGATTATCCAAGCTGCCACTTGCCATGTATTCATACACCAAAAGCCTATCCTCATCCTCACAGCACTACCCAATTAACTTAACAAGATGCGAATATGCATCAGCTGTCCAAGAAATATAATTTCTGCCTATAAAAGAAAATATGTGCCAAGCTAGTATTAGATATTATTGAACCTTGTTTCAATAGCTAGATTTTATCCATATGAATAATACTTTTAAATTGATTTGTGACTAATACTAGAATGATGAGGTGAAACAAAAAAATAAAAAACCAAACACTCCCTATGACCTTGCAAGCCATCCAAGTCTATTTGTTTCACTGCCACAAGCTGAGCCTTCACACCAAGTCTAAGTTTGTCATCAAATTTGAATCCAATGCAAAAGTTACAATGTTACTTCAAACATGTGAAAATATATTCAAAATCAATTCTAGATACAAAATTAATTCTTCAACGCCAAACCAAACATGCACTTACTCCTTATACACACATAAAAGTTAAGTTTTGGTCTTTGCCATTAACATCGTTAGGGATGTGGTTGACAATTTGTTGTTAACATTGTTGTGAAACTCTATAGCAATGTAAAATTGCTATAAAAATTCTTAGCAATGTAAAATTGCTTTAAAAGTTTTCCATATCCTATTTTGGGCAATTTTGCACTCACCAAAAAAGTTCATAGCAATTTTACTCAACCTGAATTTTCTTTGTAACAGTATTAACAACAACACCGTTTAATGATCAGGGAACAATTAACTTTTATGCGCGTGTAACGGCTAAAACTTACATTTTTTCATATAGGACAAAAATTTAAAATGGAGATAACCATAAGAACCAAGTGAATAATTTAACCAATACAAAATTAATACGTATGTGAAGTAAGATGCATAAAACTTACTGATCGATAAATAGAGAAAGGCTCTTCTGATAAAGCATTACTTTACTTGATTGCAATTAGAAGATAATAAAGATGATGATATAAGAAATTGACTTTGTAAGTATCTATAAGGTTTTCTTCAAGTGATAGTTTTCACTTGAAGAACACTAGGATAACGTTAAATAGAGAAAAATACATATTAACATCAAGAGAAATTTAGTAGAAGAACCCAACACTTTTTACTTGATAGTTTTCACTTCCATAATTCTAGATATTTAGCTTAAGTTCAAATAGACTTTAGTATAGAATTCAACTTGATATTTACTTGCTTTTAATCAATACTAATGTTTGCATTCTGGATGTACAGTGACTGAGTGAAACAAATTCCTTAAGGATATGATACTCGGTCTTACCATTTTATACTACTTGAACAAATCGATACACTTGCCGACCAGCACTAACAATCATCTTGCCCTTTTTTGGTTAGAGGAACTCGCAACTCAGAAACCGAAACAGGAGGAGGCTCTTCACTAAAGTACTTGTCATGAAGCAGCTCCATCGTCATGACCCTCTTAGCAAGATCACAAAAACCAATTTTTTCACCAAAGCCATTTCATCAAGGGATTGATTGGGTAAACAAGCTTCAAGACCAACAGGATTCTCCACCTTGCTAAAGGAGATTATCCCATAATCAAGAAGTTTTGAACAACCAGCCCAAGCACTCTCATCAAGGTTACTCAAAACACCAACAATTCTACTAAGTTAGTCAATATTAGCATTTCCAGGAAACAAAGGTTGTAGAGTTAAAATTTCTGCAAAGATACATCCCAAGGACCTCAAATCAAACTCCAATTAAAAAATCAATATAATTATGCAAACATTGGCTAAAACATTTCAATAGTTAGAGGGTTATGGTTTTGTGATTGTTGAGAATGAGATAATCTGTCCAAAATTAGTGATCTTGAGGAGGTCAAGTTCAGAAATTAAGAGATTAGATGGCTTCAAATCATGGTGGAGGACCATGTGGCGGTGATAGGTGTCGAGGCCGGAGAGAATCTGAATCATCCAACGCTTAAGCTCATCGGCGGGGAAGGGCTGGTTGGCCTTAGTGGCATCGACAATGATGGTGGCCAAGTCGGTTCTGAGGAACTCGAGGACAAGGAGTACTCGTGCAAAGTGATGACATTTGGGGAGCCCTGCAAGAGCTGCAAAGCGTCAATTTCTCGGAAGGCGGACTAGTAGTCGTGGATTTCCTTGAGGGCGACAGTGAGACTATCAGAAAGGCGACGACCACGGTACATGTCAGAGAAGAGCAAGTTGGCGGAGAGCATCGTGGATGGAGGACTATAGTGTTTTAGAAACATGAGAGCTGGAATGTTTCAGAAATGTAAGAAGGCTAGAGTATTTTAAATTTTCACATGCAATACAATGATGGTTGTAGGTGAAATCATCTTTAAAGTTGTGTTATCTAAGACGATTTTCACCAAAATCCTCTTAAATTTGAGTGTCTTTACGACGGTTTTAGGTAAAATCGTTGTTAATGCGTCCCTTTATTTATGAAAATGCCACCAACAATTTTTTAGAGATGATTTTGGTAAAACCGTCCTTTTTCTAGCGTCTAAAAGACTATTTTTCTAGTAATGTAATAACATAATTAGAAAAAGAGTAATAATATATGAACATCCCTTAATTTTAAACACCCCACCAAATTTTTTTATTTCTTTCTTCCTGTTACATCACATATCCTATCATACTTATATTAATTTTTATCTCTTTCTAGGTGTCGAATAGGTTGATGAGTGTCCATCAAACTTTTTCTAAAATATACATGTTTTTGTATGATTTTTGTATTATATAGCAATGCAATTTACAATATTAAGAAAAAATATTTCCTAGTAGCTCATGAATTGAATTGAGTTGGGATTAATTTTGTATGTAGTGGCTCAAGGAGCCAAGGTTACTTTCACAAACAAATACATATACATGTTATGGCCAGTAACCCAAACCGGTGATCAAAAGCCGCAATTATCAACAACAGGTTTCGAGCTGAGTTGGCTCCAGGAGCATCAAACTCTGTACGTGGACCTTCCATCACCATGGTCGAGTGCGTTTCGGGCTCGAACTGAATGCTCCAACAACAACGGAAGGTTCAACTGCGCCACTGTCGACTGCACCTCCGATCAAGTCGCATGCAATGGTGCTGGTTCAATCCTGCCGGCAACCAAGGCAGAAATTACCGTTGCAGAAAACAGAGGACAAGATTTCTACGACGTGAGCAACGTGGACGACTTCAACATACCCATGTCCTTAACCGCACAAGGTGGAAGTGGCGATTACAAAACCTTAGGTTGTCTTAGGAACATCAACCATGTGTGTCCTTCGCAGCTACAACAACCAGGGCCTAGTGGCAATGTCATCGCTTGCAAGAGTGCTTGTGTGGCTTTCAATGCAGATCGATATTGTCACTTAGGAGATTACTTAGGAGATCGATATTGTTTTGGGGTTTTGTTTATGCCAGCCCCTTTTCGGCTAGTCTTCAATATTAAACCTTTCAAAGAGTAATTGTTTTTTTTTTTTCAGCAAAGAGAAAATTTCATTAATCAAGAGAAATACAAGGAGTACTGGTTATCCACCTCATTCCGATGAAGGTGCACTGGCCCCTGATCATAATTAATTACTATTGATGGTGTTTCCTCTGCATATCCAGCCTACATACACTGGATTCGTCAAAACAAATTATTATACATTAATTGTGTCTCAGCAATGTCTTATATGCTCCTATGTTGCACAAGCTTTGGTTTTTGTTTCTCAATTAGTTATGCAAGTCTAACCAAGTTTTTTTTATTAAGGACTAAATGAAGGAAATGCATCATTGCAAGTTGCTTACTCCATCAATCTCTTCTCATGCCTACTCAATTCAGACTTCTACCTCCTTTCGTCTTGGCATCAAAGACTCGGTCATCCCATTCACCTCTCGTGTCCTTCATCGTGCGCCTCAAGTCCAACAAAATTTCTATTCTTGTCTCATCTGGAGTCTTGTAATTAATAAGAGTCATAAATTACCATTCAATTAATCGAACCCAACTTAGGGGATGCCAAATGACATCGTTGATGCAAATGGACTTTCTAGGGTGGCCATTAATACCCACCAGTCTCATTAATCCACCACACTCAGTCACTCACTGTGTGCTTACTACTTAGCAAACAAAGGAACTTTATTGACTAGTATTAGTGGCAACTTTACTGACTAGTATTAGTGGCAAACAAAGCAACTTTATAAACAGAACACACTCAGACCTTATAAATTTGTAATAGCTGACAAATTTTGCATTCAAGATCAGTTATTTATAAATAGAACACACTCAGCCCACACTCAGTTATTTATAAATAGAACACACTCAAATCCAAAACTATCAGTAGCACAGTACGCACCTTAATCGTGACAGTGATGAACCCCAACTCGTTTGCAAGTTCAGTAGCGCAGTTGTAGGTTCAGTGTGAGACGACAGTGTGAGGAGGAGGAGACAACAATGACAGGGTAAGGAGGAGACAACAATGAGGAGGAGACGATAGGGTGAGGAGGACAAAGGAGAAAGAGGGTTTGCCAGACTGAGCGCGCATGGGCAAAAGTGAATTGGGGTTTTAATTTACCAATAACACTATATCGATTTTTTTAAAAAAATCGATGTTAACTAATTGATATTAACATCGATTTTAAAAAACTGATGTTAATTACTTGATGTTAACCTCGATTTTGGAAAAACCGATGTTAACTACTTGATATTAACATTAGTTATTGAAAAAATCGATGTTAACCTCAATTATAAAACCGATGTTAACTAAAAATGCCACTGTGTTTTCTTTTTAACATCAATTTTTTGAAAAATTGAAATTAACCCTGCCATATTAATTCTATAAATTCTAGTAGTGATGTTTTGCTTTTGAAATGAAAATAAACCCATAGAAGGTAAAAATGGATTGACCTAGACACCATATATAACCACATGAAGACATACCCATTGTGGTTTGAGGTTGCGACCATTCGGATCAGAGTAGAAAGATGATAGAACTATCCTCCCAACAAATGTTGGACAATCAGAGTCTTGATTAATCCGGCGTGTGATCAAAAGATAAATAAAATCTGATCAAAAATTAAACTTAGATAATATTTGAATTATTTAACTTTAGCTTCACCACATTAATCATTTGTGTTTAATTACTTTATTAAACATATTTGGTTCTACTACATCATAAAAGTGATATTTTAATATTTGTTAAATAAGTTAATAGTTATAGTTTCTAAGTCATAAACATAATTTATTACTTTTTCTCAACAGATTTCCTACCTAAATTTTACCTAAAATACTCAAGATGTTAAAAATAATGTCTGAAAAATGTGCATGTTAGCATGCATATTACTCCTCCAATGGACTTTGGCATGCATAGATTTATTTTTTCGCCATAAATTAAGGTATGCCTGCACTAACATAGCATTCCCACTTCCCACTTAGGCGTTAACGACTCCATAAAAAATTTTATTTTATTTTTTTTAAAAAAAAAACTCCACGATTAATTTCATCACGAAAGACTATACTTTCATGATCAGTCCTGATGGGGTCAAGTTCAAGATTTCAAAGTTCAAACGGGAAAGCGACAAGGTTGAGTTCCTGCTAAAATACGTTTTTTTTTTTCTTTCCCTGGAATATATGAGGCCAAAGACACCCTTTAACGGGTCGGGTCACAGTTAGTATGAGAAAAGTTGTCTAGAAAGCTTCAAGTTAGCATTAAGATGTTTATTTAAATAAATACGGGTCAATTTGATCATTAAGTTGAGATGAACTTTGTTTTTTAATCATACTAAAATAAGATCAAATTGGTTTTGAAAACAAAAGTTCATAATAATAATTAGTGTATATATGTTTATCATATAATTGATTTTGAAAAATTAATAATAAATGAGGCAGACGAATCTACTTGGAAGACATTGGAGCAACTGTCTCTAATAACTTTTAACTTTTTTAATATAATACACGTGTAATTATGAATGGTGTCTATAATATTTTTTATTTATATAGGAATCAAAGTTTAGTATAAGGAAATTAATTTACATCAACTTATATACAATGGTCAAATCAATTGAATTAGATCTTCTTAATATTAATATTACGTGTAAAATATTTTTTTTGTGAAAAACTGAAAATTATGTCCATAATATGAAATATAATCTAAAATATCATCAATCTAGCTATAATATAAGTATTGTTTCCACAGATTTATGTATATGAACATTGTTTCCACACAATATAAATTTTTCTGGTAAAGGCAATGATTTTCAAAGAACATAGAGGATAAAAAAAAATTGAGTATACTATTTGATAATAAAAGTAGAATTAGATGAATTACTTTTAAAGTGCAGCATAGATGTAATTTATTAACCTAGCTCACAGTAAAAAAAACATTATTTTAAAACCATTAAATTTTTTCATTTCTTCCACAATTGACTTCAATACACTGCATAATGGATGTACGCCTCAATTTTAGTTGTTGTACTCCTTAAATTCTTATTTTAATGGATGTAATAGTTTTTTAGGGTTAACTTTATATTTTTTTATGAATGTAATAATTTTCGTAAGATCAACCAGTCTAAATTCATCAATTATGTTGAACAGATTAAAAACATATCTCACGCAAAAATTATATGTAGTTCCATTAGACTCATTGATGTTGTAATAAATCCTTGGACTACTAAGGTTTCCCAATAACAAAATGTAGAATGTTTCATAATTTATTATAATAAATAAAATTTATTTTAAATATATTTAAATTATTATTATTATTATTATTATTATTATTATTATTATTATTATTATTATTATTATTATTATTATTATTATTATACAAAATATATCTAATTCTCTTTAATTATTAAGAAATATATCTCAAAAGTTACATATTAAGTTTTTTTTTAATCATACAGATTAAGTTGTATACTATGCTTCAATATTATGTAACTAAAGAAACAAAGGCTAATTAAGCTTTCAAGTGACGCCATTTTTGAAAATGTAATTTCTTTTTTTTTTTTAATAACAACAATGAGATTTGAACCTCGGATAACATGCAAACTATCCAAATTTTCCGCCATTAGACCGATTCTAGTGGATTTTCTGAATCTATATCATCTCAAGTATAATAGTGTGAAACTAATAACAGTTAAGAAAAAACTAAATTGTTCAGAATTTTGAAAATACAAATCTATAATCATGTAGATGTATAAACTCACTCCCACTGTACTAAAAGATTAGTATACGCAACTGAAGCAAGATTTATTACTTGAGCTATTTTCCAAGGCAATAATCACAGCACTTAAGTCATGCCATAGCCTTCTCACATGCTTGCCTTTGTTTATTTAGACAAAATACATAAACACATATGGAATCATCTACCGGACTTCAAAACACTAGAAAAGGCATACCAACTGCTAGAAACTAGTCAAACTACAAAGGTTTACTGAGTGATTTTTGTGCTTACCGGCGGATTTTGGCCATCAGTAATTAGGCTTTCTCTAGTAGTGCCAAGTTCGTTTCAAATAGCAACTTGCTAAGCTACACTAGTACAAGCAAAGCACTTCATTATGAAGCTTTCCAAGAAGAAAGTGGTGAAGTATCAGATTTCTTCCAAGTAGGTACCTCATCACCGTATCTATCACCCTTGACAGCATTTACACCAGCAAAGGACTCAAGTTCTGTCATTTCTTCTGGTGTTAGTTCGACAGACTAAGCCTCAATGTTTTCCCTACCAGGTATTAATTGGGCACACATCTTCTCCTTGGTGATGAACTCAGGCCAATGCAAGTTGAGGAGGTACATCCCTTTTTTGCAGCCAGTTCATTAACCCTCTCAAATTTAGTATTATTCTGGTCTGCATTTCAGGCTTGAATCTAGGCAGAGACTGCAATAGATTTAGACGCACATAGAAGATTATATTTAGGTATCAGTGATAGACACTTAAAAGATAACAGGGCAATTTCTTTGACGTAGAATTGTAGATTGTAAGATACAAGGAGGTATCAGGTAGGGAAAATCCTAAAACCTGGATCTAGGGAAGCACGATGTATGTTTTTAAATCATATGTTTTATTATATATTAAAAAATTATTAAAAATGATGAATCTAATTTTTTGATAAAAATAAATTATTAAAAAAATCTGATAGATTTTTTGTATTAACAATATAATTAAAAAGAGTAATAAACAATGAACATTCTTTAAGTTTAAAAATCCCACCAACATTTCTTATTTTTCTCTTCTTATTACATCACAAATCCTATAATACTTATATCAATTTTTATTTCTCTTTCTAGGTGTTTGATAGGTTAAAGAGTGTCTATCAAACTTTTTCTAAAACATACATCTTTTTGTATAAGTTTTGTGTGACTTTTGTATTATATAGCAATGCAATTTACAATATTAAGGAAAAATATTCCCTAGTAGCTCATGAATTGAATTGGGTTTAATTTTGTATGCAGTGGCTCAAGGAGCCAAGGTGACTTTCACAAACAAGTGCACATACACGGTATGGCCAGTAACCCTAACCGGTGATAAAAAGCCGCAGTTATCAACAACAGGTTTCGAGTTGGCTTCAGGAGCATCAAACTCTGTGGACATTCCATCTCCATATAGTCGGGTGCGTTCTGGGCTCAAACCAAATGCTCCAACAACAACGGAAGGTTCAACTGCGCCACTGCTGACTGCGCCTCCGGTCAAGTCGCATGCAATGGTGCCCGTTCAATCCCGCCGGCAACCTAGACAGAAATTACCGTTGCAAAAAACGGAGGACAAGATTTCTATGAGGTGAGCAAATCCAGCCTACATACACTGGATTCGTCAAACCAAATTATTATACATTAATTGTGTCTCGGCAATGTCTTATATGCTCCTATGTTGCACAAGCTTTGGTTTTTGTTTCTCAATTAGTTATGCAAGTCTAACCAAGTTTTTTTTTTATTAAGGACTAAATGAAGGAAATGCATCATTGCAAGTTGCTTACTCCATCAATCTCTTCTCATGCCTACTCAATTCAGACTTCTACCTCCTTTCGTCTTGGCATCAAAGACTCGGTCATCCCATTCACCTCTCGTGTCCTTCATCGTGCGCCTCAAGTCCAACAAAATTTCTATTCTTGTCTCATCTGGAGTCTTGTAATTAATAAGAGTCATAAATTACCATTCAATGAATCTTCTTTGACCCGCACCAATCCTTTAGATATTATATATATAGTCTGATGTTTTGCAAGGGGGACCTTCTCTCTTTGTTTAAATTCAATAGAAAGCTGTGTAACATCTTTGACCCATCACAAAAAAAAAAAAAAAATTCCATTCTTAGTTTTCCCTATTATATATGTACAGCAAATACACTTGGTTATATCCGATGAAATTTAAATATGATGTTGCACTTATCTTACCAATTCTTAGAAATCTGGTGGAAAAAATCAATTCAATGACAAAAAAAGAAGAAGACAGAAATTAAAAGAAAAAAGACATTACACTCTGATAATGGTGGATAATTCATTAAACACAAATATTTTTTTTCAAATCATGGTATCGCTCATTTAACTACTAGATCCACTCCACCCCGAGAACATGCATAATGGTCGGTCCAAGCGAAAACATAGGCATTTACTTGAAATTGCTCGGTGCCCCTTTCATCCTAAGCATCCTTTCCACCACGATATTGGACTTTAATCTGTGCTCCAAACAACAACATATCTAATATTAAACCGGCTCCCTACTCGATCCCAATCCTAAAATCAAATTCTCTTACTTCACTATATTTCATCATGAACCCAAGTACACCAAATTAAAAATATTGGGATGTCTATGCTTTCCTAAGCTTAAACATACACAACTCAAAAGCTTCAACCAAGTTTTGAACCGTATGTATTCCTTGGTTACAATCTCATCCATTGATTGAATTGTTTTATGATCAAATACCTCAGCAATCTTACATTGTTTTACAATCCTATTCCTTTTACAATTAACAGTGTTTACATGGTTTTTTTGGTACATGAAAGGATTAATTTGTCATTCTGTTAAAAAAATTACAAAACACAAGCAACATTCTTTCTTATATTTTTTATTTTATCGTTATAGAAGTTATTCCATTAATGATCAAAGAAGTTAAAAACGAAGGTAAAGCGGCACATATAAAAAAACCACCCAGTCCAAATTAATCACGTACAGAAAATCAATTATAAAAGCTAAACTTTATTAATTGGATGGTAATTCATCAATACAATCACCGAAATCACGTGATTTATTATTCATACTATATAACCTATGAGTGGGTAATAGTATTTGTGTATTCACTTATTTTAAACGGAGGGATATATAACCAATTAAGTCGATCTCTCCACTGGTGAGCACTTCAAGGGCAGAATGTGATGGCATAATCAGGCCTGTTGGAGCAAGTGAAAGTGCTGCTCTTATCATCGTAAGCGTAGGAATAAGCATCGGGACACTGCTCCTCGAAAATCTGAGAGTAGTTCGTAGGTGGACATGTTTCTGCGGTGTTGTTAGGTCCAGTGCAGCAATATCTATCTTCCTTAAAAGCCTCGCAAGCACTCTTGCAAGCGATGACGTTGCCATCGGACCCTTTGACTTGAAGCTCCGCAGGGCACACAGAGTTAATGTTCTTAGGGCAACTTGAGGTTTTGCAATCGCCACTCCCACCTTGTGGGGTTACGGACATGGGCACGTTGAAGCCATCCACGTTGCTCACGTCGTAGAAATCTTGCCCTCCGTTTGCTGCAACTGTGATTTCTACCAAAGTAGCTGGCGGGATTGCACCGGCACCGTTGCATGCGACTTGACCGGAGGCGCAATCGGCGGTGGCGCAGCTGAACCTTCCGTTGTTGTTGGAGCATCCTGTTCGGGCCCAGAACCGACCGGACCATGGAGATGGAAGGTCCACAGAGTTGGATGCTCCTGGACCCAACTCGAAACCAGTTGTTGATAATTGGGGCTTTTGGTCACCGGTTAGGGTTCCTGGCCATACCGTGTATGTGCACTTGTTATTGAAACTAACCTTGGCTCCTTCAGCCGCTGCATACAAAACCAAAATCATCAGCTGCTACAAGCATATTTATATTTATCCATAAACAGCATTGCTATATATATAGTACAAAAATCAAAATGTACAGAAATTATATAAAAAAAATGTGTTAAATTCTTATGGATAAAGATTGGTTAAATTTAAATTAAGAATTTGAAGGCAAGACCTTTTAAAGAAATCAAAGGCGGAGGGAGTTATAAATTTTGGTAGTGCTGCTGTACATATTAGCAGTTTTCCTATTATAAATATCACCGAAATTTGTTTTACAGAAAAAAAAAAAAAATACCCTTGAGGTGGCTGTTAACCAATGTTTGAAAATTAGATTTTATGAGAAAAGAATGAAAATTATTTTCTTTTATTCCACATAAATATTATTTAATTTGATAGTTTAAAAATTAAAATGATTGATTAACAAAAATTAATATTTTAATATATTCTAATTTTTAATAGTTTTATAAATATTAAATAACTATTTAAAATATAATAAAAAAAATTGTTTCTCTTTTTGGTTTCAAAGTATCATCTCAAACATATCCTCTTAGCTAGGAGGTAAGATTTAAATAAGAAAGAAAAAAATATAAATGTAATAAGTGATATAATGATCATAAGAGAAAGAAAGCGATAAAAGTGTGTAATAAGTAAAAATTTAGTTGTGAAAATAGTTGCTCATTCTTTTGGGACTTGATTAATTAGTTTGTATATACTATATTTCAGTAACACAAGGTTTACGTATACCACCAAAATAACGGTGAGGAAAATCTTATTAAGTAGCACAAGGTGTAACAACTTAATTCTTTGATCCAGGTTGACATATAGGGCATAATAACAATTAATATCAGGAATGTCTATATTCTTACATGAATGAGTGTAATAACTATTAAGACAAGTCTGCATACGAGATAAAGAAAAGAAGAAAATAAATGAAAAGTGGAATGCTATTGAAATATATATACCGTAGAAGAGGAATGCAAATAAAAGGCAGAGAGCAACACGGGTGGTCGTCATTGTTGGATATGTATAATTTTCGTTTTGCAGGTGCAATGGTGAGTTTTGCATGTTGGAAGTCATGCTATTTATAGGCTACGCAGCTTGAATCTTCAACAATTAGCATTTGATACGTGGAACAATTCCGTTGCATTATGACAAAAAAAAACTGAGTTAGTCCAAGGCTGCTGCAAACTTGACCACGAAAAGGGGCTGCTGTCGTATCCAATGTGTCGAATTGTCTAAATTGTTAATGTTCTGATCTACCGGGATCCACGGCGTGAATGTTTCGATAGTTTATTCATAAAGAAAATTCCTTCATCTTAATCTTCTATTACGTGATGGGAAGAAAGAGTTAGTGAATTCCAAAGAAAAAAATTGCCTTCTATCAACTGGAATAGATACAGACTAGCCATTTCGTATATAGGCCAAACATGTTCTGGTCCTATTTCTTGTTATTACAATTTGAACAGTCCGTAATTAAAAGAAATATGTTATGGATTGTCCAGTCCACAATGTATTTTTTTATTATGGACGTTGAATCTGCAATACAATTTCTATTACGTATTGAACAATACATAATACTTTTATATGGATTGATTAATCTGTAATAGAGACCACTTCGTGCTTTAGTAAGGCCATTATCCTCAAAAACATCAAAGTCGTCACTGTCCCAATCAAGGGGATTCTCACAAGTGCCCCCCACAGTGAAGAGGAAAACGGAGAGAAAAAGATAGTGAGTGAGAGGAAAGGGGTAAGATGGGGACTTTACAAATTTTGAAGGTGCATCAAGCAAAAAACTGATTGCATTAAGTAATTGTTGGTGGATTTACGGTGGTTGCTATGCTAGAGCTGCCGAATTGGCCCATTCATAGGGCTTGGTCCTAGTCTATGTAGGTCATGGTAAAAACAAATCCAATTGATCACGTAGTTCACATAAAGTAAAGTCTACAGTACCAAAAAGCCCCCAAAGTTTTGTGGGACATGACCAGTCACATGGTGGCAGATATGTCTTATTGTGTTTGAATTTGCTCCAAATTTTATTTTGCATGTTTACCAATGGATATAGTTCAGATTTTTTTCCTAGCTAGAGGCTTTTAGTCTTCTCTTTCTGTAATTCACAAAAAAAATGTACATTATATTAAGATGATTTTATTTTAAAATAAAATTAACACTTAATCCAACATTTCAAACATTCAAATCTAAATATTTGTTACCTATACAAATTCATGCATGTAATCTAAATCAATAGAAATGAAACAAAATTTAATTAAATCGAACTTAGTATTGACAATCTATTATAGTTTTACAGAAAGAGAAATGATATTTAAAAATAAAATGAAAATGTTATATCAAATGTGTATATGATTTATACCTCACATATAACTACTTGTATTACACAATACTTTTGTATTTAATTATTTTTAAAATAAGTAAAAAGTGTTATATAATTTTAATTGGTGTCTAAATATGTGTTAACATAACATTTTATTATAGTCCTCATTTAAATATTTTTCATGTTTACTTTTTATAATAATATATATAAAAAATTATTTGCGATGCATATATATTTTTGAGCTTGGAGGAATTGGTCTTAATTTGCGAGTTGAAGGGTTAGATACCTTAGCTAGAGTCGCAACAGATTGCAAGAAAAGAACAATGTCATTTGAGAAAGATGGAAAATCAATCGTACTTGTTAGAAATAGCAACAAAAATTCTACAGGCAGTAAACACGCACACACACACAAATACGATATGGTTCAACAAGTATGCTTACGTCTCTGGAAGTACAGCATTTGTTTCTATTATTGATTTGCAAAAAATGATTACATTAGCATTTAATTATAAAATAAATCTATTATGATGCAGTTTTACAATATCGTCATTGTAAAGGAAATTCTTATGGGGGTTGTGAAGAGGAGAGAAAAATACCTTGACTCAAGTGGTCTAGAGTATGCCTCCCAAAAGAAGGAAGGGGGTTTAGGGGTTCGTGATATTTCTTTTTTTAACAAAGCACTAGTGGGGAAATGAGGTTGGAGATTATTGGAGGAGGACACGTCCTTATGGGCCAGCGTAGTCACAGCCAAATATGGATATTTCTTAGAGCAAAATGTGGTGGAGGGATATTCTTAATCTTTGTTTGGGGGAGGGCAAAGGGGCATGGTTCAAACGTAACATTGTCAAATGAGTGGGTAACGGTGAGACAACGAAGTTTTGGGAACACTGTTGGGTTGGGGAGTCAGTCACCTTTAATTTGAGAGATGTTTTTCCTATGCTTTATTCTATATCTCTTAAAAAGGGTGGTGGATTAGTGAAGTGGGAGAGATTGGTGAGGGTCATTGGCTATGGAACCTTAGGTGGAGGAGAGAGCTCTTTGAATGGGAAAATGATATTCTTTATAGGTTATTGAATATGATTCAACTTGTACCCGGTCAATAGTCTAATGTTGATTTGTGGACTTGGAGAAGTGGCTCACACAAATCATATCCAGTGTGTGACATCGATATTGAAACATGCATAGGTGTGGGTCATGTTTTAGTATTGAATGATGACAACATGCACAGGCTCTTGCAGAAGGGTGGTTTTTAAAGCAGTACTATGCATGGGGTGGGTGAGAATTCTTAAATAGAGGCACATTGATAACTAGGAGTGGGTAATTAAACGGATCGGTCCGCTTTGCGTAAGGTCCGCCCACATAAGTTTGTATTGGTAGCGGACCGGATAACCCGTCTCACACTCTTACACGAACCTAATAAATTGGTCTGTCTCCGTTTCACGGATCTTGCGGGTCAAACGGATTGGTCCGCGGGCCTAATTTTTTTTAAAAAAAATCAATTTTAATAAAAATGCAACACAATCAAATTAAGTTCAACACAAATATAAATAAAATCTCAACAATTAATAAATTACATTAATAAAATAAATAATGTCTTAACAAAAAAAAAATCAAACAATAAATCTAAAATATGATCTTCTTAATAAGAAGTATTTGGTAAGATATGTGATGAGAATCTTGAAATTGACCAAATACAGGCTAAAGGCCCAAGTGGAGAAGGGCGAAGGCCCAAGTGGAGAAGGATAAAGCCCCCGAGGGGAGAAGGATGAAGGCCCAGAGGCAGAGACACTATCAAGACTATTAATTGTTGCTGAAGGCCTAGATTAATTTGAAGGCCCAAGTTAAATATGTTTTTTAGTTATAATTTTTATTTATTGTAATTTTGGCCCAAACTATTTAGAAGGCCCATGTCTATTTTTATCTTTTTGTTCAGATACACTATAAGTATTGGTTTTTGTTTTGAATAAGAGAAACTTTTGGCATTTGATAAAATTTGGTGAGAGTTTCTCTCTGAGTTCCTTGTTGAACCAATCTCAGACTTATCAAGGTAATCCTTGTGGCGTCTACCCTGACTTATCTTCCTTCACCGGAAGTGACATCATCCAAACCTCTGTAGTCTGTATCAAACGATCCGCTCTTACTTAGGTTCACATCAATATGACATTGGTAGACCACATATCTATAAATCCATGTGACGCCATTAGCATATTTATTTATAACAATGACATAACAAAATTTATGACACCAACAATAATGCATTAATTCTACCATCCAACAAAGTTACAGAAGCAAAAATGTAATGTTGGTAGAAGGCCACGTATAGCTTTACATGAACACAAGCATCTTGCACTAGTGTCTATGTTGAGAACCATATATTGATAAATTAATAACAAAGATAATGCGTCATGCATGATGCAAGTTGAAAGAAAACACCTATAAGATGTTAGGATATGGGACGGGTTATGCCTTTTTTCTATGGAAGGATATGATAGAAATATATGATAGAAATGATGGGAGTAGGAAGATGGTGAGTTTTCAGAAAATTGACAACTTAACTTGAATTGTGCTTATTAGCTTCTTTACTTACATTACATGACTTGCTACAACTTATGCCTTTATATAGGTTACATAGGTGATTTTTACACACTTTTATACTACTTAGTCCTGGAGTCTTCTAGACTCATCTATCATCTACCATCCATCTCTATAATGTTCTAGGTACTTCTATGACTTTAGATAATAAGATATTTTTCTACATTCATCAAGAAGTTTCTACACACTACAACATCTCCATAGGTGTAGAACTCTCTAAATAATGGACCACCAATTATACATCTACACTTTTCTAGATTAATCTTCAACACTCCCCCTTAATCTAGAAAATTCTTGAACTCCAAGCATGTCTCTGAATTTGATGAACTTCTCTGTTGCAATTGGCTTGGTGAAGATGTCTACTAATTGTTCTTCAGTCTTGCAGAACTCCATTTTGATTTCTCCACGTTCCCCGAGCTCTCTGATGAAGTGGTATCTAATCTCAATGTGCTTTGTACGGCTGTGGAATACTGGATTCTTAGTCATTACAATAGCTGACATATTATCACAATGAATAACGGTTGGAGTCTTGGAGTCTTGTTATACGTCTTGCAGAATTTTTCTGAGCCATGTCGCTTCGGACACAACGCTTGTTGCAACCATGTATTTTGCTTTTGCTGATGATAGAGCAATTGTCGTTTGCTTCTTTGACGCCCATGATATTGCTTTGTTGTCTAGAAGAAACACATATCCACTTGTGCTTTTTCTATCATTTGTGCTTCCTGCTCAGTCGCTATCTGTATAACCTGTCAAGTTAAAGTCTCTATCTACCTCGTACAAAATGCCAAAAATCCTTTGTGCCTTTGACATATCTTAGGATTCTCTTGGCTGCTGCAAAGTGTGCTTTGCTTGGGTTACTCATGAATTTAGACACGATGCTAACTGCATGTACGATGTCTGGCCTTTAGTTGGTTAAGTAGATTAGCGAACCGACTAGGCTTCTATAAACTGTTGCATCAACTTTGTTTTGCCCATCATCTTTTGAAAGCTTCTTGTTCATCACCATAGGTGTGGCAAGTGGTTTGCAATCTTGCATGTTGAACTTCTTTAGTAAGTCATTTGCATATTTTTCCTGCAAGATAAATATTTGTCCAGGTCTTTGCTTGACTTGCATGCCGAGAAAATATCTCATGAATCCAAGATCGGTCATTTCATACTCTTGCATCATAGCCTTTTTAAATTCTTCCATCATTTGTGAGTTGTTGCCGGTGTAGATTAAATCATCCACGTATAGGCACAAAATAGAGAAATAATTACCTTGCATCTTCACATATAGTGACGGCTCACTTGGACTTTTGAGGAATCTATGCTCGACGAGGTATTTGTTTATTTTTCTGTTCCATGCTCGGGGAGTTTGTTTGAGACCATAAAGCGCCTTTTTCAAGCTGATTTTACATCTAGCTGGTAGACTTGTAGCTTCAACTATGCAGCTAAGGCCGGTACAGTTCTGATTGTTTCCATGCGCACAACGGGAGCAAATGTCTCATTGAAATCAACTCCTGATAGTTGTGAATAGCCTTTAGCGACAAGTCGTGGTTTGTGTTTTTGGATTGTTCCATACTCATTATATTTAATTTTGTAAACCCATTTCAGGCCAATGTGACAGCGTGCCACCGTGACACCTCGCCACCATGCCTAGGTATTTTGCTGCAACCTTATTTTCCGTGACTCTGTCAATACCATTGTTGCAACCTTGTTTTTATTTTATCCGCACTTTCGTCAAGCATAAGCACCTATTATGTATATGTAATCAGGTAGTGTCGTGAATTGTTAAATGCAGATTCCAAAGCCTTTTAGTTCCATTTTAACTTGGTTTGTCGCTATTCCCTTTATTTTGTGGCTGCCTCAATCAATTACCAGAGCAATTGTACAAGAGTTTTTTTTTTAATTTTAAAGGTATGATTTTTGTTACATTGCCTTTTTCATACATATGACGATTTATTTGATAGCACTGGAGTTGCAAATGTTGTTTCACTGGTCAATGATCTAAGGGTTTCTAAAAAGAAAAAAAAAAAAGAACAGTTACAAGGTAAATGTACTATCTGTGTTCTATCTTTAGACGGGAAGATTGTTACTACTTCCCTTTTTAATAGTACTTGATTTATAGCAAATAGTTGTGGCCATATGCATGGCAGGCCTTTTGCCCATGTTCTTAAAGCTAGAGATTTTTGTCTAAAAAGGTGTTTGACTTGTATCTATTTTTCATTGGTTCATCTCAGTATTTGAATAGTCATGGACATGGAATCAACTTGCACTATTCTTAGTTAATAGCAATGAGTAGTATGAGTCATGAGTTCTAATATTATATTTGCTCATGGTAAGTAATATGAATCATCGTATTTTTTTTCCCTAGACCAAAGGGGAGTGATCTCATTAATTTCAACCAAGGGAGAAAGCTGGTTCTCCAATGGTATTTGTATATGATGATCAGATTCAAGAGGTAAGGGATTGAGAGATCGCAACAAACCTTGAGGAAACTATGGTTAGCCTTTTTTATAACCTCCTTCCTTATTCTTAGTCTGTCACTAATGTCTATTTGCCTATAGGGTGATCACTCACAACCCCACAATTGAGGGGTTTCGGTTTGCTTGTTCTTCATTGTTGTTTTCTTTTTTTAAGTGCTTCAAATATAATTAGGTAAACACAAACATTTAAACCAATGTGAGGTAACTATTGTGTGTTAGTATCATTTAGAAACTACTATTTATGTGGTTGCTAAAGTGTATACCAAAAAACAGGATTTTCAGGTGTGGGCTCACTTGTATTATAGGAGGCAAGTTGGCAGCACCAACTTAACAGCTTAACTTAACAGCAATTAAGTTGTGTATGGTTTCTCACTTGGATCACAAACTTAACAGCTTCCATGTTTTGCTTTTTTTTTTTGTCAACTTATGGACATTCGTGGTTGATAAACTATGGTGATGTTTGAATAGAGTGAGAGAGAGCGTGAGGACTATAAAGGGAAGTGGTGGTCAATGTAGGTAGTGACTGGTGAGGTAGTTCTTCTATTAAGGATTAAAATAAAGACTACATGAATAGTAACAGATTTACATGAATAGTTGCAACTACTATTATCACTTGCTACGTTAGGATGATATTTACATGAATAGTACCAGATTTAAGTTCTCAACTGCATAACTAATAGATTAAATAAATTGAAGAAAGTTTGCATGATAAACTGAATGCACTTCTTATTTATCTGGTTCTATATTAGCGGAAATGGCAACTTAATGTACTCATTGCTTACAGTGATTATCACGGTTGCTACATAAATATTGCTAGCATCAATTTTGGTACAACCAAATGATGACAAGGACTTAAGGTTTTTTATTATGACCCAAATATTCAATTAAATTAACATAATGAACTAGCTCCAAAAGATTTTTGACAACTATACCCTCGTGGAAGTGTAGAAAATGAGTTGTAAGATTAATATTCTTGATTCACTTTGCACTTAGTTTACTATAACTACCACTTATAAGAAAATTGTTCATCAAATTTGTTTATTGTATGAATAAATTTTATGACTCAAACTATAATTCATCACATTGATTCAGCACTTAGTTTAGTATAACTACCACTTATAATTTTTATTGACTGTTTTATGCGTCTTAAATAAGATGAATTTGTTTTGCTAAGATGAGACTTGTTTTGTAGTAATGGTTTGATCACTGCTTTTCCTCTTGTTGACTGCTTTATGTGTCTCTAATAAGATGAATTTGTTTTGGAAACAAATTCATTGGTTCTTGGTCAGAAATTGGTATGGATTCCACTTGCAGACTCAAATATGTGTAAGGCACCTAAAGCCCTTTAAGTACACTTCTTATTTATCTTTGGGTCTATGTGCATGCTTGGTCTATTTTGTTATTCATAATTTCTCTAGCATAAATAATTTTTTTAATTATAGGACAACTCCAAAACCTCCAGGCAATATCACTGTCACCAACCCTAACTATTTCCTCTAACTTTGAGGTACATTCCCCTATGGTTTATTATTTGTGCTTACTGATGGTGTGATTATTGGGTGCATGTGCTATGACATGGTTTTCCATTCTTTGAGTTTTACACAATATGTTTGTTTATTTCCATACTCAATTGAGAGAATCGTCTCCATTCTTTGTCTATTTAGAGAGGTTACTTACAGGTAGGTTGATTATACTTTGACATGGTCTTCCAATAAGGTATCTTTGGTTTGAAATATTTTCACCAGTGAAAAGTAGGCATGTTAACCTTAGCACTGTCTGTCTGGGACTTGGGACTAGTTGACACCAACGAGTACTCGATGACATTGATTGCTAAGAGACTTAATACAAATATACTTGTATGAGTTGAAGTATTATTCATTTGCTATATCTCTTTTTGTGTGTGGTTGTGTTTTGTTTTTAATCTATTTTAGTAGCAGATATAATATATAAACTTGAAGTTAGTTACATGGAAGCATTCAAATATAAAGTCAAGGGTCATTGTTCATTTCATGTAAAGTCTTACTTGATATATCCAAGTTTGTCTTATATCCCACTTAGCATTCAAATATTTAATTTGTAGGCACTATTTGTCTTCTTGTTTGCATCGTGATCATGACATTCATCATTGGACATTACACTGATCATCATCACAGGTAGGAAAGTTTTTCATAAACTTTTGATGCTCATTTTTGTTACCAATGGTTTTGTATGTTGTTGTCTGTGATTAATGACCAGTGCTTTATATACAAGTTTTGTTCATCATGAGTAAACCTTAGATTCCCGTTTGAGATTGAATACAATGATTCTTGTGAATAGTTTGCATTAATTGTTGTATTGAATCTTGAATTGTCCATTTGGATAGTTTGGAAAGAGTCATATTTTTATGGTGGATTCATGTGTTAAGGTTAACATTATTTTGTTGAATTTGATGAAATTTTGGAACAATGCATTTCTAGTTGTTCTCTGAGTGCATACTTGATTGTCGAGGAATTAATGTCACCACTTTCATGTCGTGTACTTAGAGATCAATGCAAAATGCTACCGAAATTTTTCCAAATTTAACAAAAGAGAGTTAACCTTGATGTATAAATCTACCATAAGAAAATGTCTTCTTGAATGGGATAGGGTCACTGTTAGTCGTTATTCATGAGTTAGTTTTATGTTGAATATTTGCAAGGAAATAGCACCTTACCTCCAATTTATGGTTCTTTTTGTAGGAATTGTACATATTTTTATGTTTAGTGTGATTTTTAGAGTAGACACTCCCATTTTGTGAATTAATGTTGAAACCACTTCAGTTTCAGGCCAAAAGAAGACAAGTTTCAAGTAGCTGATGACTCACTTAGCGAGTGGCATCCGTTAAGCGAGGCATATAGCTCACTTAGCAGGTTGGGAAACCCTAGAAGATGATCAGTCAGAGATGTGCTTGCCCAGCGCGTAGCCAGCCTGCCCAGCAAGGTCATTGTCCCTTCTCGTGCTTAGCGCGCCCAGCTCGCTAAGCCAAAATTCACTTACTCTCACTTAGCGAGCCAGTTTCGCTAAGCGAGCCTTCAGAAGCTGAAAGGTCCAAGAGCCTTTAACACACTGAAGTTGGCGGAAATAAGCATAGTTTTACATAGAGAGTAAAAAACAGAGCTCAAGGAGAAGCTGAAGCGACAGAAAGAGAGTAGCAAAGAGAGCTTAGGTTAGAGGAGTGAAGTTTAGGGTTTAGAGGTTGTAGGAGACATCCTTAACCAGCCTTTGCCATTTTCTTTCACTCAAAAACTCATCCTTTCTTGTATTGAGAGTATATTGCTTGTAATGGAAGGCTAAGCCTCTTTATTGGGAAGTTCTGCTGAACCTTGATGTAACACTCTTTCACTATCTATTTAATGTTATTTTTATATGTTCATTGCTTCTATCTGTGCTGATTTTACATGCTTGTGGCTTATCACCCATTTGTATGTATAGTTAGGATTTTTAGCATTGGGAAATGCTTTAAAGCCTTAGAACTTGGTAGAGCAAGCTAGAAATCTGTATGTCTAGGAATGAAGTGCAGTGATCTAGTTCATATTATGTTGTAGGCTTAATGCAACTCTTTTAGACTAAGTTTGTTGAGGGGTCATGGACAAAGTTTAAAGAGGGTTAGGCTCATTCACTAGAGGGATCTTGGTTTATGTAATTTCTCAGCATAAGAACACTAGGATATGTGAATGTATATATACATGATTTTGATGATGCCAAAGAAAAATCGAACAAGGCTGCTTCAAAGGATAAGCATTTGCTTCAAGATTAATACAAGATTGCTTCAACAAACAAAACCTAGATTCAAGATTTCTTTAAGATCAAGCCTTGCCTCAAAACAAAGGGTTTCAAAGTCATGCAAGGCTCTGGTAATCGATTACCAGGAAGTGTAATCGATTACCCGAAGGGAAGTTTGAAAAATAGCTGTTGAAAAGGGTTTTGAATTTGATTTTTGAATCTGTAATCGATTACCAAATGTTTGTAATCGATTACCATCAACGAAACTCTTGAAATTCAAATTCAAAAGTCGTGACCCTTCAAAATATAACTGTGTAATCGATTACCAGAAACATGTAATCGATTACCAATGAAGATATTCAGAAAAAGCTTTTTGAAAAGACACATCTCTTCAAACCATTTTGAAAAGGCACGAAGGGCCTATATATGTGTGTGTGTCTGACTTCAAAAAGCAATGATAGAGATTCCAAGAGAACTTCATTGCCAAATTCTCTCTCAAAAGAAACTCTTGGGAAAATACTTGCAAATCCATTAAGAGTTCATCTATGGACTTCAATTGTAATATCCTTCTCTTCAAGAGAGAATTCCTCTTCTTTCTTCTTATACAAAGAGATTGTTTAAGGAAATGAGGGTCTCTTAAGTTGTAAGGATTCTTGAACACAAGGGATGGGTTGTCCCTATGTGTTTCTGAAGTTGTAAAGGATTTTATAAAGAGAAAGGAAAATCTCAAGTGGGTTGCTTGAGTACTGGACGTAGGCACGGAATTTGCCGAACCAGTATAAAACTGTGTTTGCATTCTCTCTTCCCTTATCTCATTTATTTTGTTGCAATCAATTTTGTCTTGTATGTTTAAAGAACATTATTAAATTGATTGCTGCTTCTTCTGCATTTTAAGCCTATCCCTCTTAAGTTATTGAGGCCGCTGGTCCAATAGGATAACGTTAGATAGAGAAAAATACATTTTAACATCAAGAGAAATTCAGTAGAATGACCCAACGTTTTTTACTTGACTGTTTTTACTTCCAAAATTCTAGATATTTAGTTAATATTCAAATAAACTTTAGTATAGGATTCAACTTAATATTTACTTGCTTTTAATCCATACAAATGTTTGCATACTGGATGTACCGTGTCTAAGTGAAACAAATTTCCTGAGAATACAATACTCGGTCTTACTGTTTTATATTACATGTGTGACTTGGTACACTTGTCGACCAGCTAACACGAACAGTCACACCTTTAATGAAAAGTGAGATTTTCATGCATCGAATAACTTTGTCAGTATCACAGAGTTATTATTTACATGGATCGAAGTTGGATGAATGAAAGTCGCATGAGCCCTACGTATGAGGAAGGCGTGGAGTAGTTCTTGCAATTTGCTTTAGAAAAAAGTCGACCGGATGAGGACGAAAATTTTTTCTGTCCCTGCATAAATTATTTGAATGGAAGACGACAAATACTTGATGACATATGGGAGCATCTGTTGTGTGGTGGGATTAAGAAGAATTATGCAACGTGGATATAACATGGTGAATTGACAAACATGCTGAGTGGGTCCCAATCTGAACCGTGTGTAACAAATGTTTGCATACTGGATGTACCGTGTCTAAGTGAAACAAATTTCCTGAGAATACGATACTCGGTCTTACTGTTTTATATTACATGTGTGACTTGGTACACTTGTCGACCAGCTAACACGAACAGTCACACATTTAATGAAAAAGTGAGATTTTCATGCATCGAATAACTTTGTCAGTATCACAGAGTTATTATTTACATGGATCGAAGTTGGATGAATGAAAGTCGCATGAGCCCTACGTATGAGGAAGGCGTGGAGTAGTTCTTGCAATTTGCTTTAGAAAAAAGTCGACCGGATGAGGACGAAAATTTTTTCTGTCCCTGCATAAATTATTTGAATGGAAGACGACAAATACTTGACGACATATGAGAGCATCTGTTGTGTGGTGGGATTAAGAAGAATTATGCAACGTGGATATAACATGGTGAATTGACAAACATGCAGAGTGGGTCCCAATCTAAACCGTTTAATATAGAAATGGGAGATCGGTTAGAGGATATGATTCGTGATCTTGGACAAGAGTCTTTTCAGCAAGCACATGCCCCTATGTATGATACATTGCAAACTGATTCAAAGAAGCCTTTGTATCTGGGGTGCAAGAATTCCTTGACGTTGTTGTCAGTGGTGTTAAGTCTGGTTAATGTGAAGGCCAGATATGGATGGACTGACAAAAGTTTTAGTTCACTGCTTCAAGTAGTGCACGATATGCTTCCAGACGAAAACACATTGCCAAAAGTCACTATCAGGCGAAGAAGATATTGTGTCTGATGGATATGGAGTATCAGAAGATTCATGCTTGCTCTAATGATTGCATATTGTACAGACATGAATTTGAAGAAATACAAAAATGCCCTAAGTGTGGGGTTTCACGGTACAAAGTGAAGGATGATGACGACTGTAGTAGTGACAAAAACTCAAAGAAGGGCCCCCCAGCGAAGGTGTTGTGGTATCTTTCAGTCATTCCAAGGTTTAAGCGTCTATTTGCTAATGGAGATGATGCAAAAGACTTTACATGGCATGCAAATGAGAGAAACTACGATGGAATGCTCCGTCATCCGGCTGATTCCTCCTAGTGGAAGAAGATTGATCATTTGTATTCGGATTTCAGCAAAGAGGCAAGAAATCTTAGGCTTGGACTTGCCACTGATGGAATGAATCCATATGGCTGTTTAAGCACTCAAAACATTTTGTGGCTAGTTTTTCTAGTAATTAACAATTTGCTTCCTTGGTTATGCATGAAGCGAAAATACATGATGTTGTCTATGATGATATCGGGTTCAAGACAACCAAGAAATGACATTGATGTTTATCTTAGTCGGTTGATTAAAGACTTGACAAAGTTGTGGGACGAGGGGGTTTCAGTGTTTGATGGGTTTCAAAATGAGACTTTTCACTTGCGCGTAATTTTTTGCACCCCACGGACCCACTGGTTGTCAATCTAGATCTGTATGACAATGCACCTCAGTTTTATTAGTGGAAGAAGGTGTCTAGATGTTATAAATTTTATCATATCATATTTAATTTTTAAAGATAATAAAATAAACTGTATGTTAATGTCAAAAAGATTATTATGATATATTATATATTCATAATTTTATTAAGATAAATATTAATCGGTGTTTTTGGATCATTGATTAAAAAATTAATAAAATACATAAAATTATATTGTTCATATTTTTTTATATTTTTATATGATCTTTGTAATAAATATTTTTTTTATTTTTTAACCAATAATCTAAAAATACTGATTAATAAGAATTTTTTTCAATAAGACTGTAATTTTTAGATCATATATATTAATTGAGCATTGAAAACATTAGATGAAGATGGGTTAAAAAAGAATATTATAATATTTTTAACAGATTTTAAGCTTTACTAAATATTATATAATATTAAAGATCTTGATTTATTTTAAACATATATGAAGTTATCGCAGGAAGTATAGGTAGAAGAAATTTATATTTCACTAAAAATATTAATTATACGAAAAATGATTTTTTTTTTTAAATATACACATTATTTCTAGAATATTATTGGTGTTATTTACTTGGAATTGTTGTTATTGCTTAAATTAGTTTTTAAATCTTATTTGATATTAACTATGTTAGAAGATAAATTGAATTATTTTAGAATTTTATATATTGAATATCTCTCTTATTTTTATAAGCCGAAGTTTATATTATTGCGAGAGTCAGCATAAGAGATGCCAATGGAGGAATTACAATGGTGATATTAATTAGTACTTGTTCGGGATTAGTCTCACAGTTTTTTACTGCAAAAATACCTTACTTTTAGGAGGGGGAAAACAGCCACAGTATCGTGTGATACATACCCGTAGGTCACAATACAAATCAACAAGTACAAAGGAACGTTAAGCATACCCACCCAAGTCGGGCAAAGGATCATTTGGGGCCACTTCTTTTTCAAATTTGTCATTTGGGATAAAATTTAAATTGTAATATATCGACTTTTGAATTCAAAGTCATAAATTAGGTTATGATTTTTTTTTCCTCAGTGAAGTTGGAAAAAAATTTAAAACTTTAATTTTTTATATTTTTTTAAACATAACTTTAAAGTCGTAAAAGTTTTTTTTCACATGACTTTAAAGTCGTAAAGGATTATTTTTCTTTTTTTTAATTGAAGTTTTAAATTATTTTTCAATTTCAATTTTTTTTGCACTAGTAATGTATTTTTTTAAAATCATAAATGATTTTTTATTTTAATTATTTAATAAATTAATGTATGTTTTATTTTTTAGTTTTATTTAATATTTTTTTATATTATTTTATTTAATATTTTATGTATATTATTTTATATAATATATTTTCTATATTTTTTTTTACTAATTTTAAGGATTATTATTTATTTTGTAAATTAAAAAAAATAATGCAAAAACTTAATTTTTTTTTTAAATATTGGTCGACTTGGGAGACAAGCAATGATATACATTGTCAAATTGAACAAATGGTGGTGTTATTGTGAAAAATTTTAGGTATTTTGAATTCCCTGCTCGCATGCAATTGCGGCAGGTGTTTCTCGCAATTTAAATTATGATGATTTTGTTGACCCTGTATACAGGTTGAAAAACATTCATAAAGTTTATTAGCATCAGTTTCATTCCCTTGGAAACGAAGATAAATGGTCTTAATATTTGAGTCCATATTTTATGTCTGATTCTTCAAATCGATGAGACATAGTGAAAAGGCTAGTCACTAGTTGTATGCATAATGAGATGGACGAATCAATTCCAAATATCCCTAAGAAATCTTCATTGTGTAGAATTGAAGGACATAATCATAGTAATTATCCATACAAACAAGTTGACGACTAATATTGTGGTACTTTGTTAACTGCCATTGGACAAGATGGTAGTCGAAACATTTTTCCAATTGCTTTTGCAATTGTTAAGAGCAAGAGCAAATAAGCTTGGATGTGATTCTTGCATTATTTGAGGAGATATGTTACACCTCAACCAAATTTGTGTATTATATTAGACAGGAGAACCAGTTTGATATAGTTTGATATAACAGCTTTGCCATTAGAATGAGTTGGGTAGACTAGGCCAGATATAATTTATGTGTATTATATTCACCACATTGCATCAAATTTTCACAAAGAGTTTTAAAATGTTGACTTAAAAAAAACAAGTCATCAATATGAGTAAGCTTCTAACCATTTCATGCTTCAAATTCTTGCATTATACATGTTCAAGATACATATTACCCATTGTTTTGTCTTTTGCCATAGGATATCAGATGAGGAAACCGCAATTTAAGGCAAAGTTGCTCGCAATGCGATTAGAGTTTCCACAAGCAGCAAATTGGTTGGACCAAATTTCCAATAATAAATGGACTCGGGCCTATGATGAAGGAAAATGATATGAGCATATGACTACCAACCTTGTCAAATGTATGAATTTTGTTTTGAAAGGAGTTTGAGCATTTCCTATTACTGCCTTAGTCAACAAAACATTTAATAGAATAAATTACTCATTTTTTTACTAATAGCATGAAAATCATGAATATAATAAAGGTAGGACATAGGTACTCTGAAGAGGTATATGTCACGATGCAAGAAAATTGACACATTGCTACCTCGCATTATGTTCGCATGCACATTTGGGAAACATAGGAGTTTGAGGTTCAAGAAATTGCTAATACACGGCTTAGGTGACAAGCAATGACATGTACTGTCAAATTGGAAAAACGATTGTGTGATTGTAGAGAATTTCAGGCACTTCAAATTCTTTGCTAGCTCGCATGCAATTGCAGCGTCTGGTTCTTTCAATTTAAATTACGATGAATTTGTTGATCTTGTATACAAGTTGGAAAATATTTACAAAGTTTATTAGTATCAATTTCATTCCCTTGGAATCGAAGATAAATGACCTCAATAATTGGATTTATATTTTATGTTTGATCTTTCGAAGCGATAAGACACAATGAGAAAGCCAGCCACTAGTCCTATACATAATGAGATGGACTAACCAATTCTAAATAGGCCTATGAAATGCTCATTGTGTAGACCTCAAGGACATAATCGTAGTAACTATCTATGCAAGCAAATTGACGACTAATATTATTTTTACTTTTTAATTTTATGTTCCTCTTTAATTTGTATGGTTCAATTTATATTAATGTGTTATGTTATTTTTATTTTAACAACTATTTTTATTACTAAATTATTTTTTATGTTTAATATTAAAATAATTTATAAAATTAAATTAATTAATACTATTGTAAGAAATTAATTTACTTAATGATAATTGTAGAAATTAATTAATTTTTTAAAAAAATTAATATTATTTGATAAGTTGTAAGTTAATATTATTTTTTAATATTAGTACCAAAACATTTTAATATTTTTTTAAAATAAATATGTATTAAATTTTAACATTTTTATTTAAATTTAAGTTTTTTGTATTATTTTTTAATTTACAAAAAAATAATAATCCTTAACATTAGTAAAAATATAGAAAATATATTAAATAAAGCAATATGAAAAAATATAGAAAATATTAAATAAAACTAAAAAAATAAAACAGACACTAATTCCTTAAATAATTAAAATAAAAAATTAGTTATGATTTAAAAAAAAATACACTACGACTTTAAAGTCGTGCAAAAAAAAAAATTTGAAGTTGTAAAATAATTTAGGACTTCTATGAAAAAAAATCATTTACCACTTTAAAGTTGTGTTAAAAAATAAACTCTTACGACTTTAAAGTCGAGTTTAAAATTTTTTTACGACTTCAATGAAAAAAAGAAGAAGTCACAACTCAATTTACGACTTTCAATTCAAAAGTCGTAGGTTACCCAATGACTTATTCCTTTCGGGGTATTAATTTAATTTTTACCCCCACTTGATAAATTTGAAAAAAAAATTCTCAAGTGGTCGTTTGCCCCATCCAAGTTAGTGTGACATTAAATTTCAAATCAATATCCCAATAAGGATAATTTTTTTTTTGCCCCACCAAATTTCTAGAAGAGGACAATTTGTTTTATAAGTCATAACGGATGTTACGACTTTTGAATTGAAAGTCGCAATATTAATTATAAATTATATTTTTTTAATTGAAGTCGTAATATATTTTACAACTTTATGTTGTTTCGAAATAATAACTTTAAAGTTGTAAGAGTTTTTTTTACGACTTTAAAGTCGTAAAACATATATTTTTTAAAAATTGATTTATTAAAGTCGTAAATGAATTTAAGACTTTCAATATTTTTTTTGGGTATATTTTTTTAATATTTTCTACATTTTTTGTATATTGTTTATTTAATAGATTTTCTATATTTAATATTCTATATATTTTTTTATATGCTTTTATTTAATATTTTCTTAATTTTAGTATATTATTTTATTTATAATTATGTATATTTTTTGTTTATTGTTTCATTTAATATACTTTCTATATTTAATATTTTCTCTATTTTTAACTAATGTTGAGGATTTTAATTTGTGAATTAAAAAATAATACAAAAGACTTACATTTAAATAAAAATATAAAAATGTATTACATGTTCGTCTAACAAAATATTAAAATGTTTTGTAACTAATATTAACTTATAATTTATCAAATAATATTAATTTTTTAAAAAAAATTTAATTAATTTTTACAATTATCATTAAGTAAATTAATAATCTTGTACATTAGTATTAATTAATTTTATTTTATAAATTATTTTAATATTAACAACATAAAATAATTTAGTGAAAAAAGTAGTTGTTAAAATAAAAACAACATAATACATTAACATAAAATGAACAATACAAATTAAACAAAAGCATAAAAAGTAGAAATATTATTAACCGTTAACTTGCTTTTATGCACAGTTACTACAATTATATTCTTCAGTCCTACACAATGAATATTTCTTAGACTTATTTGGAATTGGTTCATCCATCTTACTATGTATACGAGTAGTGGCGGGCTTCCGGATGTGTCTCATTGCTTTGAATGATCGGGCATAAAATATGAATCCAAATATTAAGGCCATTTATCTTCACTTCCAAAGGAATGAAACTAATGCTGATAAACTTTATAAATGTTTTCCAACTTGTATACAGGGTCAACAAAGTCATCGTAATTTAATTTGCAAGAAGTACATGTTGCAATTGCATGCGAGCAAGGAATTCGAAGTGTCTGAAATTCTCCACAGCCACACCACCATTCGTTCAATTTGATAGTGCATATCATTGCTCGTCGCCCAAGTCACATATTAGCTATTTCTTGAACCTCAAACTCCCTTATTTCCCAGTACATCTGAACATAATGCAAGGTAGAAATGTGTCAATTCTCTTGCATCATGACATATACCTCTTCAAAGTACATGTGTCCTGTATTTATCATATTCATGTCCTTAGTAACAAATGAGTCATTTATTTTATTAAATGTTTCGTTGACTAAGGCAGTAATAGGAAATGTTCGGGCTCCTTTCAAAATAGAATTTATACATTTGACAAGGTTGATAGTCATATGCCCATATTGTTTTCCTTCATCACAGGCTCGAGTTCATTTACTCTTGGGAATTTGGTTCAACCAATTTGCTGCTCGTGGAAACTCTGATTGCATTGTGAGTAACTTTGCCTTAATTTGTGGTTTCCTTATCTCATATCTTACGGCAAAAGACAAACTGATGAATAATATTAATGTTGAACACATAATAATGCAAGAATTTGATGCATGAAATGGTTAGAAGCTTACCCATATTGATGCCTTGTTTTTTTTACGTCAACATTTTTAAACTCTTTGTTAAAATTTGATGCAATACACAAAAGTTCTATCTGGCCCAGTCCACCCAATTCGTTCTGATGGTAGAGCTACTATATCCATTTCAAGTGCTTTCTATTTAGTTGTCCATGCCTTTTTGTATGTCGCAGTATAACCAAAGCATTGTAGCATGTATTTAATCAAGGTGTTGATTTGGATACCATAATTTGTTTTCACTGAGTGAACAATATTATGAATAATTACATATGAGTCTAACCTAACATGATCTTATGATATGAGTAAAGTTGTGCAAGTGAGTACCATTTATTTTCTTTATCTCCCACCTCCTGCGTATTTTGCTGAAGGATGCTCTCACCCTCTAATGACATCCATTACCATATTGTCGCTCTTGCTCTCTTCAACATCATAATTAAATGCATGTAGAAAATGAAATTGTTTAATGACATTCACAACTGCTTGTTTTGATTCAAATATCATGCCTTCTTAAAGGTCATAGGAGTCATTCGTACTGTCACTCCTTCTATTCTAATAAGGATTTAAGAATGGTAGATCTTCTGATAGTTGGCTATTAATAGTTTCAAATTATGAAAATGACCCACACTGATTTTGATTGCTTGATCCTCCACTTTTGTGAACATCGTAGTCCTAATCCTCATCACTAAAATCGCTAACATTATCTCTTACTATGAGTTCTTCACCCGCCATCTCTGGACAAATAAAAGTGTAATTTATTAGTAAAAATGTGAATAATTTATAGTATCTAACATTAAATAAAAACATATTGAGAAGATCGTAAAATGACTACAATGACTTCTAAGGAAAATGTGAAAAGATGGAGAAGATTACCAATGAGCTCAAGTGCTAGACAATGTCTCTTTTATAATGGAGATGAAAGTCATATGTTTTGCATGAGTTCAAAGGAATTAAAGCCTCCATGACTTTCATTTGATGTATAGTATTTTTGTTATAAATAAGTATAACTTATAAAAATTTTGTATAAATAATAATAATAATTAAAACCATAAAGTTTTTTTGTTATAAATAATTAAAACCCTAAAATAATATTAACTTATAACATATAACATTTTTAAATAACTAAAACCCTAAAACAATATTAACTTATAACATATAACACTTTTAAATTACTAAATCCCTAAAATAATATTAACCTATAACATATAACATATAACATTTTTAATTAACTAAAACCCTAAAATAATATTAACTTATAACATATATGCTTGTTAAATAAATAAAACATAAACACGACTTTAAAGTCATGCCACATGTCACAACTTTAAAGTTGTTCCCTACCTCATGACTTCTAAACTACAATACCACCATTAACCTACCTAAAAACACTAAGGTCGTGGCCATTTTTACAACTTTGAAGTTAAGCCATGTGCTACGACTTCTAAGTCGTGTGACTCATGCATGAAAAAAATGGAAATAAGAATATTGGATATAAGGAAATGCAGGTTAGTCGTGCATGAAAATAATGGAAATAAGGAAATGCAGGAGGCTCGTGCAAATGGAAATAAGGAAATGCAGGTTAGGCTCATGCAAAACAAGAGAAAAAGGCAGATGAAGCTTGTGAATAATGCAAAAGAAAGTGAATATTGCATGTTAACTCGTTGGCAAGTGTACCAAATTTGTCACAAGTAGTAAAGTACTCGGAAGTCCGAGTGTCGAATCCACAAGGACTTTGTTTGTACTTAGATTAATGCAAATCCAATTTAAAAGAAATAGATAAATAATTTAAAATAAAGATAAGAAAATATAGGAGATAAGATAAAGATTTAAAGGAAAGGATAAAAGATTTAAAGATAAAAATAGAAGATAGAGAAGATAAAATATTTAAATTAAGATATGATAAAGATAAAAGAAAATAGAAGATAAAAGATAAGATAAGAAAAGTAAAAGATAAAAATAAAATAAAATTCAGAATTTGATAAGGTTGGGACCTGACCTGCCTTGTTTGCCTAGGATGTATGAGTTTATGATTTTTCTTTATCAATTTAGGTGATTCTATTCTACCCACATCTGTTCAATTACTTACCCCTGATTCCTCATGATGACAAACCTATTTTATTTATTTATCTTCCAAATTCCTTTGCAAAGACTCAACAAATAAAATGCATGAAGTATGAATTCAAGATGTTTGCAAGAATGCATGTGCATAAAATTATCATTCTATTCCTAGCAATGATTTTCTTATGAAATCCTTTCTTTTTGTTCTATTAGAAGTTACCCTCTTCCGAGCGTCTAACCCCTAAAACCAAATCATGCATACCTTCTCTAAATCTGATTTAGAAGTTACCCTCTCCCGAGCGTCTAACCCCTAACAGAATATAAAGATGAATAATGCAAGATAAAAGCATAAAAGATAATAGAATAGAAAACACCTTTGCATTGATAAATAGTGAGTACATCATACATCGCTTGACTTTTAGGCCTGCCAAGCCCTAACTAGGGGTTTAGCCACTCATGGCCATTGAGGGCTTTCCAATGGATGGGGTATAAGAACTGATGGGATAAGAGGGTTGAAAGAAAGGGAGTAAATGAAATCCCTAGGTGAGGGGGTTCTAGGGTTGTGTCTCCTCCTTGGCTTGACTCTCTTTTTATAATTGTTGGAGTGGACTTGGGCCTGATGCTAGAAATCTTCATTTTTTGATATTTTTGATATCTTTTGGATTTGTTTTGCTTTTAATCATATCTTCCAGAGATTTCCTGATATTTTGGATATTTTCTTGATCTTTTTCTCTTTTAATCTCTCCTTTTCATATCTGCAAGTCATAAATAAAAAAATATCAAATCTTAATATTTAAGCCAAAGATAACTGCTAAATAAATATTTTTAAAGATATTTTCAATATATTTTTACTATCAAAATAACTCATATTTAGCAGTTATCATTGCAACTCATGCGTAAAGAGTCTTAGCTTGCATGACATGAATTATGGAAATGACTATACAAGAATTTACTATGCTGCTCGTGAATGATGAAGAATCTTAGCTCGTGAATGATATTGCAGACTGAATGATGAAACTCATGAATGATAACTTGAAGAACCCAAAGACTACACCTTTAACAAAGTTCAAACCTATGAGATTCTATTCTAGACATTCAACATGATCTCAAAGGCATGTCATTGTTTCTCATGTGAACTCAAAGGCATTACCTGAAGTCAAGTCATGTACATTGCAGAGGCATGAGATGCTCAAAGTTGGCTAATGACAAATGCATGACATGTGAACTCAAAGGTATGAATAATTTGCACTATCTACTGATGCATGACACGCGAACTCAAAGGAAACTTCTCTCATGTAGTCTACCTCCACTTGGTCTTTCATTCTTCTTCATTCTAATTTTCATCCCACCAAACTTCTCTCACAAAGCTTATTTCTTTTTCCCACATTCCACCTTTTCCATCCTTCTTGCAATCTCTTGTTTTTTTTTTTTTGAACCAATGGAACATGCATAACCTGGCCTATTGATGGCTCATTGTTGTGCCTACAACACAATCATATTTTAAATCAAGTATGGGAAGACCAAGAAAGAATGATTTGTCCAAGGTGTAATTATGTCTGGTCTTTTACGCATTTGGATCGTATAGATAATCGTGTGAAAAACTTAATAAATGAAACTAGTTTTGGTCGTGTTATAACTATCAGCCAAATTGATATTAATCAGCATTTGGTCACTGCGTTGATTGAACGTTGGAGACCCAAAACTCACATTTCATTTTCCAATTGGGCCTTAAGATTGACAGACGGTCGGTAACTTGTGTCATTACTGGTGATGTACATGTTGCTTATCATGTCTTACTTGGAGACATTCCACCTGATAAGTATATCAAGGAAAAAATGATTTATCTAATTTGGCTATGGCAAAATTTTCAACAACTTATTGATCGTGATGATGTGATTGCACAACATGCTAAAGCTCATATCATGATGCTCAAAGGCAGATATTTGATGCAAGATACATCAAGAACAAAGGTTTATTTTATGTATCTCTTTTTGTTATCAAATTTAACAGATTTACCATTAATGTCATCACCGACAAAATGAAAAAAAAAAATATCGCAAAAGAAGTATATGGTAAGATATGACATTGGTAGACCACATATCTATAAATCCCTGCGTCACCATTAGCATATTTATTTATAACAATGACAGAACAGAATTTATGACACCAAGAATAATGCATTAATTCTACCATCCAACAAAGTTAGAGAAGCAAAAATGTACCGTTGGTAGAAGGCCACGTATAGCTTTACATTAACACAAGCATCTTGCACCAGCAGTGTCTATGCTGAGAACCATATATTGATAAATTAATAACAAAGATAATGCGTCATGATGCTAGTTGAAAGAAAACACCCATAAGATGATTCAAATGTAGTAATTTCTATTGTTAAACACGATCTGTATTTTTTTTTTTTACTTTTATTTAAATCACGGTAAATCATTATTTCCATTCACATTCACACACGTGTATATATATATATATATATATATATATATATATATATATATATATATAAATTAACAGTTTGGAAGTACAATTAACCGCCATATATATTGCCATAAATACATATTAGCCGCCATAAAGTTTTAAAAAACAAAAACCGAAGAAGAAATTGTCTTTGGAAGTACAATTTCTTCGTATTAAAATCATCTTTTGAAACACAATTCACTTATTTTTGTAATTTTTTTAAAAATCTATCTATTTTGATAATTTATGAAAAAATATTACATCATTACAGTATAAAAGTCAACAATCATTTTGAAAACACTGAATGCCCATTTTTTTTTATCTTATATATTTTGCATCCCAGATAAAAATAATCCGTTCCATAAGTCGTAAAAAAAACTTCGTACCCCATTGCCCAGAGACTCTTCACTATACGAAGGCATGGGGGAGGGATGTTGTCATAAGATAATGTTTTTTACTATAAATATTGCTTTATATGTATAGCCAAGCCATGAAGCATATCCAGCCTCAGGCACATTAGTTCAAGCCTTCAAGCACAAAAATGATAACCATTGTTGCTTCTTACAATGTCACTCCAAATCAGCCAACTCCCAGTGATCCTATTTGGCTATCCGATAGTGATCAAATTGGGCACCTACGTCATGTAAACACTATCTATGCCTACAAATCAAGACCCAACAACACCATTGATATTGAGAGGATGAAGAACTCTCTTAGCAAGATTTTGGTGCCATACTATCCAATAGCTGGCAGATTGAAGCTGACAAAAAATGGTAGAATGGAAGTGGATTGCAATGCAAAAGGAGTGACATTGATTGAAGCTGAAAGCACAGCCACATTTGGTGATTATGGAGACTTTGCACCTTCCGATTCCACCATGGAACTTGTTCCAAAAGTTGATTATACTCGACCCTCAGAGGACATGCCGCTAATGCTAGTGCAGTTAACAAGGTTCTGTGGTTTTATTTTTTTTATCGGTAAATATTAGTTGTTAATTAGAATGTTAGTTTTTTGTTAGCAAGAGTAGATTGAACCCGTTATCTTTCCTCTTTTTCATTCTCTTTTATGCATCCAATCCATCTTATATATCCAGGTTCTGTGGTGGTGAAGGTCTTGCCATTGGAGTTGCTTTCTCTCATCCTTTGGTTGATGGTACTGCCGCTATTTTCTTCATCAACCGATGGGCAAAGCTGGTTCGAGGCGAAGAACTGGATCCCAATGAAGTTCCTTTTCTTGATCGAACACTACTCAAATTTCCAGAGCCATCAGAACCATGTGTTGATCTCCCAGAGTGGAAGCCTGTAAGGTTCATGCCAGACAACATTGCTGAGCAAAACAAGATAAGTGCTATATTGTTGAAACTCTCATCAAGCCAAGTGGAGAAGCTGAAGAAGAAGGCTAATGAACAACCTTCAAAAGAAGGGGTAAGACCTTATAGCAGATTTGAAGCTATTTCTTCTCATATATGGAGATGTGCATCTAAGGCTCATCACGCTCATGCATCTGATGAGAATCACCAACCAACTGTAGTTACGTTTAGTGTTGATATTCGCAATAGATTGAATCCACCTCTCCCTCAGAATTATTTTGGGAATGCTTTGGCAAAAACACTGACTCCTAAGTGTAGTGTGGGAGATATCTTATTAAACCCATTAAGCTATGGGGCTCAAAAGATAAGGGATGCGGTTTATGCGGTTACATATGAGTATATAAGGTCACACATAAGTTATGTTTTAGGGCAAGAGCAATTGGATAACATAAGGGCTTTTTTCTCGGGACAAGGAGACCTTATTAATGAACCCTATTCTGGGAATCCTCATAACATTCTCATCACAAGCTGGATGAGCTTGCCAGTGTATGATGCAGATTTTGGTTGGGGAAAGCCTGTGCACTTTGGTTTAGCAAAAGTATTTCGAGAAGTTAGGGCACATATTATTATAAGCCCTGATGGAGATGGTGTTCTTATTTCCATGAATTTCCTGACAGCACTTATGGATCTTTTTAAAAAATTCTTCTACGAGGATATATGAAGAAATATCCATACCAAACCAGCTTTGTGCAAGGAAGAATTACATGTGACTCGTCATTTTCTGTGATCAATAATTTACATGTGATTTACCGTTTAATATGTTAAATAATTAAAGATCCTGTTTTTATTACGTGATTTATTTTCTTTTATTTTTCATGGTGGTATATTTGAGTGTATAATCTTTGTTTAAAAAAATCTGTACATTTAAATTATAAAATTTATCTAAGGATTGTGAAAATTATGATAATTTTAGTTTTCATCACTACTACAAAAATGTCTTTTTATGTCGTCTTATCTACATCGGTTATAAAAAAACCGATGTAGATGGAATTTTTAAAAATAAAATAAATTTTTTTAAGCTAACGACAACGGTTTTATAGAACCGCCTTCAATGTGAAGGTTACAAAGGCGGTTTTATAAAAACCGTCTTTGTTAGTCACCAAACTACTACGGTCTTTTTGACAACTGCATTTAATTTGAAGTTATAAATTTTTTAATTATTTTTTATTTCAGTTTTCCCTCTTTATTAATAAAATATATTATACAAAACGTCTTCATTTATGCGAATTTGGATGGAAGATTCTGGAAACGTTCCTTTCACCCTCATCAGATCGATAACAGAGGAAGAGGAAGAAGGAAGAGGAAGAGTCTGAGTCGCTCGTCAGTCGCTGCAACGGGATGATGATTGTAGCCAAATGCAAAGCCACGTGGACCGCCCATGCCGGCGCATAGGACAGCCTCATAGTACAAAAAAGGGTTTGTCATAGCACCGCGCCGGTAAAGTGCTGGAAAGGGAATCGAGTGGATGCGATTGCGGCGAGGGCAAGGTTGAGGTCTAGAGGCGAGGAATCGGCGGCGACATCGCAGTCGCGGCTAGAGGACTCGACGATGCTGCTCTAGCTGGGGCTCAAGTTCTTAACATTTTCCAAAGGGAGAGGGAAGTTTGTCTTGGCCTTAGGGCCACGAAACTCTCGTGCTGCGGCGTCGTAGGCACGCGCTGTCGCCTCCACAGTGTCGAAGGTTCCGAGCCAGACGCGGCTCTTCTGGCTGGGATCTCTGATCTTCGAGGCGTATCTCCCCCATGGCCTCTTTCTCACTCCACGAAAATGCACCTCCGGTGATATTGATGATACATGCAGGAGCCATCAGCCATGCTCATGTGGGATCTGCATCTGTGTTGGTTGGTGATATTGATGATGCATTGGACTCTGAAAAAAGGTAACGTTCTTCACATTATTAACTAATTCAAGTATTATTTGTCATTCTGGCCTTGTTCTTATCGTAATATTGCTACCATTGTATCTGCAAGTTGCATAGCAAGCAATATTCTTTGATATCAGGAATTATCTGTATTTTGCAATTTGCAATGATATTTGGTTTTACATTGTGTCTATCTGGCTAAAATAGTAATGGTTGGATTATTTTTCTTTGTCATGAATTGTTTCTGCAGGTACTTGAAAAGGGGTGTGAATGATCGGGGGAGGGTTGCTAATGATGTTGAGACAGAGCAGATTGTCCTTGATGAAGAATCAGGCTCTTGCAAGGGAAAGATGAGTTCAGTTGTGCAAATGCGTGGATCAATACCACTTTTCTGGTCACAAGAAGCATCCAGATTTAGCCCCAAGCCTGATATAATTTGTATGAGAGTAGTTGAGATTAATATTTATCGTGTTCATTGTTAAATTCTATGCTTTTATAATACATCTAGCTCTCTTTTGACGCCCCCCGTTTTGACTTCCAGTGCAGAGGTATGATCCAACATACCAAGCAACAAAATTGCATTTTGAAGACCTAGCTAAGAGATATGGCAATCCAATTATTGTTCTGAATTTGATTAAGGTAATTCCTCATATAAAAATAGTTAGTGCGTTAACAAATATGAATTTACATGTTTTTTTATTCCTTTCACATTTTTTCTTTGCATTAATGAAATGCTTCTTTTATAAAAAGATAATTTATACTTTGTTGTTACTCATTTAAATGATGAAATACAGACAGTTGAGAAACGGCCTCGAGAAATGATGTTGAGGCGTGAATTTGCAAATGATGTTGGGTATCTGAACCAAATTCTACCAGTGGAGAACCATCTTAGATTTATTCACTGGGATTTTCACAAGTTTGCAAAGAGGTAAGCATGTTACGCTTTATCTTTTTGTCTCACGGTAGCAGTCTCTTCATTTTTTTTTTCTTTTTTTTGCATTTCAAATTTAAATTTGACTATTTCCTATTCTTCTCTGTCATTTTCAAAGCAAGTCTGCCAATGTTTTGGCAGTTTTAGGAGCTATAGCAAGTGAAGCGCTCGATTTAACTGGTTTTTACTACAGTGGTAAACCCAGCATCATTAAGAGAGCCAACAAGAGCAATCAAACAAGCACAGGGAGGTATGTCCATCATTGAAATTGTTACTTAACATTAAACAGTCTTTTTCTTGTTTCTTCATGTAAGTTTTAGTTGAATCATAACTCTTAACTTGAAAGAAAGCAAAGATATGAAAAATGCAGGGATATGTGACCTTTTCCCCTTCATAACTTTTGTTATGAGGTTTAACGACATGTTCTTGTAGAGACAGACTGTCTGTTATATATGATCTTTCCACAATTAGAGGATATAGAACTAGTAGTCTCCATTAAAATGATAAAATGATTGAATAAGCTCATATCCTTTCTTTTCATTTTTTGGATCTTATACTTAAGATTTCCTGTGTTATCTATTTTTGGATTTTGAACTAGAAGATTGCTTTGGATAATCAGTTTTCGATGACTGAGGGGAAACTTGATTTAATCTGTAATGAATAATGATGATTGCTGACAATAATGAACTGCTAGGTCTTAGTAGCAATGCCACCCAAGAAATAATAGCATTATACCAGTAGTCAACTATCTATGTTATCTCTCCTGTTAGGGTCTTTAAGCCTAGGCTCCATTTTGGGGGATAAGATGTAGTTTAAAGCTGTAATTTGATTCTGGTTTTATATTTGTATTGCACAAGGATTTATAAAGTAAATTGTAATTTTACATTTAAGTCTATGTTGATGATTAGATGTATGATTTAGATTTTATAATAACACATAATATTGTTACCATAACTTCAAACTTAAATGCATAAATAATTCAATGAGTATTTTATTTTGATGGTGGTAAGGTAACAACACTTGTGGCTATATCAGTAGAGTCTCTACTGGAAAAATGGAAAATGTTAGAGATTTAATATAAAATCATTGATGCCAGTGTTATTTCCGGGTGATTCTTATTTTTACTGAATATTATTGCAGTTCTATTTTATAATTGTAAAAGTGCAAGATGTTGCTTTAGAGAAAGGAAGTTCTATTTTTATCTTCAACTCATTATGTATTTTTATAGGGATACTTCACTGAGAGATCTGAGAGCTAGTTCTGTGGATCTTGTGAGGATTGGGAACAGTAATGAAATGATAAATTCTGTGGTTAATCAAGACAAAGAGACTGACATGAATTTAAATATAGCTCCATCATTAAGCAAGAAAAGGGTTTTTTGATTGGACAAAATTTAAATATAGTTCTTAACATGTTGTTTGTCATGTTCTGTTATTAGAATTGAAATTTATCTCAAGGTTTGTACTAAAAAAATATGTAGATTAAATTAAACTCCAATAGGAGAAAACTGCATGACGCAATTCACACTTAGTTGAAGATAAAAATATGAGAAAACTGATTTTCAGCTATCTCCTTAACTATGGTTTAGAAGGTGAGTGTGTTCTCTGCTCACCTTATCTATGGTTCACAGGTGAATGGTTCAGTGATCCACTCACCATCAGAGTTTGATGCAGCTTCAATGGCTTTTGAGATCCCTCTCCTAACCTATGGTTAAGAGGTTAGTTGATTTTCAGCCCTTGTGTTTGTTCTTGTCTTGGTTGAGAATACACATGTATTGCATAATAAGACAGAACTCTGAAAAAATGTCTCCATTCATTTTCACCTACTACATCATATACATCCTTAATCCTTCAATGACTAGTTGTAGTTGTAAGCCCCTAATCTTTGTCTGATTTCTGATTAATCAAATGGGAAAACTAGTTTTTGTTTGCATTTTAATCTATGTGGTTTGACAGATTTTTTTATTGAATTCAGTGGGACTAATTGTTGGAGATGTGTGTGTTCTCAAGTTAAACGTATGTTTTTGGATTGGTTGAAAAAGGTTTTGATGGAGTCTCTAGTACATAACTATGTAGAAATTATGAACAAATTTTTCTATTTACTGGTGGTATTTATCAAGTTGATTTAAGTGATTATTTAAAAAATTTGATTTTTTAATCTTAGAATTAATTTATGCTAATTCTCATATTCAAATAGATAAATGACCAGGAAAATTAATAAAAGTTCAAGAAAAACACAAATGAACTATAACGGAAGTTTGTGAAATATTTGGGATAACATTAAAGTTTGAAAAAAATGCCTAGCAGAAAGAGAGAGTATTTATGGTGGAAAAAAAAAATGCCTAGCAGATAGAATATTTAGTCCATTTATTATTTTCTCTATTTATATTTTTTAATTTCCTTCTATCCTTCTTCCCTGCATCCCATTTTGGGTGGAGGTCTACCATTTTACTCAAAACCATACAAAAAAAAAAAAAAATCAATTCCAGTGGATATTTAATTTAATTTTATAAGTGGTAATAAACCGTGTTCTCTAAAAATGGGGTGTATTTAGCTGAAAAGAAGACAGGAAAGAAGTAATAAAAAAGAGAAAAAAAGATAGAAATGAGGTAGAAGCATATATAGTTTTTATAACCAGATCAAAATGATCAATTCGATTATTATACTATCATGCAAATAGTATTTTTATCATGCACAAAGTATTTTTATACTATCATGCACATAGTATTTTTATCAAATATTATTTGTTAAGTTACCAAATAAACTAATGCATAATTAAAATAATAAAGGAAAAATTCACAAAAACAGAAAATATATAGAAAGCATATATAGAAAAGCTTTAAAGAGAGAACAGTGTAGAGAAAGCATATATAGAAAACCATGGACGTTGTATGTATACTATAAAGTCAACAAAAAGTACTAATAAAATTGTGGATGCTGAAAGAGTTAGTTAATATAAGCAACATAGCTTCTTGTATTGTATTACATATTTGTATTGTATTCAGTAACTAATTTGATAGCTGAAAATTGACCTGGGTTCATAAATTTCAAAAAATAAAAAAAAATGTCTCATTCTACATCGGTTCAAATATAACCGATGTAGAAACAATCACTATTCTACATCGATTCTAACATCACAGCCGATATTAATGTCAATGTTTACATTGTTTGGTTAACATCGGTTTTGTATTGAAAATCGATATTGAAGCTACATTTAAAAATATTAGAACGCGAGTCCTATTTTCCTCGCGCTCTCTTCTCCTCCGTCTAAGGTTCGTGTTCATGACTCTATCTCAACATCTGCAACCCCTGTGACAGCGTGCCACCGTGACACCTCGCCACCATGCCCAGGTATTTTGTTGTAACCTTATTTTCCGCGACTCTGTCAATACCATTGCTGCAACCTTGTTTTTATTTTATCCACACTTTGGTCAAGCATAAGTACCTATTATGTATATGTAATTAGGTAATGTCGTGAATTGCTAAATGCATATTCCAAGCCTTTTAGTTCCATTTTAACTTGGTTTGTCGCTATTCCCTTTATTTTGTGGCTGGCTCAATCAATTACCAGAGCAATTGTACAAGAGTTTTTTTTAAAAAAATTTTAAAGGTATGATTTTTGTTACATTTCCTTTTTCATACATATGATGATTTATTTGATAGCACTGGAGTTACAAATCTTGTTTCACTGGTCAATGATCTAAGGGTTTCTAAAAAAAAAGGACAGTTACAAGGTAAATGTACTATCTGTGTTCTATCTTTAGACGGGAAGATTGTTACTGCTTCCCTTTTTAATAGTACTTGATTCATAGCAAATAGTTGTGGCCATGTGCATGGCAGGCCCTTTGCCCATGTTCTTAAAGCTAGAGATTTTTGTGTAAAAAGGTGTTTGACTTGTATCTATTTTTCATTGGTTCATCTTAGTATTTGAATAGTCATGGACAGGGAATCAACTTGCACTATTCTCAGTTAATAGCAATAAGTAGTATGAGTCATGAGTTCTAATATTATATTTGCTCATGGTAAGTAATATGAATCATCATATTTGTTTTTCCCTAGACCAAAGGGGAGTGATCTCATTAATTGCAACCAAGGGAGAAAGTTGGTTCTCCAATGGTATTTGTATATGATGATCAGATTCAAGAGGTAAGGGATTGAGAGATCGCAGCAAACCTTAAGGCAACTATGGTTAGCCATTTTTTATAACTTCCTTCCTTAACCTTAGTCTTTGTCACTAATGTCTATTTTCCTATAGGGTGATCACTCACAACCCCTCAATTGGGGGGTTTCGGTTTGCTTGTTCTTGGTTGTTGTTTTCTTTTTTAAAGTGCTTCAAATATAATTAGGTAAACATAGACATTTAAACCAATGTGAAGTAACTGTTGTGTGTTAGTATCATTCAGAAACTACTATTTATATGGTTGCTAAAGTGCATACAAAAAAAAGGATTTTCAGGTGTGGGGTCACATGTATTATAGGAGGCAAGTTGGCAGCACCAACTTAACAGTTAACTTAACATCAGTTAAGTTGTGTTTGGTCTCTCACTTGGATCACCAACTTAATAGCTTCCATGTTTTGCTTCTTTTTTTTTTGCATGTTCTCAACTTGTGGACATTCGTGGTTGATAAACTATGGTGACGTTTGAATAGAGTGATAGAGAGGGTGAGGACTATAAGAGGAAGTGGTGGTCAATGTAGGTAGTAACTGGTGAGGTAGTTTTTCTACTGAGGATTAAAATAAAGACTACTACTACTATCACTTGCCACGTTAGGATGGTATTTACATGAATAGTAGCAGATTTAAGTTCTCAACTGCATAACTAATAGATTAAATAAATTGAAGAAAGTTTGCATGATAAATTGAACGCACTTCTTATTTATCTGGTTCTATATTAGCGGAAATGGCAACTTAATGTACTCATTGCTTACAGTGATTATCACGGTTGCTACATAAATATCGCTAGCATCAATTTTGGTACAACCAAATGATGACAAGGACTTAAGGTTTTTTATTATGACCCAAATATTCAATTAAATTAACATAATGAACTTTTTTATTATGACCCAAATATTCAATTAAATTAACATAATGAACTAGCTCCAAAAGATTTTTGACAACTATAACCTCGTGGAAGTGTAGAAAATGAGTTGTAAGATTAATATTCTTGATTCACTTTGCACTTAGTTTACTATAACTACCACTTATAAGAAAATTGTTCATCAAATTTGTTTATTGTATGAATAAATTTTATGACTCAAACTATAATTCATCACATTGATTCAGCACTTAGTTTAGTATAACTACCACTTATAATTTTTATTGACTGTTTTATGCGTCTTAAATGAGATGAATTTGTTTTGCTAAGATGAGACTTGTTTTGTAGTAATGGTTTGATCACTTGCTTTTCCTCTTGTTGACTGCTTTATGTGTCTCTAATAAGATGAATTTGTTTTGGAAACAAATTCATTGGTTCTTGGTCAGAAATTGGTATGGATTCCACTGCCAAACTCAAATATGTGTAAGGCACCTAAAGCCCTTTAAGTACACTTCTTATATATCTTTGGGTCTGTGTGCATGCTTGGTCTATTTTGTTATTCATAATTTCTCTAGCAAAAATAATTTTTTTAATTATAGGACAACTCCAAAACCTCCAGGCAATATCACTGTCACCAACCCTAACTATTTCCTCTAACTTTGAGGTACATTCCCCTATGGTTTATTATTTGTGCTGACTGATGGTGTGCTTATTGGGTGCATGTGCTACGACATGGTTTTCCATTCTTTGACTTTTACACAATATGTTTGTTTATTTCCATACTCAATTGAGAGAATCGTCTCCATTCTTTGTCTATTTAAAGAGGTTACTTACATGTAGGTTGATTATACTGACATGGTCTTCCAATAAGGTATCTTTGGTTTAAAATAATTTCACCAGTGAAAAGTAGGCATGTTAACATTAGCACTGTTTGTCTGGGACTTGGGACTAGTTGACACCAACGAGTACTCGATGACAATGATTGCTAAGAGACTTAATACAAATATACCTGTATGAGTTGAAGTATTATTCATTTGTTATATCTCTTTTTGTGTGTGGTTGTGTTTTGTTTTTAATCTATTTTAGTAGCAAATATAATATATAAACTTGAAGTTAGTTACATGGAAGCATTCAAATATAAAGTCAAGGGTCATTGTTCATTTCATGTAAAGTCTTACTTGATATATCCAAGTTTGTCTTATATCTCACTTAGCATTCAAATATTTAATTTGTAGGCACTATTTGTCTTCTTGTTTGCGTCGTGATCATGACATTCTAGCAATGGTTTTGTATGTTGTTGTATGTGATTAATGACCAGTGCTTTATATACAAGTTTTGTTCATCATGAGTAAACCTTAAATTCCCGTTTGAGATTGAATATACTGATTCTTGCAAATAGTTTGCATTAATCGTTGTATTGAATCTTGAATTATCCGTTTGGACAGTTTGAGAAGAGTCATATTTTTATGGAAGATTCATACGTTAAGGTTAACATTATTTTGTTGAATTTGATGAAATTTCGGAATAATGCATTTCTAGTTGTTCTCTGAGTGCATACTCCTATTTTATATAAGTACCCAAAAAAAAAACAATAGTTAAAAATGCAAATGAGAAGTATAACAATTAAGAATCAAAATATAAATAATATATATTTTAAATATCATCAAACCAAATTCACATAACATTTTTTTTATAAAAGATATATAATGTATTTTTTTACTTTTAGTGCCTTTTCTCTTGCTATCTTTAAATTTATTTCTTAAAATTAAGATTTTTGAGTAATGTGTTATCTATATCAAGTTATTTTATAATGTGTAAGTAAATTAATGATGTATAAGAGGAATTAGCTTATACTGATGTAAGACTTTAGTACTCCACTATTAATGACTTTAAATAGAATGTATTTTTGTCAATCTTAACATTGAATTATTTTTTTTTACCTTTTTTTGGTACATTAACCATTGGATTATAATTTTATAACTCATTATCTTGATATTCCGTAAATATTAAATAATAATAATAATAATAGTAATAATAATAATAATAATAATAATAATAATAATAATAATAATAATAATAATAATATTAATTGGTTCCTATTTTCATATATTTTAAAAACACGTGATTTTAATCTTAATAAATATTGATGTAAATTTTTATATATAATCTATGTGATAATAACAGTCCCTATACCATTGTTTTTTTTATCATTTTTTTATACTAGCACAAGTTAAATGAAATTATATTTATATTTTAGTCTTGCTCTCATTCAAATTATATTTATTTTTTTAAACGAAATTATATTTCTATACTAGCTTCAAACAAATTATTCTGATATCAAGTACTTTTGACCCTAAGGCAATGTGTTCAGAAAAAAATTTATAATTAGTTTTATGTGTTATTTTGTTTTTTCAGGTTAGACTGTAATACACACACACACACAATATAATGATGCAGAGCTTCAATCAATTAAGAAAAATAATGAATTGGAAAACTGTCATACATACTTAAAAGATACACAACTAACTGCGCGCCGTGTAATTGCGATACACCATACTGAGTAGATAATATTTATATTTTCATGTTTTATTTATTTTTTGGTTTAATTTTGTTTTTTAAATTAAAAAAAATACTTTGTTTTGTTTTTATGTTTTTATTAAATCATTTATCATATGATATTATCGTGCTGATATTTCAAATTAGTCTTACAATTATTCTTCAATATATTTATCATGAATGTATTTCAATATGTTAGTCGTTTTATATTTTTACTTCATAATTTAGTTTTTTTAAATAATGAACAAAAATAACTTTAATAAAATTAAATATGTATTTCATTGTTTACAATATTTTAAAACATGAGTAACCATTCAAACTAAATAGATAATATTATTTTATAAAATCTATTATATATTTTAATTTTATTAGTTTTGGTTTTCATCTAATAAGTTTTATATAGCTACCACTAAATGTATATAATTATATTATCTATTAATTTTGTGCACTTATAACCTAAATAGACAACTTTATTATGTGAAATATATTATATATTCCAATGTTATTAGATTTAGTTTTCATTTATTTCTTTTCATCCTCTTGCTTGCTAATTTAGTCTTGTTTGGATAGATACTTTTAATGGAATAATTCATTTTAAATAAGACATTAAATATCTATCATTTTAAATTTAGTGTTTAGATAATAATTTAAAAGGAAATTAAATATCTAAAATTTTAAAAGAAATTTTAATTAACAAAAAATGAGTAATATGAAATTCTCTTAAAAATCAAAGAATTTCAATTTTCTCACTTATCTCTCCAGCACTCACACTCGTCTCTCTGCCATACTCAGCCCTCTCTCTATACCATGGCTCATTCCTCTCTCTTGCGGTACTCACTCCTCTCTCTCGGTCTTTTCTCAGAGAGAATATGTTCATCGGCAGCACGTCTGGGACCACGTGAAGGTGATGTGGTTATAAACAAGGGAAGGGAAGTCGCGTGGACGGTGGCTGCTCTGTCCAAGAAGCCGAGGGGAGTGAGAGGGGAAGAGTTAGCAGCACTTGGCTTCAACTGTTCCATAATTAGAACAAGATTCTCTGAACGAAAATGCACTCACACTGGGTAAATGTTATGAATATAATAATACACAACGTGTAGGGAGTGGCTTTATCGGACACATAAATGTTGGAGAAATATATAGTATTATTATCTTACCATTTTCAGAAAATAAAGAAATAATCCTAACCATATCAAGGAAAATTAGACAATGAATATGTAAAATACTACTCTATCCTCCTATATATTCATCACGAAAATTATTATATATTGTATAACATTAAATTTATTTTGAATATTTAATTATTTAAAAAATACTCATGTTTATTTTTATTCTTGAAAGTTTAATTTTTAAATAAATATTTAAAAATGAAAATTTGAATTTAATTGAAATTAAATTATTTTGTCCAAACAAAAAAATTAAAATACAAAAAATTAAATTGCTTCTTCCAAACAAAATATTTATAAAACAAAAAGAATTTAAATCAAGACAATCAAAATATTGTATATTTAAATTTTCTAAAAAAATTTAAATTCCTAATCCAAACACATGGTTAATATACTCACCAAACTGCATGCTTTGAATACTTTCAATTTCTCTGGTAGTTTTGGTTGTTGGAAATAATTTTGTATCCTTAGAATATTATTATTGGTATATTTGGTTGCTGGAACACATCTTCCTTTCTCAATACCTTGCTCATCAATCTCCATCTCCGCATCACCATCTTCATCCACATGAGGTAGTGATAATGGGCGATTGAGGGTAGGCCTCAAAAAATTCAAACCTCTTCTGACCAAAGCTGCTGAATGACCTTGCTTCCATCACTTGGATTGTAACCATTTGCTTTAATTCGATGCAAGTCATCCTGTTTGATTTCTTACCATTATAAGTTATTTTAAAAAAATTATACTGACCAGGTATAAATAAATGATTGATCATGGTAGTAGAGATATAGATTTGGTTGTCAAAGAATACAAATTGCTTTCACACGGTATATAGTGTATTGAAAATGGTGAATGATGGAATATATAGATGAATATATTTAAACACAATGTTTCTTAAGACTTTGAACGTTTTCTTATGCTCTCATACAATTAGTGTATAGTTATATCATTAGTAGTTTGATTTTAATTAATATTGATTATCATTTACTAAATTCGACACAATTATAATTAAATGAATACAATTATATCATGCATTTAAATTTACAACTAGCTCGTGTGTTCATACGGATGACTTACTAGTTTACCTTAATTCCACACATTCCAACATATATCAAGATTCACCTCACTAGTGGCCATTAATAACCTATATGTCAATTAGACTGTGTAGACACCAAGCAGTTCTTTATTCCAATTTCACCTTAAGTGAGATTTAATGAAAATTTTAAAAGAAATTTTTTAGTTTAAATTTGTTGAATTTTTTTTACCAATACATATGATTTTTTTTTATTAATACATATAGTTTTTTTTTAATATATGAGATCTCTTTTACTTCATAGTAATAATAACAATTTTTTTTTTTGCCAGTAAACCTAAAACATAAACTTTAGTTGCGCCCTTACTCTTGGGTCGGTCCTACCCCCAACCCAAGACCCACCACTTGTTGGAGAGACTGAGCATCAGTTCCAACTCCCATTGAAAGTCTCTCCTCCTGGACCAAGACCAAACTCACCTCCCATCCATTCATTCTTTTAACTCTCCCACCGAAGTCTATTTACTTATTTTGTTAAAGTAAATAACCTATGGAAGCACTTTTTGTTAATTCAATAACTTGTATAATAGGGCAGCTATCGCGTATTAGAAAAAGTTCTTTCAAATCTTGAAATAATTAATGTGAAATGAAAAGAATGTGACTTTTGAGGTATTTGTGAATTGTGAGCAGGGTCAAACAGCTTAACAATTGAGTGTTTCAGCACTCATCCTAATAAAATCTAAATCAATATACTCCATACAAAATTATTTGTTGAAGTTCAAAAATACTTCTCTAAAGAGATTAATTAACTAGGAATATATCTACCTTAAATTTAATTTAAATTGTATAATAATTAATTTTATCCTATTAGATTATTCAAGGGTAGATATAAATTATTCTAAATTAGACACAATCTGTTATAAGTTAGAAATAAATTAGACATTTAAATAGCTATTTAATTTACCCAACATATTAATTTTAAGGATCATGGAAATACACTTATTTTTAAATAAAAAATATTGTTTCAAGTTAGAAATAATATAAATAGATAATCTTGACTAAAAACTTATCTCATTGATCATTGCTCTTTATTGTCATCGTAAATATTATAATCAGCTAGCTCATACCTTGGATGTGAGACAGTCAATTAAAAGAGGGCAGCTAGGCAAAGGAGCATAAACAAAACCCCACAGAAACGGAAATATGAAATTTAAACTTTATTATAGTAAGATGTAATTTATGAATATATACATGCAATTAGGGAAAATACGTGATGCTTTATTCATGCTGCATTCTATGGCTCGACCATAGTATATAAACTATATATATATATATATATATATATATATATATATATATATATATATATTTATGTATGGTCTTATTTATATTGTGGAGATGAGGATTCAAGGGCAGAATATGATGGCATAGTCAGGTCCGTTGAAGCAAGTGAAAGTGCTGCTCTTATCATCGTAAGCGTAGGAATAAGCATCAGGACACTGCTCCTCGAAAATCTGAGAGTAGTTCGTAGGTGGACATGTCTCTTCTGTGTCGTAATCTCCTCTGCAACAATATTGATCTTCATTGAAAGCCACACAAGCACTATTGCAAGCAATGACATTACCATCAGACCCTTTCACTTGGAGCTCCGAAGGGCACACATTGACATCGTTGATGTTATTTGGACAACTAGAGGTTTTGCATTCGCCACTTCCACCTTGTGGGGTTATGGACACCGGCACATTGAACCCGTCCACGTTGCTCACGTCGTAGAAATCTTGTCCTCCGTTCGGTGCAACGGTGATTTCCACCAAAGTAGCGGGTGGGATTGCACCGGCACCGTTGCATTCGACTTGACCGGAGGCACAGTCTCCGGTGTCGCATGTAAACCCTCCGTTGTTGGAGCATCCGGTTCGGGCCCAAAACCGGCCCGACCATGGAGATGGAATGTTCACAGAGTTGGTTCCTCCGGGAGCCAACTCGAAACCGGTTGTTGACAGCTGAGGATTTTGGTCTCCGGTTAGGGTTCCTGGCCACACCGTGTATTGGCAATTGTTTGTGAAAGTAACTGTGGCTCCCTGAGCCACTGCTTGCAAAACCAACATCTTCAGTTACTTATGGACACAATGCAAAATCATATTTTTTATATCAAAGTATCACACTATCTATTACATTTTTTTTCAACGTACTCGTTTTTATTTGAACTTTAAGTTCATGTGAATCTCAATAATATGTTCTTATTTTTTATTTGCCCATTCTCATTTTCAAATTAGTAAAATTTAACAAATGAGAGAGTATGTATTAGAAAAATGTAAAAACGTTAAAGGGGATGTTTGTTAACACTCCTCTTAAAATTAAAAAATGCACATGTATTTATTATAAATTTTCTTGTAAGAAAAGTGAATTATTAACAAAATGAGTAGTAGGAGTCCAGAAGACCCTACAAATTTATTTAAGAATATATTCAAAATTTTAAAAGCAAATTTATAACTCAAATCCCATTCAAAAAGATTATTTTTCATAAAACATTAACGTATATTAAAAAAAATATTTTCACCTATAATTTTCAATATGAACTTTAGAAGTGTTTGTAATTTTTTTTTCCTATGGTAGAAATTAATGGATAACAAACTAAAAGTAAAATAGCTTGAATTCTAGCACTCGTGAACTTGTTTTATCCAGGTCAATGGACAGTGCCCATTGCGCGCGAGGAATGCATCATTCTTATCTCGATGATTGAAAAAGGTAACGCATACGTGAAAAATCAAAAGTCAGTTACTTGTATATTTAATGGTTAAAAAATAAAAGAGTAGACTCATCAATATTATTTATTGCTTTTTTATCAAAAAAATGCAGAATAAAATATGTAACGGTATCAGTATAAAGTAGGAGGGTTTTTGTTATCATTATGATATTAGTATAATTATTATTAATCTTGGATGAATAATCTGATTGTTAAGAATTTTTTTAATTATATTTTTTTATTTATAAAATTTAAATTCGACATCTTACTTAAAAAAGAATTTTAAAATTACTCGAGCACCAACTAATTGTCCCTAAACTAAGAGGCTTTACAATGTTTTTTTATGCATGAGAAAATATGTACACCAATGAATGTGATAGAATGATACCACACATGCACGTGTCTCAACGAAAATGAGACAAACAGAAGTTGAATTAATATACCGTAGAAGAGTAATGAAAAACTGAGGCAGAGAGAAAAAATGTTGCTCATCATTTTTAATTTGGTGACTTTCTTGGTGTCTTCCTGTTTTTTCAGGTTGCTGAACGATGAAGCATGAATGAATTGGAACGTGACCTCGCTATATAGGCTATGAGAGTGGAATATTCAACGATACGTGTCAGGTTGGTTGTGAAGCAGTAATTATGACGTGAGGAGTAATTATGAGAGATAACTCTGTCTTTATATAAGACTGCAAGTTATTATTATTACACTCTCACCTACCATATATTTTTATTTTTGCTTAAGGAGTATTTTTTTACTCTTATTGTATGACTTTGTGTAATATTGTATAGTAGAATTGTGTTTTTTTTTCACGGAAGTGTTACTTTTCATGTAATTGCATTTTTTTTTACTTTAATTTGAATTACATATAATTTTGATTATTTTAAGTGTTTTTTAGTTAATTAATTTTTTATTTATAAAATTAAGTAAAGTAGAGCATTTTATTTAAATACAGGATAAATAAATTTTATATAATTATTTAATTATCTAAATTAAAACAACTTATATTCTTTTATAGAATTATAAATGAATACAAAAAAATTAGCATTCGATTCGATTTAAATTTGAAGATAATAATACAACTATAACAAAAATATTTTAAAGATGGTATGGGATTTTTTAGAAATTAAAATAAAATAAGATTTAATTTGAATTTAAAGATAATGAAGTATTCAGACTAACAACAATTGTTACAATGATAACAATAATTAATACAGTTTAATGCCAATTTAAAAATATAATTGTAAGTTAAAATAACTATAGAATTAAAACTAATAATTTTGTCCGTTCATCGCACAAAATAATATTTATTGTTATATAATTTAAATTCATAATGAATAAATATAAAGTTATGTTTACCTATTGATAGCTTGTTTGATATAAAAAATTGATTGAAATTCAATTTAGAGATAGAAATAAAAAGACTATATTGAAAAGAATGAAGAATTAAAAAATTAAAATTAAAAAAAAAAAAAAAAGATAAAAGGGGAATACCGGAATAGTTTGAGATCGATTATCTAGGGAGAAATAGTTTGAAATGCATGCACAGAGGAAAGAATATTAAAAGGGTCTAATTGATAGAATGAGAAGAATGAAAACATTACCCTCCAAGTGATATAATCGAATTTATAATATAGGAATTGGTTTTTAATTACATCTAAATTAATCTTAATTCTTTTAACATTTGTTGTTAATTAAATATTTTAATTTCCAAAATTAAGTTAATTTGATTCTTTTGTCAATTTTTCATATTTTATCATTTTATCTAAATATTCTGGAGTTATGAAGATATGAAATTTTAATCTTTATTATTTTGAGTGAAATTTATTTTTTAGTTAGTAAATTCGAAACAAAAAAAATAAAAATTTATTTGTTCAATTTTTGTAAAGTTTGTAGGTAGAAAATGAAAATAACGTTTAGATCAAATTTCTTTAATTTTAAAATAAAAATTAATTAATTTAAAGTAGAAAACAACTAAAAAAATTAAAATACGATTAAGTTTTATTTATTTTTTTCTAAAAGATATTGCCGTCCGCAGCATGGAATTATGAATTTGTGCTACCTATTTTTGCCCACTACGTGATCCAATGGGAGTTTACCAAGACTTATACTTTTTATACACGGCAGGTATAAATTTACACGGCCAATCCATTAAACAAATTATGCCAAATATAATTTTAAAATCAATTATTATAGCATTGAAAATTTATGATAAGATGAGAACGGATTTAATATATATATATATATATATATATTAGTGCATTTAAATTAAATATATATTTCCAAAAAAATATTTAAATGGAAATCAAATAAAAAGTGAAATTAAATAATTAAATAAAAGAAAATTCTTTTTACGGAATTTCATTTTAATTTTAAGACTCGGTCCTGTCTCAAGAAATAATAGTTATTTAATGTCCTGTTGAATTTTTTCTATTGCATTTAATAAAAGGCTCATCTTTAATTATAAGACTCGGTCATGATGATTTTAATTGACTTTAAATTAACAATAACTAAAATAAATTTTATTTAATAATTTATTATCACCTCAAATTCTTTATATAAGAAAAGAATAAGAATGTTGTGTTATTTTAATTATAAAAAAATATAACTACGTTAATTTCAAATATATTAATTGTTAATTTTTTATATTATTGATTTATTGTGAAGTTCATTAATAAAATATGCGTTCATTCTTAAATGTATTTATTGAACTATTAAACATGAAATCATCAATAATAATTGATATATTATTTGTCTCACCATTATCAGGTAAGAAATCATAAAAAAAAACATTTTTAGTTCAATTTTATCAAGTAAGAAATTTATGTTTGAATCTGAAGAACTAAAATTGTACGATTACAATAAGTGAAACTAAAAATTCGATACTATAAAATTAATTTTATAAAGTTAAATTATTACTATTTACTAACGATACTATTAACGTAATCATGTAACGTTTGACAAATTTTATTTTTTAGTAATTGATAAACTTTTTTCTTAGTTTTTGGTTGTGGCATGACAACCAAAGAGAAAAAAAAACAAGAAAATAAAAGACATTGAAAATTATTAAAAAATTGTAATAACAAGTAATTTTAAGTTGTGCATATCAATCAAGGGGTACAATAGATGCGACTTTGTATTATTCAATTTAGTAAAAAAAATATTATTTTTTAATCCAGTGGACCACTCGGTTGGGATTGCCTCCTTGATAGGTTATAAATATTTATTATCTCTATATATCCATTATGTCGTTGCGCCAAGGCATTAAGTATTTCAGGATAACTTTGATGCAAGACATTTACATATCATAAGGATAACCCACCAATTGATACTAATATTTGGCCTTCTGATACATATGATCTTCTAAAAAGAAGTGTAGAGCATACTAGCTGGTGAGAGTTCAAATGATAACGATTATACAACTCAGAGTTTCAGAGAAGAAGGAATTTAAAAGAGAGTCATCTAGTAAGAAGACAGTATTATTCGATTCAGCGTGTCTCAACATACATACTCATCATCTTCATATAGGAGAGGAATAGATACTAACGCACAAAGTCTTATCTGGGGAAGGAAGGATAAGATTATTACAAATAAGATAGATAAGGCTGAGTAGACTTAAGATAAGGCAACCTCTAAACGACGACTGACATGTGGCACACAATGACAAGGATAGGATTACGGTCATCCTTATCCTGAAGATTACTCTCTTTACAACACACTCATATACAAGATTTCTTCAGCAGTCACATCTGATCTGGTGGATAATGACAAGTTGTAATGTTGTACCTTTGATCTGGTGAGACTTCCGTACACTGGGTGGTGATAAGGATATCTCTTTTTGTGTAACAATTCCTCCATCAATTGAGCATTGTAGTCTTCCCATTCTTGTTCTAATGCAGAATAGTCATCAACCAAATCTTCCACCTCTTGAAACTCAGGGTCTGGAACATAAATCTCTATTTGGATTTGACCATATTCTGAAGTATTATCTTATCAGTAGGATAACTATCCCCCCTTGGCCTTTGAGATGAACTTGGTAGATTTGGATCCAGAGGTCTGTATGAGTAATTGTTGACTTCACAGAGATGTCTCGCCAGCTGGTTGCCATAACTTTCTTCCAAGGGATATGCTTCAAAAGTTTCCTAAATTTGAGCTTCTTTCCTAGACACAGAGATGTCTCGCCAACTAGTTTTCCTATGTGATCTTCTGAGATTCCTCTTTGTCTCTCAATGTCTAGAATTTGTTTTAGCTTCATACGCCACCATGCTAAAGGAGAAAACCACTCTAACATTGTCCATAAAAGATATTCATCTTTACATGGATCTGTCAACATGTTGTATGTCATCAAAGGTTTCATGGCGATGAGGATTGAATATTGTACTCTATTACACCAAATGGCCCATATGGTTGGTTCACACAAATCCCACCCAATTTCACATAACAGTTCAAATATACCTCCAAAGGGTATCTCAGGGTCAAATATTTGTGCTGGGGTATATTTGAATCTCATGGTTTCATGCAGAAAATGGGAGTAATGAGACTTAGCATATTCAAGGATGTGTGCAGGAGTATGAGTAATCAATCTTAGAGGGAAAACCTTAATAGTTTTGGCTATTTCAGATAATGGTTTTGCCATGAATATCAATGGAAAGGAGTGAGTGAAAGTTATCACCTTGACGATCTTGTTGTTTGGTCTGGATAAGAAATCAAGAATCAAATTATTCTTCCTTTGTATGTGTTTCACAGAAAAATCATACTTGGAGAACCAATCCTTGAGCCTTAAAATTTGAGGATCTGGTGGCATCTTATTTTTAAATTCCAAAATTTTTGGAAATGATGAATTGTCCATGTGAACTTGAAACTGGTGTCCTCTCAAATGAAAATCAAATTTCTTGATTCTATTTTTTACCGCCAAGGCCTCTTTGAATGTAATAGGATAATGTTTCTCAGCTTCCTTGAATAGTCCACTAGCAATAATTCTTTTCTCCTTCTTATTCTATCATGTTAGCTCCCCAATAATGATCACTTGCATCAGTTTGTAATATCCTCTGGCTTGTTCCAGGAATCTTCAAGGCGGGGGGATTTTGGACAATCTTCTTGAGTTCTTTGACTGTTATCGTCTATTCTTCTGACCATGGAGAAGAGTTTTTCTTCAAAAGTTTGGATAATAAACTGGTATATTGGGCTGATCTGGGGATAAAATCTCTGATATAATTTACAATCCCCAAGAATTGTTGGATCTGTTTGACTGTGAGATTTTCATCAGGGAAATTTAACAGCTCTTGAGCTATGTGAGGCTGAGGCTGGTAAGTACCCTGAGAAAAATGCATCCTAAGAAATCAATCTGGGATTGAGCAAGTTGAATCTTTTTTTCTGAGAGCATGATCTCATGCTGGTTGGCTATCTCAAAGAATTAATTCAACAATTTTTTATGAGAGGCAATATCTTTTAAAAAAATGGAGTATTTTTTTAAATAAGCAAATATATATTGATAACTGCACGAATAATGTTGTAACAAGCATTGGCTAGCAATTGTCAAGCTTTAGTCAAGATGATAAAGAAACACTTAATCTACCCATCCTAACCTCAAATACAAGAGATTAACATAGAACATGTCGGTGGGATCTTAGTATATACACGAAATTGTGCATATAAGAAGATACCATGGATAAGTAAGCCCCAACCTGATACATATTAAATAGCAACAGAAAATCTGCATATGGCTAGCCCAAAATAGAACCAGCAGAATAGCAGAGACAACATTAACGTGAATTAAATCTGATGGGAAATGCATGCACTAATGCTTATGAGAAAGTGGAATTTGGTTCAGATGATTTCAACCATGACCAGGACTAAAATAATGTCATGGAAAAACTTGTCTCTGTTGAAGATGATGTTGTTTCTCCAATTCCAAACAACCCATGTAATGGCACACCACAAGACCCGCCAAATTCAATTTGTAATCGGAGAGCACTTATATAAAACATGCTGACAGTAATGCTCTAGGACAGTTGCAGGTATTGAAGAGGAAAGATTAAGCCACGAGTAGCATTCTGACCAAACCAAGCTCACTATGGGACAACTGAAAAGAGAATGGGCCAATGTTTTCATCAAGAGAACCACAAAAGGGACAGACCAAGTCCGAATTTGGCACATGAATATTCCTCCTCCTAATATTATCAGCTGTGGGCGGGGCGTTTGTTATGAATGCTACTCTACTGCTATACTACTGCTAAGAAACTAAGGAAAGCTAATTGAGATAATTGTTTTGATATATCCCATTAATTCCCCTTCTTTACATATTTATAATACTTTCCTTCTAACAGAATATAATTTGTTATAATAGAATTTGTTAACATCCTACTCAGCTAATTTGTGGAATTGTTATAACTGCCTAAGGTAGTGGTATGAGGCTTGTTGTGTTGTTATTTCTATCAGTATTGCTATCATTACCCACCACTGGAAAAACCAACCTTGTCCTCAAGGTTGGGCAATCAAAACAAAACTGAAACAGGGGTGGATTTAGAGAAAAAAAAAACGTGATAGAAGTTGCTTTGTTGGTGGGCTTGTTTGGGGCCTGACAAAGATAACCCTAAGGGTTATCACATACGTGAAGGTGGAGAAGGTTGGGTTTATGACCTGCGTTGAGGGCTGCGAATGTAGAACACACAGCCAAGAGCTTGATGACCGTAACACCATTGTCAACGAAACGCAGACGATGATGTGCTGAGGGCTGTGAATGTAGACCCGTGCCAATAGTGGCTTCGATAGTTGTGGTGGACATGGTGGTAGGTGTGGCGGCGGACATCGACACCGGTGAGGAACAAAGCAAAGTTGAGTCTCAGTAGCGGAGAGAACCCAAATCCAACGCGGATGAATCCGGTGTGTGACGACGGCGTCACCGAGCAGGATGATGTCTTTTTCGTAGGAAATCTCTTGGTAACGACGGTGGTCATTGCGAAGCAGCAGAGGCAACAGACGGTTGAACTGGAAGAGGTGGTTGATGTCGACACGGTGGTGTTGCCACACTCTGACGGGGAAGTAGGTGGTGCCGGAATTTATTCCGATACTAGGACCATCTCCTTTTCCAGCCATGGGAAGCGGAGTCGGGATGGGTGTGGGGCTTTGTTGCCTTGGTGCAGGGCATGGAATCGCGATCGGCATAGGAAGGGGAGTCAGCATTGGGGCATCTGTCGGTGGCCAGTTTGGGTTTCCCCATTCCTAAGGATAAGGCTGAAGAGGAACGTGGTAGTGTGATGCGAACTGAGCAGGAGGCACGTGAGAGCGAGGCGGAGAAGGGTACTGGCTGGGGTGGTAAGAATAAGCGTTCGGCGGAGGAGCTGGCGGCGGCGGTGGCTGCACCGAAGAAGGAAATGGGGAGCATTGGCGGGATATCATGGTATCTAGTTTCAGGATAATGAGATCAAGTTTGAAGATCATGGAGGCTTGGGTCGCTGCGAAACGAAGTTGAGATGCATAGAGATTGGAATCCATGGAAGCTTGGGCTGCGGAGTTTGGCCATGGCGGCCTCGAGGCGATCCAGGCTGGCGACAGAAGGTTCGGCATCGGCATCCGCCATTGAAGAGCGACTAAGAAGGGGCATGTCGGACCAAATTGTTATGAATGCTACTCTACTGCTATACTACTGCTAAGAAACTAAGGAAAACTAATTGAGATAATTGTTCTGATATATCCCATTAATTCCACTTCTTTACATATTTATAATACTTTCCTTCTAACATAATATAATTTGTTATAACAGAATTTGTTAACATCCTACTCAACTAATTTGTGGAATTGTTATAACTGCCTAAGGTAGTGGTATTAGGTCTGTTGTGCTGTTATTTCTATCAGTATTGCTATCAGCATTCCACAAAGCTCTCCAAACAAAAGTAATGATCTTAGGAGGAATTTTTAGGTTCCATAGAGACTCAAAGGTCTAAGATTGATGGGAACCAATAGCCATGGCAAGTAAGTAACCATATGCTGATTTCACCATCAAGTTTCCAGAACCGTGCTCCTTCCAAATCCAAAAAAATAGCTTCCCCCATTCACAAGCGTACAAATAGCAATAAGCTGGAAAAAAAATTATGCACCATGGGTAATTCCCACTCAAACCAAGACCGTCTCCAGTTAAAGTTTCATCCCACAAACCCATCCTAATAATAGGCTCTTTGATAACTGCTAAATAATTGTACTTTGATAATAGAAAATTAAGTAAAATTTCCTTTAAAAAATAATTATTTAGCAGTTATTTGTGTTAATTTGTTAAGAATTGATGTTTTGTTAAATCCTGGCTGCAGATATAAAAACTAGAGTGGCAAAAAGCAAAAAGGTGAAAAAATAATGAAGAAAAAAAAGGAATCAGAAAGGCCCAGCCTAATTTTGTGCTTAGCGCGCAACACACGCTAAGCACGCAACACCAGAACAACACGTGCTAAGCGAGAGAAGCTCGCTAAGCGCGCGCTAAACGAGCATACGAAGGCCTAAGTCCACTTCAGTAGCTATAAATAGAGAGTCAGACCAAGGGAAAAGGGACCACTACAGAATCCCCTCTAGGGGAAATCATTTACTCATTTTCTTTCTTTCACCCCCTCTCATTGTAAAGCCCCTCAGTTAGGGCCTGACAGACCTAAAAGCCAAAGCAATGTATGGTGTACTCTTCACTATTTATCAATGCAATACCAGATATTTTCTATTCTATTATCTTTTCTGCTTTTATTTTGCTTTATTCACCTTTATATTCTTTTAGGGGTTAGGTGCTCGAGAGAGGGTAATCTTTAATTAAGATTTAAGGAGATTATGCATGTATCAGTTTTAGGGGTTAGATGCTTGAGAGAGGGTAACCTTTAATAGAACAAGGAGAAAGGATATCATAATAAAATCATTACTAGACATAGAATGATTACATTATGCCTATGCATCAAAGCAAACATCTAGAATTAAATATTCATGCATTTTATTTATTGAATCTTTTCAAAGACATTTGGGAGATAAGTAAGTAAAATAGGCTTGTCATCCTAAGGAATCAGGGACAAATAAATGAACAGACGTGGATAGAATAGAATCACCTAAATTGATAAAGAAAAATCATAAACTCATACATCTTAAGCAAACAACAAGGCATGCTAGGTCCCAACATTATCACGCTCTGATTTTATTTTATTTTTTATCTTCTATTTTTATCTTTTATTTTTCTTATCTTATCTTTTATTTTTCTTATCTTTTACTTTTATTTTCTTTATTTTCTTTATCTTCTATTTTGATCTTTAAATCTTTATCTTATCTATTTTCTTATCTATATTTTAAATTCTTTATCTATTGCTTTTAAATTGGGTTTGCATTAATCTAAGTATAAACAAAGTCTCTATGGATTCGACACTCGAACTTTTGAGTATTTTACTACTTGTGACAAATTTGGTACACTTGCCAACGAGTTAACACTCCTCCTTTTGATTAGAATTTAAGAAGATTCTAGGATAGACATGAGCTAGTGGTTCATGGCCAATCCAACAATCATGCCAAAATTCTACCCTATTTCCCTCCCCACCCTCCACTCCACACACTCATCAAACCACTTGGACTCATTTTGACCAGCACACACCTTGCACAAATCCCTCCACCAAATAGAAGAGTTAAAAAAAATGGATCGATTTAATCATTTAAATTGTGTCCAATTAACAAGAATCAACCAATTTAAGATAATTTTTTTCCTGATATTTTAAAACCTGACTATTTATTGAACTGATAAAAAAAATCGATTGAGTTCCCTCTAAACCCATTGTAATAGCGAAATTTTACTGTAAACAGACGATTTATAGTGGGCTATGAGTTTGTTTGTAAAACCTTTATCAGTAAATTTTATTAATGGTCACAAAGAAGTCGTTTGTAATACGACAGGCTTAGTCCACTGTAAGTAGAAGGTAATATAGTGGATTTAGTCATGAGTAAATTGATCATCAATAATATAAAGGACTTACCCGTCAATAAGTGATGAGTAACAATGGAGCTGGACTAACATGTATAACAAATTATAGTGGATTTAACTTATTGTATTACTGTGAATTTTTTACGGTTGATCAAACCCATTGTGATGTAAACGACTTAACTATATGTAATATAGTGTATTTTCTACACAATAAGAACCCACTATAATACAGTGGGAAACCTTAGGTAATTATATTTTTTAATTAAATTTATTTTTTTAGGAAATTATCAAAACTTGTAAAAGCAATACTTATTTGAAAATAATATAAAAACAGTACCTAGTTAAACATAAAATTAATGCATGACAATATTTCATTTCCATATATATAACCATCACAATTCACAATAGAACTATAGTAGTTGTGATAATACAAATCCATGAGTACTTGCTACTAAGTCATAACAAAAAACCATTGTGTGTTGTGTTTGTTTAGCCACCCACCCACTCTGGAGCAATGGTTTGAGAAGATCTACAAGATTCTCTCGCTTCACTTGTGTTAGTTGAGCACCCAGCATTTCATATTCAAAATGCATGTGTGTTAGTTAAGCTTCCTCTGGCCCAACTTTGTCATTCACAAAATAATGAAACAACCAATCAAATAAACAGACACAAAGTGAAATTAAAAACTAATTTGTGAACCTACAATGTGGATGTCAAAATTGGAAGGAGACATCTATGAGGTGTGCGGCGACTCTGACGAGGAGAGAAGAAAAATCTGAAATTAGGAATAAAATACAAAACAAAGAACAGAGAAAAAAATTCACGGTGTTGGGAATCGCCACCATGGACACAGACCAAAGGGTGTGCAACGATTTTCTTTCGGTTCATGATCTTGAACACCGATGGCAACGAGGGTGTGCAGCGGTGGTGGCTGAGTGAGAGAATTGTGTGTTTAGGCTTAAGGTTGAGGTAAGAACTTTTAATAAATTAAAAATTAAATTACAGTGGATTTAATCTACTGTAACCCTTATTTTAATTAATTGAAAATAAAAAAAATAATATCATATTGATCTTTTTACAAGACTAAATTACTCATTTGATATTTATAATTTCATTATTCTTATTTTGTTAGTACCGTAGTTTTTTTAGTTCTTATAATTTACATTTTAATTTTAAGTCGTTTATTCTTATTTTTTTAGTTTTTATAATTTTTAAATTATAATTAAAATATAAATTATAAAGATTAAAAATAACACTTTTAACTATAAAAACTAAAAGAGAATTAAAATATAAATTATAGAAATTAAAAAGACTACTTTCAAATTATTGAGATTAAAAAATATAAGAATCATGAAACTATAAGAATCAAATGAGTAATTTAATCTTATTTTAATTTAAAACTTTCATCTTAATTTTTTTTCTACCGAAAGGACACTCAGCTGCAGTTTACCTCATGCATGGACCAAGTTCCCTGCCGTTTCAACTTGTACGTATATATGGCACACCTGCTAGGATGTAACAGTGTACAATCGATGTCTGTTTTCAATTAATTATCTTCACTCCTTTCAAGCCTTGAAAGAAGAATCGGGCGTAGGGACACCGTAATCCATCCATTGCAGAGTGTAGTTATGGCTCAAACAAGACAACTCTTACACTGATACAGCCTTGATTTCTGAGAGCAATTAATTACATGTGCGCAATGCATCACATGCACGTCTGCTGTAGAGTATTGATATTTCTCCACTTCATCTCAAATTGTGATGAAATGGAGTTAACAAATACAAGGGAGATAAAAACTTAATATATAGACAAAATATGTGATATATATTGTAATAGAAAAAAAGTAAAAGTAAAAATAAAATGAAGGTGGAACAGAATGGGATGGGTTTGAATCTCTCGGATGTCATTTTTCTTGCTCTTAGAGAAATCCTCAAGTGCCTATGAATTAATTGAATAGTTATACTTAGGTGAAACTTGTTACAATTTGTGCCTGTACAGAGTAAAGAACATGAAAACAGGGTTAAGAAGCATAAGACAGAAAAACAGATGCATCACTCAGAGTCCCCCACTAACTACAAAATAAAGCTAGGCAGTACTGCTTTTCACCCCCTGTTTTTATGTTCTTTTCTTTGTATGATTAGCTTTTGATCCTTTCTGCCATTGTCTTGGTAGAGGATGTGTATTGCATAGGCATTTCCTTTATATATATATATATATATATATATATATATATATATATATATATATATATATATATATATATATATATATATATTATAATTTTTGCCAAGTAAAAAAAAATAGTAATTCTTTAGGTGGGCATATGTTGATATTGGGGGTGCCTAATCCCCGGTGTACCTTTTTTTGTAAAAAAAAAAACTAAATATATGTTAAGTATTTTCCTTTATTATAATTTTAGGAATGTACAACATAAAAAATATTAGATAGGTAAAGTTGGCTATGTGGGTCAATCTTTCCCTTTAGGTCCTCTCAATAGCATGCAACTTAAATTAGTTGAACTTAGGGGTGTTTATAAGTAAAGCCATGAAAATTTTCATAAACTTAAGTTAATCTATTTCAACTGAAGTACTTTGAATTAAATTTTTAAATTATTCGGATAAGATCCAATGCAACTTAATCAAAATCATTATTCTTTAGATTGAGTATTAGGTTTTGGTATTAAATGCACAAATCTAACTCAATTCATTGATGTGATTTATTTTTATTTTTAATTTATTATTTATATATTTTATTAAAAATAAAAATGAGAAAACACACAATGATATGACTAGTCTACTACACGAGCCTTAGTCTCATATTTATCTTTTCCTATTTAGGTTTTTTTATACTATTATATTTATATTCAATAAAATTTTATAACATAATTAAAAAGTTATATATATATATATATAGATATTATTATATTTTGTTTTTGATTTATTAATTTGTGATCCTAAAACACAGTTAAATATTGTGGAGAAAGTGGATGGTAGCATATACACTAATATGTGTTAAATGCATAAAATTATTCAAAAGTTATATCAAAATTTCATTTAAAAATGATGGAATATTGGATTAGGTTGAATTGGATTTATATAATTTTTTTTATATCAAATTTGAATCAAATAAATTTATATAATAATGGGTTGAGTTAGATTGGATTTATGAATATAATGAAATTAATTTATTATATTTATAAATCCAATCTAACTCAATCCATTATTAATATAGGTTTATTTGATTTAAATTTAATATAAAAAATTTATATAAATCTAATTTAACCAAATCTAATTTATTTTTTATCCAGTCGGTAATAGATTAAACGAAATTCAACCTAAACTTAACTATATATACTCCTAGTTGATCTAACTCAAATAATAAAATAAGTAGTACATAATTCATACATACATATATATATATATATATATATATATATATATATATATATATATATATATATATATATAGGTTAATAATGAGTAGCTTGTGGTCTCTGAATAAAAACGAAAAGGAAACATAAAAATGAATAAAAATATGGAAAACAAATATAACTAAAAATATGATCAAAATCAAACACTATCATCTATCATTATAAACTATTTAAACTCTCAACCAAAACAAGCATTCTTAATATTGTGCATGTTTGAGAATCTGATAGAAAAATACTTAAAAAATCAAAATCATTACTTTTATTTTCATTTAATTTTTAACCATTATATTACATTAAAACACGTCACAGTCATTTCTGCACGAATCTAGACATGCCAGATGTGTCTTTATGCATACTCTAGCCACGTGAGAAAATCTTCGCATACTCCAAGTTTATTAAAAGTAGTATTATTAATTACTAAAAAAAGTCAATTGGATCGGATTTATATTATTCCACGACTTTATGGAAATATAACCCTCTTGTACTATATTCAGATCAATTTGTGCAGAATATGGCGAAACGATCTTTCAGGGCTAATTTCTTTTTGAAATAGAATAAATTTTAAACAAATACCCAGAAGAATAAATCGTAACATATTGTTCGACTTCAGTTCAAATTCGTAAATTATTTTAATATTTTTTATTGAAATAATAATAAATTTTACTATTTCTTAATTTTTAAAAAAAATTTAATTTTGAAGTCGTAAATTATTTGTAACTTTAAAGTCATAAATAATTTTTTTAAAATTAATATTTTTATATATTTTTTGTTTTTTATATTTAAATTTAATATTTCTATATTTTTTCCTAATGCTAAGGATTTTTTTCTTAATTATATTGCATTATAACAAGCTTAACTATAATATCGTCCATATAATCACAATTTTATTAGTGTTTTATTAATAGAAAATATAATAAATAATAAAATATAAAAAATAGAAAATATTAAATAAAAAAATATAGAAAATATTAAATAAAACTAAAACTAAAAATGTTAATTTAATTAAAAAATATACAACTTTGTATATTATTTTTATTTTTATTTAATATTTTCTATATTTTTGTATATTGTATTATTTGATATTTTTTATATTTTTATTTAATATTTTCTAGATTATTCCATTTAATATTTTTTTTATAAATGAAGCACCGATAAAATAAAGCTATAGCTCTACGTACGACTTTAAAGTTAAACTCGTTGAAATATATTATAATTGGAAAAAAATCCTTAACATTAGAAAAAAAATATAAAAAATATTAAATAAAATATAAAAAAGCAAAAAAATTAAATAAAACAATATAAAAATATTAAATAAAAAAATATATAAAGATATTAAATAAAACAACATATAAAATATTAAATAAAACTAAAAATATTAATTTAAATAAAAAAATTTACGATTTTAAAATCGTAAATAATTTAGGACTTCAAAATTCCATTTAAAAAAAATTAAGAACGTATTACAATTAAAAAAAAAAATTCTTAACATTAGAAAAGAAAAAAAAAAGTAAAAGTCATAAGATAATTTAAGATTTTGGACTTAGAAATTGTGAGATATCTTCTGATTTTTTTTTTAATATTTATTGTAATTTAGAGAAAAAATTATCGCCACAGAATATCCTATGTACTATTTTCTGTAAGAAACATTTTTCTTTACGTAATGATAATACTTAAAACTTAATTTTAACACTGTATATTATATAGTCCCGAACCCAATGTTTTGTATGACTCTAACAAGTTCTGACTTCTGAACACACGGAGACACTGAAAATGGAATTGAGTGAGTTGAGAAAAGCGGTGGAAGAGGTGGAGCTGGTGGACGCTCATGCTCACAACATAGTTTCTCTCGATTCCAACTTTGCTTTTATCCATGCCTTCTCTGAAGCCTATGGTGATGCTGTTACTTTCTCACCACACACTCTATCTTTCAAGGTAACTCAACTTCTTCTTCTCTCTGCCTTTTTCAACACCTTGGTCAATGGTCAATCACCTTTACTCTCTTAGCTTTTTGCTACACTTGCTTCATCTACTTTCTGTTACGGTCTTGGAACAACATTTTTTCTTTTGGTTTTGAATTTTTCTAATTGTTTTTTTTATGCTGCGGATTTAGAGTGATGTAGATTGATATTTCTAACGGTCAAAAAGTCAACGGCTCTGAACTAACTTGGGTTGATGAGGTGTGTCATCTGTGAACATTCTTCACTCAATGGTTGGTCACGAATGTTTTTTTTTTTTTTTAATTGGCAAATTTGTTAGTTTTGTTACAAATGTCAATTGGAAGATTCGAACCGTGACCTCTCCCCCGCCCTTCCTCCTTTCCCAATCGCTGGGTCAACCTTATATCTCCGGTTGCTCGCCTATGTATTTGTTGTGGACAACCTTATTGTTGCAGGATGCCACATTTTTGTGAAAATGAGTAGTTATTGAACGTTCAAAAGGATTTGTAGTTTTGACTTTGGGAATTTAAATAAGAGAAATGCTAGAAAACACTCTCTAACACATTTTTGTAACATACTCTCTACTATTATTGACTTCAAATTTGTTAGAAATCACAAAATTATGTGGGTCATAATAGTCCTTATTAAATGAGCCTCATTTGTGAGTTTATAGTTTTCAATAAATTTTAACCACTAAAAAAGAATGTGTTCAAAACAGTATGTTGGAGAATGTATTGCTAGCACTCGCCTTTAAAGAATATTGCATTTAATTGATTATTTTGGGTTTTGGCTGTTTGCTTGTTCTTAAGGAGGATTACATTCTGCAGTCACTGTATTAAACAAAGAAAACAATCTATGCTTAGATTATATTAACAGAGATATGTATTTCTTTAGTGATAAACAGAAGGTAAAGCGAGGAAATCAAATAAGATTAACCCTTCTTCATCTTCTGTTCATACAGAGCAATACATAAAATTTATTATGTTTTAAACTTACTGTTTTGTATAGTACTTCATAAGTGTAAGCTACTCAAAGTGCCTGCAATATGAATGCAAACTTATCAAGTTCCTCAACAGTTATGTTACATGAGTCAGGTTGACTTTTCCATGAACCATAGTGTCTCTGCCAATTTGGTGCTGATTTTAGCATATACTATGTATTAGTTAACACTTGAACGTTCAACCAATATTTGCTAAAGTATTATCTTGTAGAATTTTTGTTACTGAAACTTTATTTTTAGTCACGAATCTTATTATGATTGGCTATTATGAAATGTCAGAGAAATTTAAGAGAAATTGCTGAGCTGTATGGATCCGAGCTATCTTTGCAAGGTGTTGAAGAACACCGTAGAGTATCTGGAATGCAATCCATCTGCTCAACATGCTTCAAAGCTGCAAGAATCTCTGCCATACTTATTGATGATGGCTTACAATTGGACAAAAAGCATGATATAGAATGGCATAGGAGTTTTACACCTCTTGTTGGTAGAATCTTAAGAATTGAACGGTTGGCTGAGGAAATCCTTGATGAGGTGAGATACCTAAACACATTCACTTTTAATCTGCATTCCCATGATTATTAGGCATCTTATATTGTTTTAGGTTCTTTATTGTTCTCTTTATTTTACTTGTATTGGTAGCCATGCCATCTACATAGTCTGTTCTTCTCTTGGGTTATTTTTTTTTCTTATTTTTTTGCTTGCTGAAATTCCATTGCAGTATTTCATTTCAACTTGGTTACTTATGCAGGAAGGAGAATAATATATTCGAATCCCTACTGTATTTTTTAAGCTAGAGCTTAGGCCTTCAAAATTTGAGACATCTGTGTTACTTACTTTCTGTGCAAGTATTTGATAATATTAAGTAATAAAAACAAAAGTTTTGAAACAAGGAGACAAAAAATGTTGTGTTTTGCTAGATTCATTCTAGACCAGTAGTTTTGCTTATGGACTTTCATTATGGGTGCATTGATTCCAAATGCTTCATTTGCTTACTTATTTACAGGGTTTTTTAAAGTGTTTTCTGCTAATTAATGTTTGAATGTCTTGAGCATAATCTGTCTGAGAATTTTCATTAAGAAGGGATTCCGTAGTCTTTGTTAGAAATAAAAATTTCAATTAAATTATACTTTAATTAACTTTATATCATAACTTCAGTTTGGATTTTGTGAACTTTGAGTGTTAAACAATAACCTACACATGTGCCCATGGATAGCTTCAAGGAAAAATAAAGGAAGAAAGAAACTGACAAGAGATTTATTTTTCAACATTTTACATCCTATTGTGTTTGACTGGAAAAAAAGGAATGTTATCCTTATAGTCTCTAGGATGTTTAGATGTCCAAGACATCTGAGCATGATAGTAGGCCATAAAGCTGTTTGCTTTCTGAATTCTGAGAACCCTAATTGATCAAATGAGGATGCATTCTCTGCTTTGCTTGATGCCTATAGTTATATAATTAGTCATATCAAATTTTGTTTCCTTTTGTCTTTTATTTTTCTGAACAATGAATGTTTCATTATCTTTGGGGATTATTATGCAGCTGTTAAGTCTCAAATTGCAAATTTGAAGAAATTAAATCTTGTTGGGGAAGATGCAATTGCTCAATTGCTTATTTTGCCAACTCCTGTTTAATTGCATCCTTCTATTTGCAATTGTATTTATATTCTTCCTCTAAGTATAAGCTATTTATATATCTAAATCTGATGTTCCCTGAAGGACTTGCCTGATGGATCTTCTTGGACAGTGGATTCATTTACTAAAGCCTTTGTCTCAAAGTTAAAATCATATCCTTTATATGTCTCTCCTGCTCTCCACAAACACACATAATGTGGTCTTAGCTTTATAAGTATATAATGTTTTAGCTGGATTCCTTAGCAATACTGTTACAGTTTCTGGTGAGATCTTTGGATTGAAAAGCATAGCTGCATACCGCAGTGGCCTAGAAATCAATACTAATGTGACTAAAAAGGATGCTGAGGAGGGGCTGAGGCAGGTGTTGATTGGTGAGTAGGGTGTGCAGTTTGGTTTTAATATGATCTGTTTCAGGATATTCTTACTCACCATTCTATACTTTCAGCTGGGAAGCCTGTCCGTATTGCAAACAAAAATCTTATTGACTACATCTTCTTACAAAGTTTGGAAGTTGCTCAATCCTATGACTTGCCAATGCAGATACACACAGGGTAATGGATGGGTTTCAATTGTTTTATATAATTGTGGGGAATATATGATAAAAGCTTGGGACGAGGGTAGCTCTTTGGGAATTTCAAAAAATTACTCAGCTAAGTTCAATTGAAACAATTTGAGTTTCTAAGTGTTTAACAGGACCTAAATTAATGAGGTTACTTGAACATGTAAATCATGTTGAGCCGGGACTATCTTACATTCCAGTCTCACCACCACACTGATGTTAGTAAGATGATATTAATACGTGCTTTGCCCATTTCTAGGATTTACCACACTTCTCCTAAATGTCAAAGAAGCAGCTTTTTTTTCTCCTATTTACAGCTGTCAGGGCACAATATCACTGTGATTTTCTGCTTGATAATATCTCCTACTTTTACTTATTATACTAATTTGTTCTTTTGTTTACTAGCTTTGGGGATAAAGATTTGGACATGCGACTGTCCAATCCTCTTCATCTACGTGCAGTTCTTGAGGACAAGAGATATTTGAAGTCTCGGATTGTTCTTTTACATGCATCCTATCCATTCTCAAGGGAAGCGTCGTATCTAGCATCTGTTTACTCACAGGCAAACAATTTACAACTCAATGGCTTGGTATTAGTATGTTTGAAATTGAATTGCTGGTTAACTGGCAGGTAACACAATCTTCTCCTTCAGGTCTACCTTGATTTTGGACTGGCAATTCCAAAGTTGAGTGTACATGGGATGATTTCTTCAATGAAAGAGCTATTGGAGCTGGCTCCAATAAATAAGGTGACAATATAAGAAATCCAAATAAATTTTCACTAAGAATAGAAGTTTTCAGGTATAAGTACCATGCGCTAAAAAATAGGACAACAAATCATGTGTTATGCGTAAATTGCAAGCGACTAAGAATCTTATATAATGAAATTAGAATCTTTTTGAACTTGAGTTATCAAACGAAACATCTCAATAGCAAGGGAATGACTTCTGGCCACAACATTTGATGTCTCACAAGAATTAACTTTGCAATGCAGGTGATGTTCAGTACTGATGGCTATGCATTTCCTGAAACATTTTACTTAGGTTGGTTAATATTTATTATTACAGCTAATATTCTTAGTGCTTTGTTGTGGTGTTTGAATTTCTTCTGCTTATTTTCTCTTGCATGTTGCCATCTGAAGCATATCTTATTCTTTTTGTCACGAAATATATGTTGTTTGCTTTGCTGCCTTGATATATACACCTGAGTACCTGACTCATGAAATTTCGACACCTGTTACTTGTTTTGTTTAAGGTAGTTGCTAGTTTCCCGGTAGGTCTACTATGGTTGCCAGTTTTCTTTGTTTTTTCATATTGGCATGTTTATGATATTTTGAACACTGAAATGTGATTCTGTCCACATCATATTTAAGGATTCTCTCTCTTGATGTTGTAGTTTTCATTAAATTTTAACCAATTAGAAAGAGTGTGTTAGAGAGAGTGTTCTTAGCACTCTTGATAAATATATCAGATTTCAGATATTATGATTTCAACTTATGAGCCTTTGAATATTTTAAGTTCTTAACTTTTTTTGAGCCCAAAGGCTTAGAATGTGGCAAAGAAGTTGACGTCCTGATTCTACAGAACTAATGCTTGAAATTCTTGTACATTAAAAATGAGAGCGATGTTAAACTCTTTGTTGCTTCTACTGTCTTTGAAAATTTCCACCTCTTAACTCATGATGTGAATATTACTGGTTAAAGCTATGAGTTTTTCTTTCACAGGTGCGAAGAAGTCTCGCGAAGTTGTTTTCTCTGTCCTACGTGATGCATGCATTGATGGTGATCTCTCAATTCCTGAGGCTGTGGAAGTTGCAAAGGACATCTTTGCTCGAAATGCAATCCACTTCTACAAGATTAGTTCAGCTATTGGTGTTGTTAGTTCACATAGTAATTTGCCCCAAAAGCTGAATGATGGCTTAGACATTGATTTGTCACTTGTTCGTATCTTGTGGGTTGATGGTTCAGGACAGCATAGATGTCGTGTGAGTTTCCCTCTAGTGTTCCATTACTTCATTGTTCATATCTATTGTAGCTTGAAACCTGTTATTTGTGAACCTTGGGAGAAAAATGTTTCAATGTTCAAATGGTAGAACACTTCTTTATTCTTTTTACATTTGGAATCAAATTGAATTGCATGCTTGTCACAGACTCACACCAATCATGCTGTAAATTGTAACTTTCATATTTCATTCTATATATCACATTAGTATGGGAAAGAAGAAAAAAAGATGAAATTCACCCATGAAATAAGATTATCTATCATTTCGCATCAATACATATTGTATCAGTTGCATTATACCATTCTGTCTTCCAGGAGAAAACTAGTATAAGAAATTTAGCTGCATTTTTTCTTGCACTTATGTTTTTGGTAATAATTGTCCTTAAGTGCTACTGCTATTGTGAAATTTCTCCAAATGCGGGAGTAGATTGGTAAAGTTCTTGAAAATAGTAAGCTACGATTGAATAGTTGCCACAGTGAACAGAAGTCAGGAATAACATTGGATGCTAGATACATTTTCAATCTCAAGAGAAACTATTGCAAACTAAATTGACTTGTAACTGGTTTACATAACCCCTTACTGGACTTATAGACACATCTAGGATACTTAGTTCAGGTTTATGTCACAAAGTGAAAAAATAAAATGAAAATTTCCCCCTGTTGACTGAGACATTAACTTCAAATGTAAGTATAATTAGAAATCACAGAGAAGTGTTCTTGACATCTTGCTGTCCTTTTTTACCTCTTGTAACTTGTAATACAGAATACCCCTCATTCTTTGTGCACTTACTGTGAGTGGAAATTTATGTCTCTTAGGCACTTAAACTTCTGGCTGTACAGGCCCATAAAAGATCAATACACACAGTTTAGGAATTCTTTTCTTTAAATTACATATTGTGATGAAGTCATATTTTATTTCAGGCGGTTCCTAAAAAACGCTTCAATGATATTGTTGCAAAGAATGGGGTTGGCTTAGCATTTGCGACTTTGGGATTCTCTTCTTATATGGATGGACCTGCAGACGGGTCTGGTCTAACTGCAGTTGGTGAAACAAGATTAATGCCTGATTTGTCTACTCTAACAAGAATTCCATGGTAACTAGTATTTTTCCTAAAAATCAGCTGCTCTGTTATATGTATATTTATTTCCTATTATAAATTAGGAATAGTATTCAGCCTATTAATTAGATATATTTAGGATTCCTAATTAAGGTTGTACAAATCAGGAATTAGGATCAATTGTCATTAAAGTAGTTATAAATGCTATGTATTATTTGTAGAGATGAATGGAGAGAAGAAAAGGCTGAAAAGCCAAATTTCTAACATAGTATCACGAGTCTCCATGACAGCAACGTGAGTCTTTCCAGTTTTGTGTTCGCACTTGATTCGTGATTGTGAGTCTTTCCAGTTTTGTGTTCGCACTTGATTCGTGATTCTGTTTCTGTTCTTCGTCTTGGTCCTTGCTTGGCCGCACGCACGACACCGGCGCTCGTTTGTTTGCGTGTGCTCCTGGTTTGTTCTTGTAATTCTCTCGTTCGTGGTTCGTGTTTCAGTTCCTGGTTCTTGTCCCCTTTTATTTTTGAGCACGAGCTCTTGGCTTTCTTTTCATGACTATGGAGAATCTTTGTGTTCGCTTTAACGGCAAGAACTATGCTGCTTAGGAGTTTCAGTTCAAGATGTTCTTGAAAGGGAAAGGCATGAGGGGACATGTCAATGGGTCCTCCTCTAAACCCACGGCCATGGCTGAGTTGGCAGCTTGGGAGACGCAGGATGCCCAGATTATTTCTTGGCTTTTGGGGTCCATTGAGCCTCTAATGGTCAATAACCTGCATTCATTTTCTACTGCCAAAGACATGTGGGACTATCTCAACCGCATTTTCAATTAGGACCATTCCGCCAAATGCTTTCAGTTGGAATTGGACATAGCCAATTACAGTTAGGCTAATTTCTCTATTCATGAATATAATTCTGATTTCCTGAACTTATGGGCTGAACACTCTGCTATACTTCATGCTGCTGTTTCGAAAACTTCTTTGGCTTCTGTTCAAGAGGTTTATGAGGTCACTAAACGGGACTAATTCCTCATGAAACTTAGACCTAAATTTGAAGCTGTACGTGCTGCTCTCTTAAATCGCCACCCACTTCCTTCTCTGGATGTGTATGTGTTGGCGAACTGCTTCGGGAAGAACAACGTCTTCTCACTCAACCAGCTCTGTCCCGTGACTCTTCTGTTTCGGAAGCTATTGTTGTTGCCTATACTGCCCAAGATAAAGGCAAAGGTTGTGATACACGACAAGTTCAATGTTATCCGTGCAAGCAATTTGGTCATATTGCTCGCCATTGCACCAAGAAGTTTTGCAACTATTGTAAGCAACGTGGTCATATCATCACGGACTGTCCCACTAGACCACCATGGCGTCAGGTGCAAGCTTTTCATGCAGCTAATTCTATGACTGAGACACCCACTTCTGTCCCAACCAATGCTGATGCCTTAACTCCAGAGATGGTGCAGCAAATGGTGCTTTCTGCATTAGGCATCCAGGGTAAGTCTAATGATATATCTTCACCATGGTCTGTTGATTCTGGAGCCTCCAATCATATGACTGGTACCTCGGAACATTTAAACAACGTTGGCACTTATAATGACACTCAAAACATTCATATTGCTGATGGTAATACTCTTTCAATCACTGCTGTTGGTGATATTACTCCTTCCTTTCGTGATGTATTTGTCTCTCCTGGACTTGTTTCTAATTTAATTTCGGTTGGACAATTGGTGGATAACAATTGCAATATTAATTTCTCTCGGGCTGGTTGTGTTGTGCAGGATCAGGTGTCGGGGAAGGTGATCGCGACGGGGCCTAAAGTGGGCAGATTATTTCCACTCCAGTTTACTCTACCTAGACTTTTGTCTTTTAATTGTACTGGTGTGCCAAATAAGTATGAGGATTGGCACAAAAAGTTGGGTCACCCAAATTCAGTTGTTTTGTCTCATTTACTGAAAAATGGATTCTTAAGCAGTAAAATTACCATTCCTGGTTCATCCTTTAATTGTTCTGTATGCAAACTTACTAAAAGCAAAACCCTCCCGTTTCCTTCTAATGCTCATCGTGCTGACAAATGTTTCGACATTATTCACAGTGATGTTTGGGGTATATCGCCTATCTTATCACATGTCAAGTACAAGTATTTTGTGACATTTATTGATGATTATAGCCGCTTTACTTGGATATATTTTCTCCGTTCTAAAGATCAAGTTTTCTCCATGTTTAAGACATTTTTGGCCTACATTGCAAATCAATTCCACACTAGCATTAAGATTTTGCGCACCGATTCTGGTGGGGAATATATTTCTGCTGAGTTTCACACGTACTTGCAGCAACAAGGCATTATTTCTCAACGTTTATGTCCATATACACCTCAACAGAATGGCGTTGCGGAGCGAAAGCATAGGCATTTGCTTGATGTCACACGAGCATTACTTCTTTAGGCTTCGGTTCTTTCTCATTTCTGGGTTGAGGCATTGACCACTGTTGTCTACTTGATCAATCGCCTTCCCTCCCAGGTTCTTGGCGTCGATTCTCCTTTCTTTCGACTTTATAACATACAACCGAGCTATGATGACTTCACCGTTTTGGTTGTGTATGTTTTGTACACCTTCCACCTTCGGAACGTCACAAACTTGGGGCTCAGTCTGTTCAATGTGCATTTATGGGTTATGGTACCACTCAGAAGGGTTTTTTGTGTTATGATGTTGTTGTCCAGCGTTTCCGTATCTCTCGGAATGTGGTTTTCTTTTATAATCAAGATTTCTTTCCATTTGTTTCTCCTGGTGCTAATGATTTTGCTACTCTTCCTTCTTTTCCTAAGGTTTCTCATGCTACGGAACGGTTTAAACCAGGCTATGTATATACTAGGCACCCTCTTGCCCCGCCCCTTCCCGACTCTGAACCGTCACCTGAATGTACACCAATAGCACCTTGTAGATCCGGCCGTATTTCTCGTCCACCAGATAGGTATGGTTACTCCCCTACTTCTCTTACTGCCACTTTATCTAGCATTCCTATTCCTACATGCTATTCACAGGCTGTTATGGATGTGTGTTGGGTCAAAGCTATGCAAGAGGAGTTGCAAGCACTTCAGGAGAATTATACTTGGGATATTGTTCCATGCCCCCCTAATGTCAAACCCCTTGGCTGTAAATGGGTGTATTTTGTCAAACTTAATTCTGATGGTTCTTTTCATCGTTACAAGGCTCGATTGGTTGCTTTGGGAAACAAACAGGAATATGGAGTGGATTATGATGGGACATTTTCACCTGTGGCCAAAATGACTACTATTAGAACTGTGCTATCTATTGCTGCCTCCAAGGGCTGGTCTCTCCATCAAATGGATGTGAAAAATGTCTTTCTTCATGGTGACCTAGCTGAAGATATTTACATGACCCCTCCACAAGGTTTGTTTTCTTCTTTTGTTGCTGTATGCAAGCTCAAACGTTCTTTATATGGTCTAAGGCAGGCACCACGGGCATGGTTTGAAAATTTTCAGACTACTCTCCTTGGATTTTCTTTTACTCAAAGTCGATATGATTCTTCTTTATTTATTCAAACCACGGCAGCTAGTATTGTTCTTCTTCTTATTTATGTTGATGATATGGTCATTACTGGTTCTGATCATGTGTCAACAAACGACAACTTCAAGCTTCTTTTCATATGAAGGATCTAGGCAATCTTAACTATTTTTTGGGTCTTGAGGTTAATTCTCATCCCAAAGGTCTCTTTCTTCATCAACACAAGTATACTGACGATTTGATCTCTTTGGCTGGTCTCCAATCTGCTGCTCCCTTAGATACTCCTCTCGAAGTTAATGCCAAATATCTTTGTGATGAGGGTGACATTCTACCTAATCCTTTGTTGTATCGTCTATTAGTGGGTAGTCTTAATTATCTGACTATTACACGTCCTGACATCTCCTTTGCAGTCCAGCAGGTTAGCCAATTTATGCACACTCCTCGCCATCTTCACCTAGCTGCTGTCCGACGTATCATTCGTTACTTGAAAGGTACTTCTCATAGGGGCCTATTCTTTCCTACTGGGACGTCTCTTAATTTGGTGGGTTATAGTGATGCTGATTGGGCAGGTTGCCCAGATACTCGAAGATCTGTCACAGGTTGGTGCATGTTTCTTGGTTCTGCACTTATTTCTTGGAAAAGCAAAAAGCTAGCTTGGGTCTCTAAGTCTTCCACTGAGTCTGAATATCGTGCTATGTCTCTAGCCTGTTCTAAAATTATTTGGCTTCGTGGTCTTTTAGCTGAGCTTGATTTCCCTCAAACCGAGGCTACACCTCTCTATGCTGACAATACTAGCGCCATTCAGATTGCCGCCAATCCAGTCTTCCATGAACGAACCAAACATATCGAAGTGGATTGTCATTCCATTCGTGAGGCTCTTGATAATCGTATTGTCTCTCTTCCCCACATTACCTCGCAACTTCAGCTTGCAGATATATTTACCAAGGTTGTTCCTCATCCTCGCCATCAGTTTCTCAATGATGCTCCTTGACCGCCCGCATCAATTTGAGGGGGGATGTTAGGAAAGGAATTCGCTGGACCATTATTATCTTCCTAAAAATCAGCTGCTCTGTTATATGTATATTTATTTCCTATTATAAATTAGGAATAGTATTCAGCCTATTAATTAGATATATTTAGGATTCCTAATTTAGGTTGTACAAATCAGGAATTAGGATTAATTGTCATTAAAGTAGTTATAAATGCTATGTATTATTTGTAGAGATGAATGGAGAGAAGAAAAGGCAGAAAAGCCAAATTTCTAACAATATTATGTAAATTTCAAATATTCTTCATCAAATGTATAATGAATGAAAAGATGAAAGTAAAATATCTTGTTTTCTGTCCTTTAAATAAAGGGATCAATATGTTGAAATTGAATTGCTACTTAGCCTCCTCCCCCCCCCCCCCCCCCCTCCCACCAATTGTGAGATATAGTTGTTGAGTTACAACTTTCTTCATTTTTGGAGGGTATGCTCTGTGTAGTTGTTTTCAGTCCTTATAAATTGTATGAAGTCTTCAAAACAGTGAACCTTCCAATTTACCTCTCTCAACTGGCATTTTATTCTGTCTCATATCATTAAAGATTTGGGAGCAGATATTTTTTTTTATTAATATCCTATATTTTTCATTTCCTAATGTCCTTTTCTCATTTCAATTTGGCATCATTTATCTGTTCACAATTTTTCACTAATGTTTTGTTTATCTTGTTATGTAAGTATGGTATTTCTTTTTCTTCTTTCTGTTAGATAACTTTTGTATTTGATTGTTGACGTATTTGTTAATTAAGTAAATAGCAATTGCATGGATCAAGAAGTTTTCTTCCTTAATGGAAGTCATCTTAAGGTGTAGGCTTTTTTGTTTTACAGAATCTTGAAAAGTCAGGTCGAATTTGAATTTTGTTAACTAATGCAACTGTCTTTTGTATAGGAACAAGCAAGATGAAATGGTTTTAGCTGATATGTGTGTTAAACCTGGTGAAGCTTGGGAATATTGCCCAAGAGACGCCTTAAGAAGAGCTTCTAAAATTCTGAAAGATGAATTTGACTTGGTACGAAGCAGAGTTTGTCTTATCTGTTGGGAAGTATTCTGTGTTTAACTTTTCCTCTGCTTCCACTTCCAGGAAATGAATGCAGGATTTGAGAATGAATTTATCCTCTTAAAGAGCATAACAAGGTATCATATATGATTTTATCTATCTTTTGATCTGAATAGTGCAATTTACTGTGGCAATTAGTTAAATTGTTGAGGGAAAAAAAATCATTCAGGGAAGGTAAAGAGGAATGGATACCATTTGACTCGAGTCCATACTGCTCTTCATCGGCATTTGATGCTGCTTCCCCCATACTTCATGAAGTTGCTGCTTCTCTTCATTCCTTGGGCATTTCAGTAGAACAGGTAAATAGGAATTTCTAACATGATCAAATTGTAAATGAAGATATGATTTGTCTTTGTATATTTTCATTAAATGCTATTTTTTTTATCTTCAATTGCTTTCACATAAATGAGACCAGATTAGTTTCAAAGTAATTTTGAACCTAAACCTAATAATGACAACATGTAACCAGAATAATAGTCATTACCAGGACTCTACCAAAACAGTACATTCTCAAAACTGAATGTAAGCATTGAAAAGCCCAACAAACATGAACAATTTGGATATAAGCATGACCAAGGTCCTTAAAAGGATCATCCTCTTTAGCATGTTTAAAGACATTGCTTGATACTTCTTTTCTAGTTGTCACATTATATGGCCCAACTTTTGAACTTATCTTTTTTGTATTGTAGTTACATGCTGAGGCTGGAAAAGGTCAATTTGAGCTGGTTTTGAAATATACCGTTTGTACTAAAGCTGCAGACAACTTAACTTTCACCCGTGAAGTTGTCAGGGCAATTGCTAGAAAGCATGGCTTGCTGGCAACCTTTATTCCAAAGTAAGCGGCAAAGTTTGTTATAGGTTTGATCATATGCTATCTGTGTAATTCAGATTTTTGAACCAAAGAGAATCAAATTTGCATCGTAAGCCTGCCTTGAAGACTATACCGGCATATTTGACACCATCTAGACATAATTGTATTGTGATGTTGCATATCTATTCTATTTTATCCCTCAACTATGGAGGCCCATGCTTGTATCTTTTATGGTGAAAAATCCTGATTGTGTGTGTAAATAAAATACCCTCATGATTTCAATATACGCTATTTTAACAATATTTGAACAACACCAATAGCCTTTGAAAATATAGTTATACCTCGGAGCTGTTTCTCCTTTTACCACTTTAAAATACCCAGAAATTTAAAATGTTAAAATAAATAATTTTCAATCTATTTGCTTACAATCAATTCTTTTATCATAAAATTATTAATAATATATGTTTTTAATGAGGGCGAGCCCTAGTGCAGCGGTAAAGTTGTGCCTTGGTGACTTGTTGGTCATGGGTTCGAATCCGAAAACAGCCTCTTTGCATATGCAAGGGTAATAGCATATATATATATATATATATGCTATTACAGAGGGTTATGTATAGACTCTAGTTTATAAAACTTAATTACAACTGATGAACTCTCTTTATTGCATCTAGTGTAAAGCTCAAATGTAAACATGTTGAAGTAACAGTTTTCTGTTGTGATATTGAAGGTACGCATTAGATGATTTGGGTTCTGGATCCCATGTTCACCTTAGCTTGTCGCGAAATGGCCAAAATGTATATATGGCATCTGATAGATCATCTAAGCATGGAATATCAACTTTGGGAAAGGAATTTATGGCTGGAATTCTACATCATCTTCCTTCAATTTTGGCATTTATAGCACCACTCCCTAACAGGTTGCTCTTCCCAGTATCTTATTCTTGCACTTTTGACCAAAACTGAGGTTATTGTATGGCATTATCATACTACTAATTTTGTTAGCATTGGTAAAGCTTAAGTTGTTACGTGAAAGACTAGGATTTTTTTCCTCACTAACAAGCATTATAGTAAAATAGAAATGTGACATTCATACATTTGTTAATCTAGAGTTAAAAAGGAGTAACATATCAGCTAGTGACCATCTTTTGAACTTCTCTTATTTGTTACTCTTGAAATTATGCTGCTATGTTTTCTTACTTTGCTATTCAAATTCCTTGCAGTTATGATCGATTACAACCCAACACATGGAGTGGTGCATACCTTTTCTGGGGAAACGAAAATAAGGAGGCTCCATTGCGAGCTACGTCTCCACCTGGAACTCCTGATGGTCTAGTGAGCAACTTTGAGATGAAATCATTTGATGGTTCTGCCAATCCATACTTGGGCTTAGCTGCCATACTTGCTGCTGGCATTGATGGACTTCGTAGGAAGCTTTCTCTTCCTGAACCTGTTGGTAAGATCATAAATCCTTTATAATATGGTGTGTAACAGCATGCATTGTGAATAATGTTTTTTTATATCTACCATAAGCTTTTACAATATTCAAATAACTAGTGATTTTGTGTTAGATTGTATTAACTTATGGAAGAAGTTATATGTACACACTTCTTTCATCATATTATGATTCTTCTGAAATCTTGCAAGCAACTTGATCAGCAATGTTTTTCTAGCTGGCATAACATAGCTCTGCTGGCTATGCATCACAATGAAGTTAAGAGTAAATTACACTGATATCTTCTGAAGTTTTTCAGATTGCACACATTACACTGACACCCCTTATACATTACACTAACTGACATCGTGTACCCCTAGAAAGTTGTTTTAAACGTTACAGAAGTTTGGGAATTATGTGCAATAAAAAATCTCTGGGGTATCATTGTAATTTACTCTGAAGTTAATTCAAGAATCAGGGATGCACGTTGCATGCGGATAATCAACTGGATTTTATTTACTTATATCAAGTTTGAATTACAAATTTGCAGCCATTTCCCCCCTTTTCTCTTTCATGTTCTCAGTTCTTTATACCAATTTGCATAATGGTTGCATAAATTTTTGTTAGGTTCTTATAATTTTCAGCGCTTGTATATAAAAATATCAATTGAACAACAAACTTCTCGTTTCATGTGTGATACAGATACAAATCCAAATCCGGAAACCCTTCAGAGATTGCCAGCATCACTTTCTGAATCTTTGGATGCTCTCAATAAGGATGACTTCCTTAAGGAATTTATGAGTGATAAGTTGCTAACTACCATAAAAGCAATCAGAAAGGTATGTATCTGGTTTAGATGCTTTTAAATTCATACTTATAAGGTCAATATAAAATGCTTTGACACGTAGATAGTTTCTAATTGCGGTCTGCCTTTGCTTATTTGAGATTGAAAAAAAATAGAAAAAGTGAAAAGAGAACCTTCTTTTCTTTTCTTTTATTGAATCATGTTTTTCAAAATTTATTTTTATCCGTTCTTAAATAATTTTGGTCCTGTACCAAACCATCAAGAGCTTAACCATGCTTTATCTTGCTTATATAAAATGATTTGGGTTTACTATCTTTATAGTCCTTAAACTTGTTATGATTTCTGTTAGTAACTAACTCAAGGATCACAGCTGCTCTTATCTTTTCTATTATTTTCGTAGCCAAGGTGCTAATTTTGATGCTTAATGTGACTTATTGTCAGGCTGAAATTGATCATTACACGAAGCACAAGGATGCATACAAGCAACTCATACACCGTTATTGAGCTAGTTGTTTTTTGTTCCTGTGCAAGACTGTTCAGAGCATAGTTTAGATTCTGGTGAAGGTGAATTCTTCGCATTGAACATTTGTCGTTGCTTGCATTTACACTTGAGCTTTATGGTTCAGGGTAAAAACAGTAATGGCCATATCTGTATTTTTATCTATTATGTATCTTATTGTTCTAGAAAGATATGAACTAATTTATCCAATGTCCATTGCTCAACTTCATCTTTAAATTACTACCAGTTGCGAGTGATTTTAAGTTTCAAGATTTCAAATTTTTAAAAATTAAAACTTGTTTTCTGTTTTTAACTGTTAGTTTTTTGGGTTTTTTTTTTTGTTTCCACTTTTAAAAACCTGTTGCCAGTTTTAGAACTATGACTCGTATTGCCATTGGTCACCAACATATTAAACGGCGCAACCTCATCACTGCCTGAGGCTTGCACCAATTCCTAGTATCTTCTCACCCCTTAATATAGTCATGAATTAAAACTCTTACATATGAGTTTGGGTTATCAAGAAAGTGTAACTCAATTGGTTAAGCTGGATAGGAGTTGTTGTAAATCTTCTTTTATCTGTCTTCAATTCCTTCGAAAATATAAATTTGAGTTTATCGCTTTCTTTCTCATCATATCTCAAGTTAGAGTTCTTTTTTATCAATAATTTAATTAAACTAGTAACTATCTTATTATCTGAAAGGATTAGTATTTTTTTATAATGAAAAAATTATGTTAGTTGGATCCTAAGAGTTCACCAAAAAAGGAGAAACTTAAGGTTTAAAGAATGTTTATATAAGTACTTATAAATTATCAATAAAAAAATTCTCATATAGACAACGAAAATTGAATGCATGTCTTTTTACCATGAGTATGTTTCTTACTTATGAAGTAGGTTATCCTTTGTTGGTGGCTAATATTTATATGTATAACTTTTGTTCATGAATAGTTTAATTTTCATGTATTTATAAGAAATTTGTGTATCTTAAGTAATTTTTGAAATTTGATTATTGATATAAAAATATATTTTATTAAACCAAATAAAAGTTACTTTAACAATCTCTTCTAAAGAGAATATTTAGTTATGGCTTAATTTCATATTTTATTTAATTTACTATTATCATTTTATAAATTTTATTATCCTTCTTTTACACATTTTACATACTTCGTTTTAAATGATAATGCATTTTATCATTCAAGTTAGTTATTTTTTGCATTTTACCATAATGTTTTTTCAATTTTTGTATAATCACTCGATTGAGATTTAGTCATGCTCAAGACTTTTTATCCCTTTCTAAGAGTACATTCTATGGAAATTGAACTCGGGTCTTTTTTTCACAAATTTAGCCTATGTTGTCAATTCAGTTGCAGTCATTGGATAATTAGCAAGTATCTTATGCATTGTATGGATAATTTAAAATTTTATATAATATTAATTATTAAACATCCTAAAAAATATTAAATGTTTTTATCTTGATAATATATTAAATATTTATTTATTATTGAACATTTTTTTATAAAATATCTAGAGAAGTAATAAGAAAATATTATAAGAAAAAATAACATTATTACTGAAGACACATTAGCATTAATTTCTTTATAATTAGCGGGAGAATGCTACGTGGAAGAAGAGTTGTGACTTTTTTTATTGTGTTTTATAAATAGCATTCCGTCAACGAGAAGTGAGAATTAACAAATTGAGGGCTTTTTCATCAATTAAGGGTAAAAAAAATTTGAATTTTCCAATCGGGTATATTTTAAAAAATTACCTAAAACGGGACAAGTCGTAACAGGTTGTGACTTCTAACTCAGAAGTCGTAACACCTACTACGACTTGTAATTTTTTTAATTGAAGTTGTAAAAATATTTACGATTTTAGTGCAAATCTTTTTTTTTACGACTTTATTTGTTTTAAAAAGGAAGTCCTATTTTGTTTTACAAACCTGTTTTTGTTTTTTTATGGTTTTATTTTTATTTTAAATTAAAAAGTTAAAAAAATATATTTAAATATATAATAAATAATATTAAGTTGATTTTATTAGTATATTTTTTGTGATTTTACTTGATATGTTATGATTTTATTTGAAGTCGTAAACCTTTAAAAAAATTAAAAAATAAAATAAAATAGTTTTACGAGTTTAAAATCGTACAATAAAATACGACTTTTATTTTTTTAAAAAAAATATGATTTTAAAGTCATAAAAAAATAAGATTTGCATTGAAGTCGTAAATATTTTTATGACTTCAGTTAAAAAAATTAAAAGTCGTAACAGGTGTTACGACTTTTCTGTTACGACTTATCCCGTTTTGAGTAATTTTTTAAAATATACCTTCGATAGGAAAATTTAAATTTTTTTTACCCCTAATCGGTAAAAAAGCCTAAATTGAGACCTCTTCCTTTGAAAGAAATTAATGCAAAGTTATATACTTCAATGCCTATGCTAAACTTTTTTTTTGTATTATAAAAAAAAACATCTTACTGACTCAGTTAATAACTAAAGAGTCTCTTTATGGTATAGAGATCGCTAATGTAAATTTTATTTCGTTCGGCAAAATATTTTTTTTATATTAAGAATCAAATTCTAAGAATTATACATGAATCATGTACGTCATGTCAAAAAAAAAAGTATACATGAAAAATAAACTAATTCACGAAGAAAATTTATACATATAAATATTAGCTAGTAAACACCCTTTTGTATATTAGCTAGCTAGTAAACACCCTTTCGTATAAGAAATTTGCTAGTTTAATTTAATTATTAATAAAAGAAAGTTCTCTAACTTGAGATAGGGTGAGAAAGAAGGGGTAAAAAACTCAAATTTATATTTAAGAATTTTAATTCATGACTATATATATATATATATATATATATATATATATATATATATATATATATATATATATATATATATATATATATATATATATATATATATATATATTATGTGTGTGTGGGGGTAACAGACATGCTTTTGGCCGATTACACGTTCCTTAATTTCATGCGCATTTGATCGTTCTCTAACCACCGCTGTCTCACTCATAGGTTTGTGCATAAATAGTAGTAGTATTTATTAACTACCTCGTCATTTCTTTCATTTTTATTTGCCTTTTCTTTGAAGAAAACCCTCCTCTTACTGGCCTTCTCATTCTTTTCTCTCCGCCATGGACATCTCATTGCCATTCACAGTCCTCTTGATTATCTCAATCCTCTGCAACCTTAAAGGACTCGAACGTAAGTTAAAATTCTCTCACTATGTGTATGTTGGAGATTTCACATTTACAAGTAATATGACTAAAATAATGTATATAAGTAAATTTAACACCTGCCTCTTTGAGTTTTAGGTTCAAATTTAAATTATAAGATGGAATCAAACCCGATCCTAAGTGTTGTTATTATGCCTATGGTACTGCATGTATTATTTATCAGCTTGTTTCACCTACAAATGTTTAGTTCTATAAATTTTACCAAAGCTCTGTTGGAGACACAACTAGTAATATTGCCAAGTAATGTATATAAATTGTGGATAACCTTCACTTTAAAAAAATGTAGGGTTGAGTTAAGACTAGATACAAATTCTAACATATGTATAATTCTTTTCAACTATTTTTTATTGCATGATCACACTGTGCATCTATTATCTTCCTATACATAACGGATGTCAAACAAAAGAACATTTTCCCCCATATATATAGATTCTTCACTGGTAGAGGGAGAGGGAATGGATTTCAGCGAGCTGAGAAAAGCAGTGGAGGAGGTTGAACTGGTGGATGGTCACTCCCATAACATAGTTGCCCTAAACTCCACCTCCATCTCCGGTTTTGTTCAGGCCTTTACTGTGGGAGCCTTTGTTGATGCTGATGCCATTGCTTTTGCACAAACCTCTCTATCCTTCAAGGTTATTACTTCTTCATCAATGCTTGTTCAACACCTTGCCCAATCACTATATTTTTTAGTTTTATTTTTCTGTGCCCCAATATATATGTTTTTCTTTGGGTAGGAGAACATGATAAATTTAAGGTATAATTAAGTTTTATTTCATTTATATTAGTAAAGTTTGAAGTGTTACTAATCATAACTTTTTAACTCACATTTCATTATATTAAAATTTGTTTGACTCACATTTCATTTATATATATTAGTAAGGTTTGAAGAGTAACATATTAAATAAAATGTTAGAGTCGTAAAATGTTGCTATTTCTACTTGATTTGGTCCTTTTCATAAAAATTAAATTATAAGTTTAATCTTTCTTGTAAGAATCAATTTAAAATGTCTTCGATCTGCATTAATTTTTTCTTAGAAAATACCTTAATTACGAGTCATTTATTTGAATTCAATTTATAAGTAATATATATATATATATATATATATATACTTTGTATGAAGATCATTTTGAAGAGAGAAATATTAGGGACACTTTTTTTTGTTGAAATTTGTTAAAAATTATTAACTTTGGTGGATTTGAATCAAATTTGATGATTTCTATCAATTTCAATTAATCTCATAAAAAATATTAGAAATGCCAAAGAGAGTTTTACTAGGATTCATTTTATTCCTCTTTTGAGAATCTTACTTCGTCTCATGCATAGTGAATAAAAATATACTAAAAGCAAACATTGTCACAAGGACTAAAAATATACTACATTACGACATTGGAGGTGTCAATAGACAGCCCTATGTATCATGGTGTTTTATGTGAGGCTTCAAATGTGTAAGCAATTGGAAGATCCAGATCCAAGAATTAATGCAAACAAACTCAGCAAAATAAGAAAAAAGAATGCAAACAATTCCAAGTATTCAACAGTTGTTACAAGAGTATATAGATCCTATTTCCATGAATAAGAGAGTGCCTTTCTAGTTGAACTTATATTTGCATGAATTTTTCTTATTTTCTGAAATCTCATTATGACACCCTGTTATGTGATATCAGAGAAGTTTGAGAGATGTTGCTGAGCTATACGGAACCGAGGTATCTTTGCAAGGTGTAGAGGAATACCGTAAAGCGTCTGGAATAGAATCCATCAGCTCAACATGCCTCAAAGCTGCAAAATTCTCCGCCATACTCATTGATGATGGCATAGAAATGGACAAAAAGCATGACATGCAATGGCACAAAAATTTTACACCTTTTGTTGGCAGAATCTTAAGAACTGAACGTGTGGCCGAGCAAATCCTTGAACAAGTAAGACACTTATGGACATTCACTTTTAATCTGCATATTGCCATTATTACTAGGCACCATTTTTTGGATCCTCATGATATTAGTGCGATATATCCACAAGTTTTGTTAATCTCCATCAAAAAAATCTGATTGTCCACTTTTAATATAGTCCTCCCAATCATATTTTTTCTATTCACAAAGACTAAAATCTGATAACTTTTAAGAGATATGAGTCTAGTTCTACTCAATCTATTGACAAGTTGGTCTTGATTTTAGGAGTTTGATTGATCTCAATGTTATACTTGTATTGGTAACCATGTCATCTACATATATGATATATTACTCTTTCCTTGGTTTATGTTATTTTTTTTCTGCCTGAAAATTCTGTTACTTCTCCCTTAAGAAACATACTTATTTTTGGTGCATTTTCTCATCTTTATATGATTTCAAGTCATTTCCTTCAAGTAAATCCTGTTTAACCGTTTTCTCATTTATAGTAGTTTTTTTACTTTTTTTAGGGGTTGAAATTGAAGATATATCTAGTCATGTTAAATTATTTCCTCTCAATTTTTTCCAAATAGTGAAAGTTTCATTATCTTTAGCATAATTACACTACTGTTAAGTCTAAAAGTGATATTGCCATGTTTGAAGAAATTAATATTTTTTGGGAAAATATTCTCAACAAGAAGCAACAATGGTTCCATTGCATATTTTCTTGTGTTTTAAAGCATCCTACTATTTGCAATTGTATTCATATCCTGCTTCTTAGCCATTCACCTACTTTTCTATTTTATGTTTTCTTATGTTTATATTTAATGCTCCCTGAAGGGTTTGCCTAATGGATCTTCATGGACAATCGATTCATTTACTGAAGCATATGTCTCAAAGGTTAAATCATATCCTTTACATGTCTCTTTACACACACACACACATAAAATAAGTTCTTAGCTTGATGAAAGTAAGAAAAAAAGTATCAATGTTTTAGCTTTGTTCCTTAGCATCACTGTTACAGTTGCTAAAGAGATCCATGCTTTGAAAAGCATAGCTGCATACTACGGTGGCTTAGAAATCAATTTAAATGTGACTAAAACGGATGCTGAGGAGAGTCTGAAAGAGGTGTTAACAAATAGTGAGTATGCAATTTAGTTTTAATATTAATATGATCTGTTTCGGGCTATTCCTACTCATCATTTTTTGTACTTTCAGCTACGAAACCTATTTTTCTACTAAAATACAAAAATTACAAAAATCTTGTTGACTACCTCTTCTTGCAAAGTTTGGAAATTGCTCTATCTTATGACTTGCCAATGCAGATACACACAGGGTAAGTGACGGATTTTAATTGTTTGTTACTTTTACCATATTGATATCCAAACATTTTTTGTTAGAATTTTCAATAAAAGCTTTCGGTAAAAATAGTGTGTTTAGTTTCATGCAGGAAAGTATAATAATTTATTGTCCCCTGTCAAACAGGATTTTGTCTCCAAACCTCAGTTTTGACTAAAAGTAACAAAAAGTAACTTTTACATTAAATTAAAAAATTACAGAGTTTTACATCAAACTTACTTTCAGGATAAAATCATTCAATTTTTCAAACATGAAGTTCAAAATTAATTTCATTGCAAGCGTTCACCCAAACGCACATAGTCTGTGCCTTGATTTCTTGGAATTGATTACGGTACACTTCCTTATAGACTTTTGGATTATACCTCTTACTCTTACCTAACACTCTAAACTTTTTCTTTCTGTAACTAGCTTTGGGGATAGACTTTTGGATTTGAGGAAGACCAATCCTCTTCATCTCCGTTCAGTTCTTGAGGACAAGAGATATTCAAAGTGTCGGTTTGTTTTGTTACATGCATCTCATCCATACTCAAAGGAAGCATCATATCTAGCTTCTGTTTACTCCCAGGCAAACATTTTATGATTAATGCATATTTACTTGTATCAGTTAATTAAAATTAAATTTCAATTAACACAATCTTCTCCCTCAGGTTTACCTTGATTTTGGGTTGGCAATTCCAAAGCTTAGTGTACATGGGATGACTTCTGCAGTCAAAGATTTGCTAAATCTGGCTCCATTAGATAAGGTGACAGTTTAAGCAATCCAAATAAGTGTTCACTGAGAAATGAGAATATCATTTTTCAGATAAATGTACCAAGGTCTAAGAAGAAAAAAATATTCATGTGGTATATGTAAATAATATTAGAAGTTCACTACTGTATTTCCCCTGCTACAGGTATACTGATTGCTGAGATTGAAATTTAAATATAAATTAGTTATGCATAGGATTTGAACTCTCTAATCTCCATATACCAGTTGATATGGCATGTCTCAATGACTAAATTTTAAAGTCAAAATGTAAAAAAATAAAAAAATTACCATTTTCTTAAAATTCCCTTACTTTTTATTTTCAGTAGAAAAGTATAGAATGTGCATGAAATGAGCCACTTTATGAAATATACTGAAATATAAAATGCAATTGTTTTTAAAGTTTGTTATCCTTTTATGATGGAATTATAAATGAACTTTATGATTAGTCAAATGAAACGTGTAAATCGGGAGATAATGTCTCACAAGAACAAATTTTGCATTGCAGGTGATGTTCAGCACTGATGCCTATACATTTCCTGAAACCTTCTACCTAGGTTGGTTAGCATCTATTATGACACCCAAATTTTAAGATTATGCTTAAGTACTTTGTTTTCATTGTTTCAATTTCTAATGCTTTTCTTCTCTTGTACATCACCACATTGAAGTGTACCTTGTTCTCTTTCCTAACCTTTACCTTGCATACACCAATGAACATGCAAAATGCTAAGTCAAATGGACATAAGCTTATGATTTCAACTTATGTTCATAAGTCCAAACACTTAGAATCATATCTTGAATCTATACAACTGTTGCTGGAAATTCTTATACCAAATATGAGTGCAACAATTCGGGTACTATCTATGATTACAAGTTGAAATCATAAGTTTTGCTTTCGCAGGTGCAAAGAATTCTCGCGAAGTTGTTTTCTCTGTTCTGCATGATGCATGCATTGATGGTGAGCTCTCAATTCCTGAGGCTGTGGAAGCTGCAAAAGACATCCTTGCAAGAAATGCGATCCGCTTCTATAAGATTAGTTCACCCAACAATGCTGGCCCTCCTTAGTTTTTTTTTTTATTATTAAAGTGTCCCTGGAAGAACACGAACCCACAACCTTTCTCTTTTCTCTTCACTCTTTATCAACAACGGGATCATCCTTATATCTCCGAGGATAATTCAATAAAGTAATCATGTTGCATAATCGAAATGTTGAATACTTCTAGCTGCATTTATAATGTCATAACAATTAAACAATTCGTGAATTATTATGTCCACAATGATATATACTCGTTTATAAAACATCAATTATGATTTGTGTTTTGTTTAATTATGTCATTTCTTCTAAAATTTGATATATATCGTTGTGATCCTATGATATCTTACGTGTATCTTCATTTTTTTTATAGATGTATTATGTAATATGAAATATTTATTAACTTTGTGAATGACTAATTTTTGTTAAAAAATTTGATTGACTATTTTTAATGAAATATTTTTTTCTAGTTTTTTACAAAACTCAAAACATGACTATAAGAATCCAAACTCAACTAACTCAAGACAATGACATGTTTGGGAATCCATGTTTTCTAGCTGTTAGCTTGCATAAGAATCTGAACATTGATTTAGAGATTGATTTTTTTACCAGGTCCTAAACATAAATATTGCATAAAATAAAAAGGTTAAAAATGCTAATTAAATGTTGTATAAATTACTAAAACCAGGTTTTTTTTAACCAAATATGTCTAATTTAGTCAAATAAACTTTTAATTTAATTAAATAAACAAGAAATGAACATAAATTTTTTAGTTAAATAAAATATAATTTGAAAATTTTAGTTATTTTTTTATCAAAGTTGTCCTGCGTATCAGCTAGATTGACTCTACCAATATGTTTATATATATATATATATAATCACAGATATTTTTCAGTAGAATACAATATAGTGGTGCACTTGATTTTTATAGAAAACACAGAATAAAATAAAATAAAATAAATTGGGTGAGTTTGAGGAAGAAGTTAGATATATAGTAGATACTACGTACTAGGCGTGCTTTCGAACAAAACGCACTTATATATATTTTGAATAAGACAAGATATTAATCCAATTGCTGTATTTTATAGTGAGTGAGCATTTCCAATTAAGGGAATTTTTATTTGTAAACCAAGTAATCATAGAGACATATAGAAAGAGACGACATAACCACGAGAACCTTTTCCTTTTCCATTTTTTAAATTTATAGGCGGATATATTTTACTGAATTCTTTTTTGTTTAAATTATATAAGCTATTGTGGACGAGCATCTTCTTTAGTCTTTCAATTCCATACTTCTTCTACACTTACATTATTGAATTCTTTTCAGAAAAATATAAATAGCTCATCAGTATTCTTCTTCAAATTTTTTTTCACGTTTTTCTTTTTTGCTACAACCTTCATATCATTTATCTAATAATGCACACCACTCACCATAAACGCCCATAAGTCTAAGTAATCAGCCGCCTTGGATATTATAAAAATCATCAAATTGAAAATTTAAAATAGGAAAAAACAAATATTATTACTAATTAATTAATCAAAGAAATAGAAGACAAAGGTGGCTACAAAGTAAAAAACGCATGACTAATTAATTGATAAAATCAAAATACTATATATACCAAAAAATCTTAATTAATTAGTTATTGATAAGTTATATGTAGTCTTTTTTTATTTGACTACGTACTATGTATTTTCTTTATCGGGCAACAATTCTCATATATATTAACTGATAGGCACAAGTTGTAACATAATACAACTTATTTTACAACGTACGTGTGTACTTATTGGAAAAAAAAGCTTGTATATTATTAAAAACATAAAAATTATACAGTATTATCTTTTTTTTAAAACAATTAAAATATTTAAGTTTATTTGATCCTTTTTTTAAAAGAAAGTTTCGACTCTATGTATCTGTTCATTCAGAAGTTTAAGATAATATTTATTATTATCTTTTTATTTATACTTTTATCTTCATTTAATTCTTAGATATTTCACATGATAAAAAAATCAATTGAAGTTATATTAAAATTTAAAAATATTTCATTAATATAAATAAAAATATTAGTTATATTTTATAATTTTTGTATTGTCTTTTTAAGTCGACAATTAAAAGGAAATGGAAGTAGTAGTATCTGTTTTGACTTAGCAATTGATTTGCAATTTTTAGAATTAGTTTTACCTTCTTTTTGTATTCTCTCTTGTATTTTTGGGAAGGAAGAGATTGTTAGGAGTTAGATAATTCTTTATTTCTCATAATAGAATTCCCTATGTGATTAGTGGAAGTGTAGTAGCCTTTATAAGGCTTTTAACTAACACCATTGATAGGATATACAAAAAAAGCTTTTCTCCCATTAACTCTCTCATCTTCTCTAAACGCTCTTGATTAGCCTAGGTGTTCCTTTCTTTTCAATACCATTGTGCAATATTTGTTTAATTCATAACAGATTGGTATCAGAGCTCAGGTTGGGTTTTCTGGGAAAGTTGTTCTTGGTAAAATCAAGAATGGGTTCTACAAAGTTTGATATTGAGAAGTTTACCGACAAGAATGATTTCAGGCTATGGAGGATGAAGATGAGGGCGTTGCTAATTCATCATGGACTGGAGCAGGCCCTTGAAGGAGAAAAAGGGTTGCCTACAACAACGACAAAAAGGGAGAAGAAAGAGGTTCTTAACAAGGCTCATAGTGCTTTGATCCTGTCTCTTGGAAATAAAGTACTGAGGGAAGTTTCAAAGAAGAAATCAGCTATTGTGATTTGGAACAAGTTGGAAAATCTGTACATGACCAAATCGTTGGCCAACATCTTATACTTGAAAGCAGAAATTGTACACCCTCAAGATGACAATAGGGAAGTCGTTGGAAGATCATTTGGTTGACTTCAATAAGATCATTCTTGATCTGGAAAATATTGAAATCACCTTAGAAGATAAAGACCAAGCACTCTTGCTCTTGAGATCATTACTGAACGAGTTTGATAGCCTCTCTGAAGAACACTCATCTATGGCAGGGGTACTCTCTCATTAGAAGAAGTACAGGAAGCTTTGTTTACAAAGGAGTTGAGGAGGAAGTCAAAAAGTAAGGGTGATCAAGATGCAAGGGGATTGTTCGCTAGAGAGAGTCTTGAAAAGAAAGAATTCAAGGGCAAGAAAGGTATAAGATCCAAATCAAAAGAAGGCAAGAAGAGGAGATATTTCATCTATGGAAGTGAAGAAAACTTCAAGAAAGAATGTCCTGAGTACAAGAAGAAAAATAAATAGAGGGATCAGAACGATCACAGTGGTGATGCAGACGTTGCCTTAGAAGGGTATGGAAGTGCTGATGTCCTATGTGTTTCAGAGGCACCAGTCAAACCAAATTGGGTTCTTGACTCGGGTTACTCATTTTACATGTGTCCTACAATGGAACAGTTTAGCTCTTATGAGTAGATTGATGGAGGGCAGGTTTTATTTGACAACAATAAAGCTTGCAAAGTAGTGGGAATTGGTGTTGTTACTCTAAAACTTGTTGATGGAGTAACTAGGAGACTGCAAGGGGTTAGGCATGTCTCAGAATTGAGGAGGAATCTAATATCTCTAGGAATGCTTGATAAGCAAGGTTTTGTGTGTAGGGCTGAGGGTGGATCTCTCAAGATCACCAAAGGCTTCATCGTGTTCATGAGAGGCAAGCTGAAAAATGGCCTGTATCTTTTGGCAGGAAATGTTCAAAAGAGGGTTGTGGAAATTGTGACTGAGAAAACTTATTCACATACAAGTCTCTAGCACAAGAGGCTTGGACACATGAGTGAAGGAAGATTGAAGGAGCTCAGCAAGTAAAAGATACTAGGAAAAGATAGTGTTGAGTCACTACAATTTGGTGAACACTGTATTCTTGGCAAGGCAAAGAGGTTGAAGTTTGTCACTGTTGTGCATCACTCCGAAGGTACACTTGACTACATCCATAGTGATGTATAGGGGCTAACAAGAGTACCATCACACAGTGGAGCAAGGTACTTCCTTTCTATGATTAATGATTTCTCTAGGAAGGTGTGGATCTACATACTCAAGAAAAAAAGTGAAGCCTTTGAGAAGTTCAAGGAATGGAAGGTACTAGTTGAAACTCATACCAATAGAAAAGTCAGGAAACTCAGAACTGACAATGGTTTAGAGTTCTACTCAGAAGAATTCAATCAGTTTTGCAGAGAATAAGGGATTGAAAGACACAAGACAGTAAGGGGCACTCCCCAATAGAATGGCTGAGAGGATGAACCGAACCATTATGGAGAGGGTCAGATGCATTATATCTAATGCAAACTGTTCTGCATATTTCTGGGCTAAAGTTGTGATGGCCATAGCTTACTTAATAAATAGAAGTCCATCCACTGCTATTGAGATCAAAACTCCAGAAGAAAAATGGAGTGGTTACACTCCAAATCTTGAACATTTGAGGACCTTTGATTGTGTGTCATATGCTCACATAAGGCAAGGAAAACTAGAACCAAGGGCTTTGAAGTGTATGTTCCTTGAATATCCTTAAGGGGTCAAGGGTTATAGGTTGTGGTGTATGGAGAAGGGCCAGCCTCAAGTTTTGATCAGTAGAGATGTTGTGTTCAGGGAATCTGAGATTTATTACACAAGGAAGGCCTCAACAAATCAACAATCAAGATCAAGCACCGATGATAGTGTTCTGATGGAGGTGGAGCCAGTACAAGAAAGACCAAGACTAAAGATCAAAGTTGAGAATCAGGAGAATGGGCCTACACAAGCTCAAACTGATTTGCAAAACTATAAATTGGCCAGAGATAGAAAAAGAAGAGTCATTAACCCACCACTAAGGTTTGGCTTTGTTGACATGGTTGCCTTTGCACTGAATGTAGCATAAGAAATTGAGAATGACGAGCCTAGAAATTATGTTGAAGCCATCAATAGCAATCAATCTCAAAATTGGATTGTTGCTATGTATGAAGAAATCAGTTTGCTTCAGAAGAATGACACTTGGGTTTTGGTGGAGAAACGAAAAAGGACTAGACTGGTTAGCTGCAAGTGGATCTTCAAATTGAAGGAAGAAATTCCACGGATTGAAAAAGCAAGGTTCAAGGCAAGACTAGTTGCAAGAGGGTTCACTCAGAGGGAAGGAGTTAACTACAATGAGGTATTTTCACCAGTTGTGAAACATTCTTCAATTAGAATGATACTTGCACTAGTAGCTCAAAAAACCTATAATTGGATTAATTAGATGTCAGAACAGCCTTCCTACATGAAGAACTGGATAAGAAGATTCATATGACTCAGCCAGAGGGATTCATCAAAGAAGGTGATGAGAACAAGGTGTGTTTGTTAAAGAGGTCACTCTATGGCATCAAACAATCTCCTAGGCAGTGGTACAAAAGGTTTGGCACCTTCATTGTGGAGAATGGATTCAAAAGGTGTAAGTATGTTAGTTGTGTGTACTTGAAGGATATTGACACTGAATCCATAATCTACTTACTGCTATATGTAGATGACATGTTGATAGCCTACAAAAGCAAAGTAAAGATTGTAAAGGTGAAAGAAATGCTTAAGGGTGAGAAATGAAGGATATGGAGCCTACTAGTAAGATTCTAGGAATGGAGATTCTGAGGGACAGAACCAAGGATATCTTGATTGTTACTCAAAAAAGTTATATAACCAAAGTGCTGAAGAAGTTCAATATGGAGAAGTCCAAGCCAGTGACAACTCTTATGGCTCAACATTTCATACTTTCACACCAAAATTCACCAAAGTTAGAAGAAGCAAACTATATGAAGAATGTACCCTATGCAAATACAGTAGGAAGCTTGATGTATGTAATGATATGTACAAGGCCTGCTCTAGCCTACTCAGTAAGTCTAGTCACTAGACACATGGGGAAACCGGGAAAACTACACTGGAAGGCTTTGAAGTGGATCCTAAGGTACTTGAAGGGAACTGTTCGCGATGCGTCAGCAAGTGTACCGATTCTCTCAAGTAGTAAATAAAATAGTAAGAATCGAGTATCGTATCCACATGAAATTTGTTTCACTCAAAAAATTGTATATTCAGTGAGCAAACATTTGTTTGTATAAATTGAAAGCAAGTGAATAACAAGTTGGGCTTTTGTATGAAAATCTAGTTAACTATAAACTAAATATCTACGGTTTGAGAAGTAAAAAAGTCAAGTAAAAAGTGTTGGGTTGTTCTACTGAATCTACCTTGATGTTGTTAAAGATTTTTCTCTATTTAATGTTATCCTAGTGTTCTTATGCTGAGAAATTACCCAAACCAAGATCCCTTGAGTGAATGGGCCTAACTCTCTTTAAACCTCATCCTTGATCTCTCAACAAACTTAGCCTAAAAGAGTTGCATTAAGTTTACAACATAATATGGACTAGATCATTGCACTCCATTTCTAGACATACAGTTTTCTAGCTTGCTCTATCAAGTTTTAAGGCTTTAAAGCACTTCCCAGTACTAAAAATCCTAACTATACATACAAATGGGTGATCAAGCCACAAGCATGTAAAAATAAGCATAGATAGAAGCAATGAACACATAAAAAACAACATTAAATAGATAGTAAGAGAATTTTACATCAAAGGTTCAGCAGAACTCCCCCACCAAGAGGTTTAGCCTTCCATTACAAGTAATGAGCTTTCAATACAAAGGTCAGATTTTGAGGGAAGAAAATGGCTAAGGAGGGTTGAGGATGTCTCCTTCAACCTCTAGAACCCTAATCTCACTCCTCTAACCTAGACTCTCTTGGTGGCTTCGTTTCTCTCGCTCTAGCTTCTCCCTTGGCTCTGTTTTTTTACTTTCTCCCTTAGTTTCCACCAACTTCAGTGTTTTAAAGACTCCTTGACGTTTCAGATTCTGAAGGCTCGCTTAGCAAGAGTAAGTGACTTTTGGCTTAGCGAGCTGGGCGTGCTAAGTGCGAGAAGAGACAAACAACTCGTTGGGCGAGCTGGCGGCACGTTGGGCGCATGCATTTGAGACTAATCCTCTTCTAGGTTTTCCCAGCATGCTAAGCGAGCTTCATACCTCGCTTAGCAGATGTTACTCACTAATCGCATATGCCTCGCTTAGCAAGACACCAGCTGCTTGAACCTTCTCTTCTTTTAGCCTAAAATTGAAGTGGTTTCAACATTAATTCACAAAATGAGAGTATCTACTATATAAAATCAAACTAAACATGAAAATATGTACAATTCCTACAAAAAGAACCATGGATTAGAGGAAAGAAGCTGATTTCATGTAACTATTCAATAAAAAAGTTAGTCGTAAATGACAACTAACAAACTCCCCCAAATTTACAGTTTTGCTTGTTTTCAAGCAAAGAAATAACAATTTACTTGTCCTGCAGTGACAAAATTCACAGTGGTTACTCAAAATAAATGTGTTTGTTCTAAAGCATTCAATCACATGACACAAGTGGCAAGTAATACTTCAACCAACAGACCTTCATAAAGATATGTAGAATTTTAAAGATATGAACATGATCATTAAGCAGCACAATTGAAATAAGCTAGCAAGCAAGACAGGTATCAAGGAAGGTTCATCAAGCCTAATCCTCACGGTCACTGTTTCTCTCATAACCACAAGTGTTTAAGGCAATTCTTCAAATCAACAGCCAACACAAGTCTCAACTTTTGCATTTTATCTCATGCCATACAATCACAAACACACAAATTGAATTTGAAGGACTTTCCTGGCTTGTAATGAGGCTGGGTTACAAACAATTCATGGTTTTTCTAGGATGCAAAATTTAGGTTCTAGGAGAGCATTCATCCTTATATCAACTATTTTCCTTTTATTCCCAGCTTCTATTGAAATGCCACAATCATAAAGCACTTAGCTTAAGCAACAACACTAAAATCTTTGTGCTCTGAGCTGAGGGGCCGGAGGGTGCTGGTGTGGGAGCTGGAGTGGGAGCTGGTGGAGCTGGAGCAGGTGGAGTAGAAGAAGAAGCAGAAGCGTCTGAGGGTCCCTGAGCCCTGGTCTTGCGGGTCCCCGAAAAGGTGATCGTGAGATCATCCAGGTTCCAACAATTTTTCCTGATGTATGCCAAATTAATGGCAGGGCTCAGGGACTCGAAGGTAAGTGAATCTAGGACCACTCATCTGGCAATGCATAAAGCAGTGATCAAAGCTGGAAAGCCGAGCCTAGAGGAGTTGGACTAGGCCATTTGACAAATATGGCCTGAGATGAATGAACCCATGTCCATGTCCATCTTGGTCACTAGACCGTAAACTAACCTCGCCCTGTCCATATTCAGATCGAATGTGTGAGAAGTGGGACCGAGGTTAGAATATGATAAGACACTCTAGGTCTGAGCCAAAGTAGTGAGATCCTTCCTCAAGAGCTTCCAGGGCCCTCATTCAGTGTTCAGAACAAAACTGCGCCCTGGAATATAGAGCTTGGAAGCAAGCTCCTGAGGGTTTGGGTGAGTACTGCAGAACCTAGTGTAAGTGATGTAGCGCTCCCCTAGCTCCAAAACCACGGGGGTCTCTAGAAAAGTGTTTAGTGACTCCCTATCAAATTTAATCAGTTTTCCCCGGACTCTGACTTGCCTCGGGAACTTATCCTCTGGATCATATAGATTGTCATAAAACTCTTTGACCAGGGCCACATCAATGTGACCATCAGGCTACCTAGTCAAGGCTTTATGCCATCTACGCCTCTCGAGCTCCCAACGGAACTCGTCATACTCAGTGACATATAAAGCGACATTCCTCTCCGAAAGGATGTTCCGGGAGTGAATGTCCTACTCGTATCTCTCCCAGGCACCCTCAGAAATGAATTTGGTGGTATCATAGGGCTGCTGGGGTCGGGAGGTTGTTGTCTTTCTCTTTCTAGAGGCCATCTGCATCAAAAGAATCACAGGAAATAAAGTTAGACAGGTTTTATTCAAAACTGAAAGCAGAAAAATCAAACAGAAAAATAAACTGGGCGCTTAACGAGACTGCTTGGCTTAGCGTGTCTTTAGAAAATAATAGGGTACGCTTAGCATGTACGGAACACTTAGTGCGACTACACAAAAAATAAGCACTTTGGCTAAGCGAGACACACTCGCTTAGCTGACATAGCACAATGGCTAAGCGAGCATGGCTCACTAAGCCTTATTCTCTAATAGAGAGCTAATTACACTTAGCGAGACAAGCTCGCTTAGCGCGACACACTACACAGGCTTAGCGCCAACAAGCGCTTAGCCTAGCTTGACTACTGGAACATAATTGGCTTAGCGAGACTGGCTCGCTAAGCCTTATTCAAAAACAGAAAAGAAATTACGCTTAGCGAGTGGACTCGCTTAGCGCATGAACAAAATTTAGAACAACTGAATTGCCTTAGGCTTAGCGAGATTGACTCGCTTAGACCAAGCTTATTCAACATCAGAGGCATGGTGGCTTAGCGAGCGTGGCTCGCTTAGCCGCAAACAAAATACCAAAAGCCTCATAGACTCTGACCTAAGTAAACTAACTCACTTAGCGCGGCATGCCGACTTAGCGAGTTCATACAAACACAGAAATTAAAATTGGAAATTTAAACACTCGCTAAGCCGAAGTGCAGTGGCTTAGAGAGTTCATATAGAAAAGCATAAATTCAACATAAGTGATTAACACGCTTAGCGGGATAGGGCCTGCTTAGTGAGTTCATCAAAAAACCCAGAAATTCATCCAAAATCGATGAACTTGCTTAGCGAGCAGGCTCGCTTAGCGAGTACATCGAAATTTCCAGAAAAAAATGGGGCTTCAAAGCCCCTACTATCCATCCACTTTTAGGCCTATGGATCCTATGCAAAACATGTCAAATCAACCTACATTACCTACGAAACTAAAGCCCTAACAACATCTAATCAAACAACATAGCAATGAACAGCAACAACAACACACAATCAACAATTTCAGAGAGAACAACATGGCTTCTATCCTAGGGTTCAAAAATAGAAATTAAAAGCAAAGTAGAAGGTACTTACTTGGATTGTAGAGTATAGTGAAGTAAGATGAGGGCAAAAGAAGCAGAGAATGCAATGGATTGTGAGCGCAATGCAGATGATGAGTGCCAATGATAGAGAAGAAGAGTTATAATTTTGCTCAAAGTAACTGCCTGAGGCAGTTATGTCTTATTTTTGGCAGTTTTGATTGTCTCGCTTAGCGCGAGTAACTCGCTAAGCGAGCTCTCAGTGATGTTTGAAATTTCATATTTTAAATTCACACGCTTAGCGGAACAGACTCGCTTAGCCCAATTCGAGAATTAGAAAACTCGAGAAGGATTTGGGCTTAGCACACAGATGTGCGCTTAGCGAGTTCTGCAGCTCTGATTGGTCTACAACTTTCGCTAAGCAGGACATGGCCGGCTTAGCGAATTAAATGCCTCAAGATGCAATAGTGAGGTCGCGCTTAGCGAGATGGTCTCGCTTAGTGCAATGCCATTCTAGGGAGATAATTGGGCTTAGCTAGTATGACCTGCTTAGCCCAATTGGCATGGGGGTCCAGGCAGAGAGGTATGTGTGCTTAGCATACAGTTGCGCTTAGCGAGACTATGTGCTATGCTTAGCGAGATAACTCGCTTAGCCCAATTCCATTAAATGCAATTCCAGAGGGGGTTTTGGGCTTAGTGCAGTTGTCTCGCTTAGCGAGACCTTTTAGCCAATGGGTAGGGATTGGCGCTCTTAGCGCGAGTGGTTACTCGCTCAGCGCATGAAGGATGATTCGCTTAGCGCACAGAGCGCGTTGAGCGAGTGGATGACTGAAAAAAGAATTGAGTTATTTCTCATCTATAACTTCAGAGAAGCTTTAGCAACCCCTTTTATCATACAAAACATGTTGATGTCTTACTCTAGCAATCACAAACAAGTTGAGACCTAACTATATGCAATGATTAAGAAAACAAAGAAAAAAGAAAAAGGAAAAAGAGATGGGTTGCCTCCCAGTAAGCGCTTCTTTAACGTCACTAGCTTGTTGTATGTTACCTCTAAGGGTCTTGTAATTGCATAATGATGGTCAGCCTCTTAATGTTCCCACCATGGTACAGCTTTAACCTCTGACCATTTACTATCCATGTTCTATCCAAAGTTTCTGATTCAGGGTCGAATAATTCCACTGCTCCATATGGTTTGACTTCCTTAATGGTGAAAGGTCCACACCATTTACACTTTAGCTTGCCTGGAAACAACTTCAATCTTGAATTAAACAGCAACACTTGTTGTCCTGGCCTAAAGTCCTTCTTGAGCAGCTTCTTGTCATGATATGCCTTCACGTTTTCTTTGTACAACCTTGAAGACTCATACGCATTCAATCTCATTTCTTCCAACTCCAAGAGTTGTAACTTCCTCTTTTGCCCTAATAAAGCCTCATCAAAATTAAGAAATTTCAGAGCCCAGTATGCCTTGTGTTCCATTTCTATAGGTAAGTGACATGATTTGCTGTAAACCATTTGGAACGGAGACAGGCCTATAGGGGTCTTGAATGCAGTTTTGTAGGCCCATAGAGCACTTCCAGCTTGCTTGACCAATCCTTCTGAATGAAAGCTACAGTTTTCTCCAAGATTTTCTTCAATTCCCTATTGGAAACTTCAGCTTGGCCATTTGTTTGTGGGTGATAAGGTGAGGCTACTTTGTGTGTGACATGATAGTGGCCTAGCACCCTCTGCAGTTGGTTGTTGAAAAAATGAGAGCCCCCATCACTTATTAGGACTCTAGGCACCCCAAAGAGAGCAAAAATATTCTTCTTCAAAAAGTTCACTACAGTTTTAGCATCATTCTTCGAAGCCGCCACTGCTTCAACCCACTTGGAGAGATAATCCACAGTTACAAGAATATATTCATTTCTAAAAGATGGAGGAAGAGGACCTATAAAGTCAATTCCCCAACAGTCAAAGATTTCCACTTCCATTATGTTCTGCAAGGGCATTTCATTTCTCCTAGCTATTCCTCCCATTCTTTGACATTGATCACATTGAGTGGCATGTTCATGAGCATCTTTGAAGAGTGTTGGCCAAAAGAATCCTGATTGTAGGACTTTGGCTGCTATTTTGTCTCCACTGTAATGTCCTCCGCATAGTGAGTTGTGACAATGCCATAATATGCTCTTGGCTTCCTCCTTTGTTACACACCTTCTCAAAAGGTTATCAACACCAATCTTGAATAAATGTGGGTCATCCCATGCATAAAATCGGGCATCATGCAAAAATTTCTTCCTTTCTACCAAGTCAAATCTTTAGGGATGATTCCAACTGCCTTGAAGTTAGCTAGATCAGCAAACCATGGCCTTTCATTTACCACGAACAGCGACTCATCAGGGAATTTGTCTCTTATTTTTAACTCTTTCAAAGTCACCTCTTCATTGACTAGTCTTGACTAGTGGTAAGCTACCAGATTTTCAGATCCTTTCTTGTCTTGGATAACTAGATCAAACTCCTGAAGTAACAAGATCCACCTAATTAATCGAGGTTTGGAGTCAACTTTATTCAGTAAATACTAGATGGTTGCATGATTAGTATAGACGATAACTTTCGATCCCACCAAGTATGACCTGAATTTTTCCAATGCATAAACAATTGCAAGCATTTCCTTCTCTGTAGTAGCATAATTGATCTGAGCATCATTTAGGACCTTGCTAGCATAGTAAATAGCATGGAAGACTTTGCCTTTCCTCTGGCCCAATATAGCGCCTACAGCATAATCACTTGCATCACACATTAGCTCAAATTCTTAACCCCAATTAGGTGTTGTAATGACGAGAGCGGAGGTATTGAATACTTTCAAGCAGTCTTCATCAAATAAAAACACAGCGTCCTTGTTAAGCAAATTACTGAGTGGTTTGGCAATCTTTGAAAAGTCTTTTATAAACCGCCTATAGAACCCAACATGCCCTAGAAAGCTTCTTACTCCCTTGACATTTACAGGAGGAGGTAGCTTCTCAATCACATCAATCTTCACTTTGTCTACTTCAATCCCCTTCATAGAGATTTTGTGGCCCAAAACAATCCCTTCTTGCACCATAAAATGACATTTTTCCCAATTAAGCACCAAGTTTGTCTCTTCACACCATTGCAACACTCGCTCTAGATTTGCTAGACAACAATTAAAAGATAAGCCAAAGACGGAGAGGTCATCACTTCGATACATTTCTCCACCATGTCAGCAATAATTGCCATCATACACCACTGAAAAGTTACGGGAGCATTGCAAAGACCGAATGGCATTCGCCTATAGGCAAACACGCAAAAGGGATAGGTGAATGTTGTCTTTTCTTGGTCATTTGGATCCACAACAATCTGATTGTAGCCAAGGTATCCATCTAAAAGCAATAGAATGATTGTCCTGCCAGCCTTTCAAACATTTGATCCATGAAGGGAAATGGGTAGTGATCTTTACTGGTGGCATCATTCAACTTTCTATAGTCAATACACATCCTCCAACTAGTGGCAGTTCTTGTGGGAATTAAATCATTCTTCTCATTCCTGATTACCATCATGCCTATTTTCTTCGGAACCACCTGCACAGGACTAACCCAAGCACTATCCGAAATGGGATAAATGACGCCTGCTTCTAGCAATTTGAGCACTTCCTTTCGCACTTCTTCCTTCATAACAGGATTCAATCTTCTTTGTGGTTGTCTTACCGGTTTATAGTCAGCTTCCATGTTGATCTTATGCATACAGTAAGAAGGGTTGATTCCTTTCAAGTTAGAAATATGTCATCCAATAGCTGCTTTGTGTTTCTTCTAAACTTTCACCAGCTGAGATTCCTCTTCCTTTCTTAGAGAATTACTGATGATTACTTCAGATGTTCTAGAAGGGTTTTCAACTCCATTTTAGCCATTTATGCTGGAATGTCCTTCTTCAATTCTTCAAAAACCACTCTTCTAGAAGGATTTTCTTCTACACCCTCTAATTCCTCTAAACAGCTCTGCACTTCTTTTTCTTCCTTTGTTGTCAAACACTCCATAGTATTAGTCAATGCTTTTTCAAGTGGGGACTGGAGTACCATGGTTCTAGCTACCATGTTTATCTCGTGTTCTTCCTTTTCTACTTTAAAGCAGGCCTTGTGGTCACTTGGGTGCTTCATAGCTTCAAATAGATTGAATGTAACTTTCTGATCATCTACACTCATTTCCATATTTCCTTTCCCCATATCCACCACACAATTAGCAGTTAACATGAAGGGATGGCCCAAAATCAATGGGATTTTAGCATCCTCTTCAATATCCATGATCACGAAGTCTGCAGGGAAGGTGAATTGTCGCACCTTCACCAAAACATCTTCAACCACGCCATAAGGCCTTGTGATAGATCGATTAGCCAGTTGCAATGTCATTCTTGTTGGCATAATTTCCAGCTCTTCAATCCTTCTGCACATAGAGAGAGACATCAAATTTATGCTAGCCCCCAAATCAATTAAGGCTTTCCCAACAGACACTGCACCAATAGAGCAAGGGATTGTGACACTCCCTGGATCCTTGTATTTAGGTGGAAGGATTCTTTGGATAACAACACTGCAGTTTCCCTCCACCATAATATTATCACTGTGGATATATTTGCCCTTCTTGGTCAGCAAATCTTTCAGAAACTTGGAGTAGAGTGGCATTTGTTGCAAGGCTTCTCCAAAGGGGATAGTTATCTCCAATTTCTTGAAGATATCAAGGAAACGAGCAAAGTGCCATTCCTTGTCTTTCTTGGATGACACCAACGGATATGGTACTTCCTTCCTTGAACATGAGACAACCTCCTTCTTCTTTTCTCTGGCCAACTCACCCTTTGTCTTCTTCTCTTTCTCATTCACTCTCTTTTTTTCTTCTTTTTCTTATTTCTCCTCATCATTTATTTTTTTCTCCCTCACATGATATTCTTCTTCTTCTTTTTCTCCTTCTGCTACTAACTCCTGCTCATCACTATTCCTCCTTTCATCTTCTACTGTGGTTTCCCTCTTGCTTCTAGTTATGACAGCTTTGCATTCTTCTTTGGGATTTTTCTCAGTATTGGCTCCAAAACCTCCAGAAGAATTCTCAGTTATTTGCTTAGCTAGTTGTCCCACTTGAATCTCCAAGTTCTTTATAGCAGACTCTGTGCTCTTGTAATTGGACATTGAAACTTGCATGAACTGAGCCAAAGTCTGTTCCAGCTTGGTGGTCCTCTCATAAAGGCTAGGCCCTTGATTTTGAGGCATTTTGGATGATCCTCCTTGGTCTTTGCTGAACTGGTTTCTAGGATGAGACCTCCACTGCCCTTGATTTTGATTAAAATTGGAACCTTGCTGATAACCTAAAAATCCATCTACATTAAACCCTGGTCTATGCTGATTTCCCATATAATCCACTTCCTTTGCAGCATACTCAAGAGGTATACAGTAACCAGATTCATGCGCTCCTCCATATATGCTACAACCTCCAACCTGCATAACTACTAAATGGGAAGGTTGAGTCACTTATAATTGGGTTGGCAGCTTACTAAGTGTCTCTGTCAATATCTCAAGTTGTTTAGCTAGCAGTTTGTTCTGCGCCAATAGTGCATCTTGTAAAGAAAGCTCTAGCAGGCTTTTTTTTGTTGGTACATGAGACCGATCATGCAAAATAGCCTGATCACTAGCAGCCATATTTTCAATAAGTTCCAATGCTTATTCAGGGGTCTTCAACTTAATTTTTCCTCTAGCAGAAGTATCCAATAACTACTTGGACTGCGGTCTCAAACCATCTATGAAATCTTTCAAGTGCTTCACTCAGGGATTCATCTGGAAATTGATGGAATGAGGAGATAACTACCTTGCCTTCAGTTGTCTTGGACTAAGGGAAGTACTTTTTCAAAAACTTTTCCACAACCTCTTCCCAAGTCTTCAAATTGTTTCCCTTGAACGAATGCAACAACCTCTTGGCTTCTCTAGCCAAGGAAAATGAAAACAACCTAAGCTTTACTGCATCCTCCAGCACACCTGCAATTTTCACAGTATTGCAAATTTCTATATAAGTAGCAAGGCGTGCGTAAGGGTCTTCATTTGGCAAACCATGAAATAAATTTCCTTAAATCAGTTGAATCAAGGAATGAGGATAGGTGATATTGTGAGCTTGAACTTTCGGTTGTGCGATGCTTGTGAAGAATTGCGGCACGGTAGAGTTAGAATAATCTTCAAGAGTCACCCTCCGTGGTTGATCTTCAGCCATGATATGTGCTTCAGACGCACCTACTTCGAATTCTCTAAACTTTGGGAATGTTGAAGATGATTCAAATGATTGAGTTTCCTCCAAACTTGGTTGTGTTGTCCTTTCCTGCAAAAAATTTCTCCTTCTTTCTGCGTTGTTTCTTCTGCAAGTAGCTTCTATCTCCAAATCTAATGGAGCTAAATTACCTGCTGAAGAGTTACCTCGCATACAAGAAACACTAAACAGAGCAGCAGTTAACCAAATCAAGAGAAAATAAATTCTAACTAACTATTCACAAAATCAATCAAAGAATAAAGAATAAATGTCTACAAACTGAACTATACTATCTAAGTTGAAAGAAATTTCGCGGCAATGGCGCCAAAAACTTGTTCGCGATGCGTCGGCAAATGTACTAATTCGCTCAAGTAGTAAATAAAACGGTAAGAACTGAGTATCGTATCCACAGGGAATTTGTTTCACTTAAAAAATTGTATATTTAGTGAGCAAACATTTGTTTGTATAAACTGAAAGGAAGTGAATAACAAGTTGGGTTTTGTATGAAAATCTAGTTAACTATAAACTAAATATCTACAGTTTGAGAAGTAAAAACAGTCAAGTAAAAAGTGTTGGGTTGTTCTACTGAATCTACCTTGATGTTGTTAAAGATTTTTCTCTATTTAATGTTATTCTAGTGTTCTTATGCTGAGAAATTACCCAAACCAAGATCCCTTGAGTGAATGGGCCTAACTCTCTTTAAACCTCGTCCTTGATCCCTCAACATACTTAGTCTAAAAGAGTTGCATTAAGTTTACAGCATAATATGGACTAGATCACTGCACTCCATTCCTAGACATACAGTTTTCTAGTTTGCTCTATCAAGTTTTAAGGCTTTAAAGCACTTCCCAATACTAAAAATCCTAACTATACATACAAATGGGTGATCAAGCCACAAGCATGCAAAAATAAGCATAGATAAGAGCAATGAACACATAAAAACAATATTAAATAGATAGTAAGAGAATTTTACATCAAAGATTCAGCAGAACTCCCCAACCAAGAGGTTTAGCCTTCCATTACAAGTAATGAGCTTTCAATACAAAGGTCAGATTTTGAGGGAAGAAAATGGCTAAGGAGGATTGAGGATGTCTCCTTCAACCTCTAGAACCCTAATCTCACTCCTCTAACCTAGACTCTCTTGGTGGCTTCGTTTCTGTCGCTCTAGTTTCTCCCTTGGCTCTGTTTTTTTACTCTCTCCCTTAGCTTCCACCAACTTCAGTGTTTTAAAGGCTCCTTGACGTTTCAGATTCTGAAGGCTCGCTTAGCAAGAGTAGGTGACTTTTGGCTTAGCGAGCTGGCAACGCGCTGGGCACGTGCATCTAAGACTGATCCTCTTCTAGGGTTTCCCAATACGCTAAACGAGCTGCATGCCTCGCTTAACGGATGTTACTCGCTAAGCGCATATGTCTCGCTTAGCGTGACACCAGCTGCTTCAACCTTCTCTTCTTTTAACCTAAAATGGAAGTGGTTTCAACATTAATTCACAAAATGAGAGTATTTACTATATAAAATCAAACTAAACATGAAAATATGTGCAATTCCTACAAAAAGAACCATAGATTGAAGGAAAGATGCTAATTTCATGTAACTATTCAATACAAAAGTTAGTTGTAAATGACGACTAACAGGAACCACTGAAGTTGGATTGTTGTATAAGAAACATGAAGAAAGTGCAGGGAATGTGACAGGATTTGTTGACTCGGATTATGTTGGGTGCATTGATACTAGGAGGTCATTAACAAGATATGTGTTTCAATTTTGTGGAAACACTGTTAGCTGGAAGTGCAACCTATAGAATGTGGTTTCATTGTCCGCAATAGAAGCAGAGTTCATTGTTGTGACCGAGGTAGTGAAGGAGGCAATATGGATGAAAGGAATGACATAGATTTTACAGGCTTAGGAAGGAGCTGCTAAGGTCTACTGTGACAGCCAAAGTGGTATATATTTGGCTAAAAATCAAACATTCCATGAGAGGACTAAGCACATAGATGTCAAGTTTCACTTTGTGAGAGAAATCATTGAAATTGGGGAGGTGAACCTAGAGAAGATTAGCACTGATTATAATCCAACAAATGCTTTGACTAAGGCTCTACTTGGACCTAAGTTTCTTCGTTGTATACAAATTATGCAAATAGTGTAGATAGTTGAAGGTTTAAACCAAGGCGGAGAATTGTTAGAATTAATTTTACCTTAAACTATTATTTTTGTTTTCTCTCTTGTATTTTTGGAAAGGAAGAGATTGTTAGGAGCTGGATAATTCTATTATTTCTCATAACAGAATTCCCTATGTGATTAGTGGAAGTGTAGTAGCTTTTATAAGGCTTGTAACTAAAACTATTGATAGGATATACAGAACAAATTTCTCTCCCATTAACTCTTTCATCTTCTCTAAACCCTCTTGATTAGCTTAGGTGTTCCTTTCTTTTCAATATCATTGTGCAGTTTAATTCATAACAGCAATTACTATGACAAGTCCTCATTTACTAAACTTTATTCACTTCTTGAAACTATATTTGGTGGTTAAATAATTCAAATCAACTTCTGTAAAGAAAAACAAAAATCAAATCAACTTGAGTATATTTATTTAAAAGGGTAAAATTCTCTTATCATTTTATTTTAAGCATTCCTAAATTTTAAATTCAAGACCTTACTTAAAATTTATCATTAAAATATTAAATCAAGAAAACTTGTGATATGTGTAAAAAAAAAAAACTTGTGATTTAAAAAGTAACAACATTTACCGACATTTGAAGTCATTAATATAATAATTGGTAATCATAAGCTTTTGAAAAATTATAGTCCTAATTAATACATATGAATATTATATATATATATATATATATATATATATATATATGATGAGCTATATTGGCAAGGCTCGGATAATTGGCCACTTCCATGGGACCATGTCTGTCTCCCTCAAACCCTACCCTTCCCACCAAATTCGGTGAGTGTCACATTTAGCATACCACATTGCCATGTGCTTCAAATTTCAAAACCCCACGATGTAATGTTAAAACCTCAGCCAGAGAGGATGAAGTAATGAAGCAAAATAGAAATTTGATGAAGTGCAAAGGTGGCCGGAGATTCCAATCTTCATCCGACAGACATGGATACATATGATTTTTTCAAACCCACTCAACATCAAGATGTTACTATCATTCACCACCACGCCAACTATAAGCCACCTTTATAATTGTTTCTTAATTGATTCAAATCTTTTAGTTTTCTACATGTTCTATACTCTTAATTAATTATATACATACACGCTTAGTTCAAGCAATAAATTTTTTTTAATCAAATATATTTTAAATAAATCATAAACTTTTAAAATATTTAATAAAATACAATTTAATCGTTTTAAATAGGAGAAAATTGATAGTATGACTAAATTCAATTTAAATCAAAGAAGAAAAAGTATAATCAAAATTAAATAATTATTTTCACGCAACTGGATGTCAAAACTATATACAATAATTATTTTTGGAATAGTTATTTTTTAATAATGAGTTTTTATAATAATGCAATAAAAAAGTATTAATTGTACAAATAAAATATTTTGAACACCCCCAAGTATATATATTTTTAATAATTGCACTTTAATTCAAAAAGATATAAAATACTTCTACTTTCGCTTCTTTTAATGATACTATGCCAGATAAAAATATGTAAATATAGCTTACTTTCAAATTTATTTATTTTATATTTTTTTATAAATACTTATTGAGAAGTTTTTTTCAAATAAAACGTTAGGAATCTATTAAGTAAAAATAATCTATTTGACGTGATATTTAAACTTCGAAGTTCTACCTAATAAAATAGTCTTTTGAGTTTGACTCTTCTCTTATGCTTAAATCCTAGCAAGCAACCTAGTTAGAAAATTTTTAATTTCGTGATCATTGTCACACTCGTTATACAAATTACGAAGCATGCAACGCAGCCCACCATGAAAGTACTTGGAACTCAAATTAAAATGCTGTTGATACCAACTAAAATACATTATCTTCATGCATGCTTACCTTTAATTATTATCTGATCATTTCGTTCAACGAGTTTATCTAAAATAATCATCTATTAAAATCCACGCTAAGTTTGGTAGGCCCATGAAGCCATTAGAGAAAACCATAAGAATATAATGGACAGCTTTCATTAACCCCCCCACCTACTAATGAGTTTGTCTATAAAGTGGATTCCATTTCCATGTACTACATTAGTTCGCACACATTGTACGAACTTTATAACTTACATTATTTTTAATTTATTCATGACGTAAACTGTACAAAAGAGTTCGAACGATGAAAACAACCGCAAACCCATTTCGTATCTTGGGATTTTTAATTTAAATATGAACGAAAGGACGCTTTCAGAAAGTGGAAGCATCCTATCATTTCCACTTGATCCTAACATTATTCTTCTGCCAAGTTGTGTGGTCTGAATTTGGAATTTTCTTACTCAAGTTTTACTTTCTCTGAGGTGTGAGTTTTGTTTTCAGGGAATCTGGTTCACTGGCTAAAGGTTGACTCTAGAAGTTTTGCTGCCTAGCTATTGACATGCAATGTTCTCTCTACCTTTATATATTTGCCTTTTTCATCTCTTTTCCGCATAAGCCAAAGTTCTTATCGGTGTGGTAACATACCTAATTTGCATATTGGTGTTTCAAAATAACAAGTTGCCTTGATCTCACGAGAAATGATGATATTATATATAATACATTTTTTTTAGTTTGATATCATCGTAATTAAAGTCTTAGGTTCCTTAATAGTACATCAAGATATCTCCACAAATTTTGATCTTTTGAACTGGTCATGAGACTAATATTTAATTGGAGCTTAACAATACTTAAAATTAAATATTTGTATTTTTCATATATAGGAAAGATATTAAGATATTGTGTGGATGGAGAAAAGTTTGATCTTGATCTATATTTCACATATGTATGAATACAAATAAAGTCTAATTTGAATTAGAACTTTCCAATGCAAAAAAAGTCACCCAGACTAGCAAAAAATAACATAAAAGATTAAATTATATATGAAAAAAACTGAAAATTTAGATTTATATTCATATAAAAAAACCATATTTATTCCATAAATAATAAGTAACAGCTAAAAAGAAAGAATTTGAATTTGATTCCGAGGTTATAACAAAACCTTTTTGATTAATAATACTACCTTCATCTAATAAAGTGCTAGTACACTAAATTATTTTTTGAAGGTTGCAAGCACATTAGTTAAATGATTATTTTGATATCCCAAGTCCCAGTACTTTTAAAATAAGGATTTATCAACAAAGTTCAACACAGTTGGTAAATAACTAACTTCTTTAAGCATGTTAATAAAAGTTTGATTTTTTTATTATGTGTATAAAAAAAACTTTATTATGAGAGATAAAATTCACTTCGACAGTCTCTGCGTCTCAAAAGTTAATTTCATGATTTTTTACTACGAGAATATCTTACTTTCAGAAAAAGAAAAAAGATCAAAAAGGATTTATTTGTAATTTACACTATTTAATGATAATTCAATTATTATTATTTGTCGATTATAAAAGAAAATTACACTTGTATCAAATAATGTACTATTATAACAACAACTTTAGTATATCCCATTAATTAATAATAAAACCAAATTCATAAATTCTCAACATATATAATATTTATTATTTTTTTCTTAAACATCTAGTTCATCATGGGAAAGAAATTCTGATTAATTCGGAGTTCAGTCGGAAGATGACTAAAATTTGATCAAGAATATATTTTCGTCAAGGATCAAATTCGGATAGTATCCAAATGATTCAGTGTTGATTTCAACACATTAATTACTTATTGTCCAATCACTTGATTATATTATAGAGAAGTTTTAAGCTGTATCACAATTAATGGTAAAGAATTTTACAATTTAGTCAATTTGTTACTATTTTGTAATCTATTCATTAGTCTATTAACTAATACTACAATTAGTTGGTTATTAGTTGATGAACCCTTTTTCATATGTTTTTACTTCTTTATGTTTGGAGAACAATGAAATCATTTCATTCTTTTCTTCCTAAAATCTATTTTTTCTTGCAACATGATATCAAATCTTCATTAACTTTCTTGTGCCTTTCTTTATTTTATTTTTTTCTATCACGTGAATGATTCTTTTAAAACAGAGGGACCTAATTGTATAGTAAAAAAATGATATAATTGAAGCATTTTTTTAAAAAAATAATTAATTGCATAGTAAAAAAATATAAAGACTTAATTGAGCATTTTAAATAAACAAAGGGACCTTTTTAATAATTAAGTCATCTCATCATTTTGATTTTTGAGACCAAACATAATTTTTGTTGTACACAAACTCAAAATTCATCTAAAAATCCACCCCTTACTTGGTTGTTATATGTAACACCTTGTTTTTTGTAAAATATATAAAAGGAGTTTTATTTAAAAAATAATAGAATTTTTTAGAAATTAAATAAATGAGAGAAAAAAGTTTTTGTTAATTAAAATAAGAGTTTCATAGTATTAGGAAATAAATAGAGTAAAATGATGTTTTAGAAAATAAATGGATGTTTTAATTGGTTATTTATTTAATGAAAGAGTAAAATAGAGTTTATCTTTATAAAATAAAGAAAAATAGAGTAAATAATAAACTCAAAGTACCATAGATATAAATAGAGACATATTAGGTCAGTTTTTACATTTACGATATGTTTCTATATTCTCTCTTTCTCCCAAATTCGTTTTTCCTTCTTCTCCTCTTAAAATCCTCTCCTTTCTCGCATACACTCAAATCTGTTCCAGTAAACTATGATCTCGAACTCCTTAACTATTGGATCATCCTAAAATTTGGACAGCACTTTTGAAACTCATTCTCTCATATTCTCACCGTTGGGATTAGTGAAATAATGTCTGTAGAGAGAGAAATGTCCCTCGCATAGAGACAGTAAAATTTAGGCTTCAATCCCTTCTCCTTTTCTCTAACGCTTGGAAACCCTAGTAGAGCAACCAGAGGAAAAGCTTGAGAAATATTAGGAAACCTCTAGAGATGTTATTATCACTGTCAAACTACACATGTGAGCCCACTTAAAGGTAAGAGATAAGTTTATCACAATTGGGGTTAGAATTGAACAAGTGTAGGAATCCTTAGAGAATCAAATTGGAGTTTATTTTGGGATGTTTACTGTATTATAATTCTACCTTTATGATTATAATTATGAGATTATTATGTTTGATGGGTCAATTGATGCATTGATGCAAATTGATTGATAAAATTAAGTGTTCTTGGTGTTTTCGTGTTTTTAACCTATGATTTTGATATGATTATGTGAAATTGTTTGAGTTTAATCATATGAATGTAACATATTAATATTATTATTGTGTGACATGTATATGATGCATGAGGCGTGATAACATGTTGTCTTGGGATTATGGAAGTATAATGAACTGTGTGTAAGTGATAAGTTGAGTATGTGTTAAATTGTGAGGTCACACATGTATTAAGATGTTATGTGCATTGAGTTGTAAGTTATGAACTGTACAATCACACAAATGTAAGATCCTTTAAGGGAGATGAGTTAATGCACGACGAGTATTGTGATGAGATCCACTGTGCGAACCCGACGAGTTTAATCATTTTGAGGCACGATGAATTAAAATGATTTTGAAAACAATTGACTAGTTGTGTATATTGCATAGCACATAGGTAAAGTCTATTTTGTGTCATGTATATATTAATATTGTGTGATGTGTATATGATTCATGAGGTGCGATAACATGTTGCTTTGGGATTATAACATTACGATTGAGATTGGATGTATGTGATAAATTGAGTATGCGTTGAATTGTAAGATACATGTGTGTTGAGATATTATACGCATTGAGTTGTGAGCTTTGAACTGTACAATCACACAACTGTAAGACCCTTTAAGGACGGCGAGTTAATGCATGATGAGTATTATGATGGGATCCATTGTGGGAACTTGATGAGTTTAATCACTTTGAGGTGTGACGAGTAAAAATTATTTTTAGAGTCATTGAGGAGTCGTGTGTTTTGTCTAGTTCATAAATAGAGTCTATGTGTTAAAATATTTTTTGGGCTGGACTTGAATTAGGAGGGAGAGGCCCTGACAGACTCTTCAGAGTCTAAGCCTTAGGGGTAAATACATCCGATTTGAGTGCTTCTTTAAGCTTGTGTCAATCCCACATGATTGGAACATTCTCACAAAACAGCGAGACCCTGATTGGTTTCCCTATGATTTTGCCTAATGACAGTGACCTGACTTACCAATGTGTGGTTTGTCTTGTCATGTACTCCTAGGCGCCGCCAAAAAACTTGTTAACTTGTTGGAAAGTGCACCAATTTTTTCTCAAGTAGTAAAATTTACTCGGAAGTCCGAGTGTCAAATTCACAGAGACTTTGTTTGTATTTGATTTGATGTATACCCAAATTTGTAAGCAAGAGATAAAGAATTATACTAAAAGATAAGAAGAAAGATTAAAGAGTAAAAGACAAAAAGAGTAGAAAAGTTTGAATGCAAAGATGACTTCAGAATTTAAATATGTTGGGACCTAGCATGCCTAACTACCTTTGATGCAATGTTAATGTATTTCTCTATTTAATATTATTCCAATTTCTGCCCACATCTACTAAGACATTCAACCTCGATCCCTCACGTTGAAGAGCCTAATTTATCTATTATTTCTCCCAAATCCTTTTGCAGAGATAAAACAATAAATTGCATGAAGTTTAGAAATGTATGCATAGGCTAAACAATACCATTCTATCCCTAGCAATGATTTGTTTAGATTCCCTTTTTCAGTTCTTTAGAAATTAAACACTTCCCAATGCCTAATCCCTGAACAGATGCATGGATGATTAGACCATAACAATGAAAATAAAGCACAAAAAAGAAATAATAAAAATTGACATTACATTCAATAGATAGTAAGGAAAGATTACATTACAAGGGCATTGGCTGCTAGGCTCCCAACAATAGGGGTTTAGCCTCTCGTTGCCATGAGAGATTTTACACTTTAGGGGCTGATGTGGATAGAAAAAGAAGAGGATGAATAATGGAAGAGAAGGGGATAATGGCTAGAGATGGAGGGTTTCCCTTATTTGAGAAGCTCAGACTTTGGGTGTATTCAATAGAGAGCTCTGAGTCTTAGTGTGTCTTTCTCCTTTGCTTCTTACTCATTTTATAGGCCTAAGGTAGCTTAAAATTCACATGACCCCACGCTAAGTGTGCCCTTCTGGGCTTAGCAGGGTGATCACGCGCTGAGCTCGACAACGTCTGGACTTAGCAAGGCGATCACGCGCTCAGTGCGAGATTCACGCTAAGCGCGCCTTTGGGCTTCTTCGTGGGCCCTCTTCGCGCTAAGCTTGAGCTGGCTGCTAAGCGGGGAGACGCACTGGACCTGTCTTGTGCGCTAAGCTAGCTGTTCCACTCTTCAACTTTTTCTTCAAGTTTTTGTGTCAATTTTTCCTCCAAAGCACTTGTAATTTCCTTCCTTTGAATCCCAATGGTAAAAAATTAAAATGATATTAAAATCCTCATTATTTCATTTAAAACAATAGTAAAGTAAAGGAATTTTAATCATTCTTAATCAAAATTAACTATCAATTAAACCCAATTTTCGCAATTATCAGCACCCGGTGAGGTTTTTCACTAACATGATACTACATTGCATATAGGATTGAGTCTTAGTGTATCTGTTGCATAACACATGTGTAATGACCATTGTGACTTGTTACGTGATGGTGAGTAATGAATTGTGTGAGTGTGAGATGTTGTGTTGTACTTAAGATGTGTTGTTTTGAACACATGATTAATATGAAGGTGTGGAATTTGATTAAATTCTTGGGACAAGTGATGTTACACAATGCATGATAAAATGATGCGAATTGTGATAAGTTGAGTTTGTTATACTTATATTATATGTGTGTGTGTTTTCGTTTATCTCTACCTGTTTAGGAATGTGATAATTCACTCTCTCTGTGTTGTTTGTGTTTGGATCCTGTGATGATCTTGAACTTTGTGTTCGTGGGAGCAAATGATTATGTGAATGATTTTAAAAAACCTTGTGCTAGTGGACGCTGAGACATAACACTTTGATAGAATGTGACATTGGGGCATGAGTTTCTTTATTATTTGCATAATATTATAAACATGTTAATTTATGTTATTCCCCTGCTTAACTTGTTTCTTTTTTGTAAAAATTGGACAATCTTGTTTTGGGTCGGAAATGTTTTCATACCCTTATTTGATAAGTTTTTAATTTAATGATTGACGTGGATGTGAATCTTTTACCCACGTGAATTCTTTTATGTTTATTTATAAAATCTCTTTAATTAATTTCACATTTTCATATATAATATTATATAAATATGTATGTCGGAGTAGAAATTATCACATTATCTAACATATACTTCATCTCTTAAAAGCTCATAAAGTTTTTTTTCTCTACCTAAACTTGTTTCAACCCCGTTGCCTTTGCAAATGCAAATTAGAAAAATTGTCCAAACACTAAAAACTCCACCATAGTTTTTGTGTGTCCCTCAATGATTTTTAAACTTCAATATCATTTGCAAGGCTAAGTATGTATAGAACATTAGTTTGTGAGTTACTTTGATTAAAACAAGTCTCATTCACATTTGGGGATCTCAATGGAGGGTGTCATGTTCTTTAGTGACAAAGTATGCAATTCACCTAACCACAAACCTTATATTTTGTGACAAAGCAAAGCACGTGTCACTTTAATTTGCGAACATGCCAACTCCAACTTCATGTCAAACTTGGGTATTTGCATTATAAATAGACTTAAATAACCTTTTGTTCTTATAAAATAGGGAGATCTTAATTTTAGTATTTTAAAGATTTTTGTTTTGATTTTAATCTTTAAGATATATTTATTACTCTAGTATTTATTGTTAAGTAACAACATTAAATGATTATGTAATAATGACCTTAACATTCCATTAACTTTCATGTCATCAACCAGTCTAAAAGGACATTTGCATGTAATTTTTTTTGTTGGTATAATATGTTTTTAAATCCTTGTTTATTCAAGCAATTGATGATGTCAAATTTATATAGTGTATTTACTTTTATGCTATTTTGTTAGCTATCCTTTTAATATATTACTACAATTAGTTGGTAATTAGTTGATACTATAATTGGCTAAATTGATCATACCCATCTCATGTATTTGCTCCTTGATTTACTTTTGGAGAGAAATGTTATCATTACCATTTTTTCTTCCAAAGTCTCAACTAATTTTCTATCATAATAAGAAAGAAGGCGCGAAAAAGAAAGATAACTAACTTTAATCAAATAATAAAAGTTGAAGTGACATAAATTGATGTATGCAATCGTGTAGGTTATTCTACGTACTTAGACAAACATTCAAACAATGTATATACAAATTTAGTTCAACATATTATCATGTCAATACGAAAATAAATATTTTCAGAATCAAAATGGAAGATTACATGGAATGCAAAAGGGGCAATTGGACCCACGGCACTGAAATTAAAGCAACAATTAGACACTGGATATTATAGATTGCAAAACTTCTTTCTTCCTTGGCATTCGTATGTCAATTTTCATGTGTTGAATATTGAAGAAATATCTAGGGGACAAAAAAGGTTACAAACATATATACAAAACGTGTTTTGCACACAGTGGCCACAATATTTCATGCCCCAACCACGTCTCCATCAAACGGAAACGCATCAAAAACCAGCTAGCTCCGAACCAATCCAATCCCATCGTCGGTTCTGAAAACGGTGCGTCCCTGAATGATACACGCGAGGAGAATAAAATCTGCATAGATTTTCTTACGCTTATTATTGAAACCATGCCAATTGGATAAATTTTACAAACCCTAATTATATACTCATGTTTTATTTAAACATTATCCACTATTATAATGACGTAGGTGCACAGACAAAAGGAAAAATTAATACGCATATATAGTACGATATCAGGGGAGGTAGAGGCATGCTTTTGAGACTAGTTAGAACCAAAATTGAGTTTTGATCATGTGAGTGTGACTCATGAGTCTTTGAATAACATACGAGAATTAATTTTATCTTACAAAATCATGATCATATTATAAAAAAAAATAGAAACAATTATTTATTATTTTACTATAACCATAAAATTTAATGATTATTTTTTACTATTTATTAATAATGTCTATTTGGATGTAAGATATATATATTTTTAAAAGTTTCTCTACGGAAAATATAGAATTTTTTTGGGTTGAAAAACTCTAAAAAATTGTAAAAAAAAAAAAAGAAACTTTACTTAAATTCCTGTATGATATAACTTTTGGGATGGATAGTAAACTTTAAATTAAATCTTGATTAGACGAACTTCTATCAAACACTTGTATAAGAAAAAAAAAATTAAAAAAAAATGTTAAAATTATTTAGCTTCTTAAAAAATAATTTTAACTTATGTATAAATTAATTTTAGTTTATGAGAAAACTTTATTATACTTTTCATTCTTTATTTCTTTCTTTTTTCTTGTTAATATTTATTAAAAAAAATTGTTCAAACAAAACTTTAATTTCATAACTAATCCGAAGACAGAAAACCTGTAACAACACCTTATGAGTATGATGTCATCAAATAGTCAAAAGCACTAGCTGCAATTTTGGGTGGTAACCAAAATTTTGAGTTTTCAATAGTTGGGAACTCTTTGTCTGAACTTGCCCTGTTTGGGAATAACAACCCAATTATTATTGCGCATAAGTACTCCATCAGATTAATATCCACTAATTAACTACCGTCCAACTCTTTGCGGACAATTTTGTCTTTTCAACCGCCACGCCATATAGGATACATCGCATTCGCCTATGATATCATATGGTCTGAATTTTTGTTGTTTTTTTAATAATAATACTAGCAATATCTACTGATATTTAATCATAGAAAAATGTTGCTTGGAATTAGAATAAAGTGCATATCATCTCATCATGTCCACTTGTTTGGGCTCAAGAAAAACTTAGAAAAGACAAAGGGTAGAGTTTAAATAACGAATTTGTGTTAGAGATCCGATCATACAACCCATTGAAAGATTCCTATTACATTTATGTTTGGGTAAAATAATTTCGTATTTAATTTTTTTACGTATAAAATTCTCATGGACCAATATTATAAAAATTGAATTAATCTTTGATTTAAAGAGTGTCATATTTAATTTTCTTTTCTTTGTAACAATAAATATATATTACTAACACAATTAATCTTTAATACATTGAATTGTAGTCTCTTATAAATAAATAAAAATGAGATCCGACCAAATCAACACAGTGTTTGTGTAACCATATATTCTTTCTACCAATCGCGTCCGAAAGCGAAATTTGGAGAGTGGAAAAATAAGCTTAAAAGTGTTGTACCAAACAACCCTCATCTACTACCTCTTTTAATTTTCCTCGCCTTCATCACCTACACACTTGACTTCATTCTTTCACTTTCAACTTTCAAGGTACTTTCTCTCTCTCTCTCTCTTTCTCTGTGCATCGTTGTTTCTATTGAATTGCGGTTATGGATGCTTGATGTATCTGTGCGTAATGTGGAATCGCTTATCGTCATTCGTGTGTGACAAGTGAGAATTTGTTGTTATCTTCTACTTGTTCGTTGCTTGTGGCTTTTTTCTGTGTTCAGTTTAGGTTGCAATATGGATTTCAGGGAAATTAAATATATGTTTTGTTCCTTACGGAATTGAAGCCAAGGAACTAATCGTTTGATTCGAATCACAATTTTCTCAACTGTTTTGCTTTTTTTAAAGAGTGTTTATATGTTTTGAAATTGAAATTTAAGGAGTGTAGAATTTTTCCGAAACTGGTTGGTTGAACTATGAGTTTAGGAGTTTTGGTGGTATAATAGGGGCTATCTTATGAAATTGGAATAGAACTTATTGCTTGACTGTACAATGAATTTTGAAGCTTTGTTTGTTTCAATCCTGAAGGACTAGCAATTTTTTGGTTTTTGGGCACTTTCTCTGCATTTCTTTAGGACTCATCAACTAACTACTACTCTATTTTTTGTGTTACTTTGTATTGTTTTATTTGCTATATTTTTATGAAATAAACTGAATTTTCCCATGATGAGGTAAAGTGTTGTAAATTTGTTCAATTTGGATTTATGCAGTATAAAAGTTTAGTTTCCTACGGAAGCATTTGTCCTTCCATTTTATGTATGCTTATTTTGCATTTGATTTTTGTTTGGTTCTTTTAATTTTTAACGAGTCAATATCTTCTTTTAAAGATCCTATTGATTGTAGTTGTGGTGTCTATTTAATTGCATAATGTTTCCCAAATTAAGACCATGATCGTATGTTGTGGTCTGCCATTTGTTTTCAAGGAAGTAGTGTGTTTGTCACTGCTTTTTAGAATTAATTTTGCTTCATTCTATACTCCATTATGCTCTCTTAGGCTCTTGATGATCATTGTCTGTTCCCCTTTTACATGACATGAATGTGGATCTCTTCAGGCTTGGTTGTGTATTGACATAAGTCTAATTTGTTTTATTTTTTTTACTCCTCTTCTCTAGTCAAAAGGACAAAGATTTTCAAGTGTCAAACTCTTGGTAAGATTTCCTATATGCAAACCTTCTTGTCTTGTAGCTGTTGAGAATTTGGGATAGTTATAATTCTACAAGGAAATTTTCCTTTTGATCATTATGCATGTCTGGCCCTGTGGCCACAGTTGATAATTTGGATGGAGCACTTTCTTGTGCAGAGAGAACAAAATCTCTTGATGCCATTTCTGAAATAGATCATTTATCTATATTTACAAACGGTGAAGCTGGTCATTCCTCTGAAGTTGCTGGATTTAGAGTAGGGGAACTCTCACTTCCTAATGGAGAATCATATTCTGGGTCCCTTCTTGGTAACATTCCAGAGGGTCAAGGTAAGTATGTATGGCCAGATGGTTGTGTATACGAGGGTGAGTGGAGACGAGGGATGAGAAATGGATATGGGAAAATACAATGGCCTTCTGGAGTAATGTATGATGGTGAGTTCTCAGGTGGCTATATCCATGGTACAGGAACATATATTGGCCCTGATAATCTGACCTACAAAGGTCGGTGGCGATTAAATGTTAAACATGGGTTGGGTTATCAAGTTTATCCAAATGGAGATATATTTGAAGGCTCTTGGATTCAAGGAACACCTGAGGGGCCAGGCAAGTATACCTGGGCCAACGGAAATGTATATTTGGGAAATATGAAAGGTGGGAGAATGTCAGGAAAAGGAACTCTCACCTGGGTAAGTGGGGACTCATTTGAAGGAAGCTGGTTAAATGGCATGATGCATGGGCTTGGGGCATATACATGGAGTGATGGAGGCTGCTATGTTGGGACTTGGACACGGGGTCTAAAAGATGGCAAAGGAACCTTCTATCCGAGAGGTAGCTGTCTTCCATCTGCACAAGAAATATATCTCAATGCATTGAGAAAAAGAGGGCTGTTGCCAGATTTGAGAAAACAGAAACAGATACATATTCATCATGCTGCTTCAGTTGATATGGGAGATGTCAAGGTTGGTGAAAGTCAGAGATCAAATCGTGTTTCATCTGATAAGCTCGCCAAAGGAAACTTGTTAAATCTGGAACAATCTCGTAGCAAAAATATTTCTCTCGAAAGGCGCTGGAGTCTTGAGGTATCTATTGAGAAAGTGATTGGGCATGATTCAAGATTAGGATCAACAGATTCTGTAGCAGAAAATGGAGATAAAGTCCCAATTTTGGAACGCGAGTATATGCAAGGTGTGTTAATAAGTGAATTAGTTTTAAATAATAGTTTTTCATCAATGTCTAGAAGGGCAAAACAGCTCCAAAAAAAACTTGCCAAAGAAATTAAAAGACCTGGTGAAGCAATCATTAAAGGTCACCGGAGCTATGATCTGATGCTTAGTTTGCAGCTCGGAATAAGGTATAAAGACACTACCTTGACTTTTTGCACACTCTTGTAGCTTTAGTTGTAAAGCTTCAACTTTCAGATTGTTTTCCCATTTCCTTAGAGACTCACTAAACTAACACTTCAGTGCTTCTAGGAGAAAGGAATGTGGAGATCATCCTTTTCTTTTGTTTGTTTTTCCTCTGAAAAGAAATGTGATTATTGAAAATAGAGAAAATTACAAATAAGGCAGTTTGATAGAATATTTTCAGTTTAGAAACAATTAAAGGCTCAAGTGGTTAATCATCAAAATCAAACACTCTTTGGACATCTGTAATTATTACTAGTTGAGTGATATTTTAATACTTGTTTATATCAATAATTATTTTTTTCAATTTTCCCACACAAAAACATGAAAAGGAACTCTATTTGATATTGGGAATAACTTGACAATTAAAAGATGTTTCATCCTCAATAAACAAATATTTGCTTCTTAGTTGTATTTCACAAATTTTCAGTAGAACTTAGATATGTCATGACTCCTGAGGTAACCAATAAACAATAAAAACACCTGACCTACCTACTTTAGAAGAAAAAAATGTTATTCTGGAATCCATATTTGCTTTTGCATGGATTTTTCCGTAACTAATGTCAAAAATGGATTCAATATGGCTTAGGTATACTGTGGGGAAGATTACCCCAATACAGAGACGAGAAGTTCGAGCATCAGATTTTGGTCCTAGAGCAAGCTTTTGGATGAATTTTCCTAAAGAAGGTTCTCAATTGACACCTCCTCATCAATCAGAGGGTTTTAAATGGAAAGATTACTGCCCTATGGTGTTCAGGTAAGTATTGACACTTGTTTAGGCTTATTTGTTTCGTGGGGCCATTGTATCATTGATCTTACTCTCTAGACATGCTCATAAACCAATTCTTTCTTTTTTTTGTATGCAGCCCTAGGTTCAGAATTACTCTGTTATTGGTGTATTGTATATCTGTAGAGGAATTGTTTATAATATTCATATCCTGAGCACCTGATTCACAATAATCACTCTATGCATTAGTTGATAGCATCATCCTATTTTACTAGTTTTCATCAAATTTCCATTTTTCCTCTTAAAGTAACTAAATTTAAATAATTCTTAATTTTTCTCAGAAAAGGGGGCAGGGGGATGTGTACATTATAAGTTTTATGCACCTGATTCTGAGTATCCATTTCAAATTGCCTAGTTGATAATCTGAGACGAATAGAATCATGCATTCTTTTTCTTGATAAATATGAAAATAAAGATAAGGAAAAAAAAAAGAAAATCATTAATCATAATAATAATTGGCCTTTAATTTTCTACAATCGTGTTTGTATACATAGTAAGGAACTACTGTTACATCCCCCTTTTTTCCTTCTCTCTTTTTCATTCCTTTCACTTTACATGTGATTGTTATATATGACCTTGTGACCTGTTGCAGAAATTTGAGAGAGTTGTTCAAGATTGATGCTGCTGACTATATGATGTCCATTTGTGGAAATGATGCTCTGAGGGAACTTTCTTCTCCAGGGAAAAGTGGTAGTGTCTTTTTCCTGTCTCAAGATGATCGATTCATGATTAAGACACTGCGAAGATCTGAAGTGAAGGTATTTTATTTTATCTGGATCTTGTTCGTTGGCATATGTTGCAGTTGCAGATATCTGTAGCTTCCTTGGAGGCTTTTTTTCTACTGGTTCTCTTTTGGAGTTCAAAATACATTATACAGTTTGAACTCCATTCAGATTCTGAGGTTGACATTGCTGGAATTCTGCATCTAATAGCATTTCATATATCCATAACACCTGTTTGGTTTTGGCATTGTTATCACTTATCAGTGACCCACTTGCAACAAGTGCTGATGATGACATCATTGTGCACTGGATGACGATTAAAATGTGACACAAATTATAAAAGTATACTAAACTTGGCCTTTAGCAATAATAGGGTTCAAATAAAACAAATATTATATATATATATATATATATATATATATATATATATATGAAATACTTAAAACAAGTTACATAACCGTCTCATTAACTCAATTGCAGATTTTCACGTGACTGTTTCATGTGGAGAAAATTGACATCTTTACCACATTCTTGATTTTATGTTCCTTTTCCCTGTTGAATTCTCTCTTATTTTTGGGTTGATTTTGTATGACATTTTATGCTTCTCCTAATTCCATATCTCTCTAATAAAACTACTTTTTTAGTAAAAAATGAAAAAGGAAATTTACCCTTTAGCTAACACTTTTGAATATTAAATCAAACTCATTGGAGCATATGCTTAGTAATGATATTTTAGTATTCACTTGCTCTTCTCTACTTCTTTTTCACTAAAAAAAATTGTGATAACCAAATTTTGAAATGTAGGTTCTTCTAAGAATGCTTCCAGACTATCATCACCATGTGAAGACATATGATAATACACTTATCACAAAATTTTTTGGTCTGCACAGGATTATACCTTCGAGTGGTCAAAAGGTAATGTGCATTTTTCTGCACCCGAGTCATTTTCTGGAGCATTTATCTATTACTATTGCCTCAACTTGCACCTTAAAACTTGAAATTCCGGAATATCAAAAAGTACAAGATTTTTCATAAAGCAAATGTGCCACATCAAATATTTGAACCTATCATGACTTAACATCTTTCCTAACTCTTTGGCCATATTGATTATAGCGACATTATGAGAGAGATGAGGGAGAGAGAGAGAGAGAGAGAGAGAAAGGGGAAGAGAATGGGAGGAGGAACGAAAGCGCAAGAAGGAGTTTTCGATGGAATGATGTGGCGAGGGAGAGACATCAACGACGTACATCTCCAAGATGCCATGCTGGCGGCAAACTTCGAACCAGAGATAGAAGATGGAACAGCAGAGATGGAGGATACAACCAACAAAGGAGCTTTGAAGAGAGATGGAGTGCAGAACAGGAGGACGATAATGACTCTATCACCAATCAATGAGAATGGGTCGAAGTAACACATAGGAGGAAAACGAACGTGGCAGAAAACAGAGGCAGAGTGGAAAGGAGCAGACACCAATGGCAAGATAGGAAGGTGACATGGAGAAACAAGGAAGATGTAACGACCTTCTATTTCTCCAGATTCCCTGAAGGGATAAAGGAGAAAGACTTATGGCAGATTTTCCAGAAATGGGGAAAGGTGTGGGAAGTTTTTATTCCCAAATCCAAAAACAAGAAAGGCCATAGATTTGGCTTTGTCAAGTTTAAAGAGGTTGTGGATGAACAGAGGTTGGAAAGGCAACTAGACAACAACATCTTCATTGGAGGGATGAAAATGTTCGTTAACAGACCAAAATTTGGCAGGGGGAAGGTGTTTCGTACAAACCAAAATGGTACCTCCACACATAGAATGGTGAGTATTCAAGAGGTGCCCAAAGGTTTTCAGGAGGACACGAAAGTCACATCTAATGGTGGAAGACCTCGATCCTTCGTTGAGGTGGTTAGGGAGGTGACACTTGGAGAAGGACGCTCTTATAATCTGAAGGAAGCCCCTCAGCGTGCTAAAAGGGCTACTCATAGGCCAGTGGTCTTGAGCTCAAACATGGAGAACAATGAATGGTTTCAGAAGGCTTGGATAGGGAGATTGAAGAACAAAGGTATGTTCGAAAGGGTGGAGGAGGAGCTAAAATGGGTGGTAGACTTAGAAGTTAACCCCTGTTACTGGGCTGATGATTGGATTATCTTCCCTTACCTGGATGAATCCAAGGCTGCTCGACTTATAAATGAAGAGATGGCGAATGGGTCTACACCCATTTTGGAGCTTCAGAAATGGTCCTCGTCCAGCCCACAGTCTCACATGGGTCCTTCTATGGGGACTCCCGCCGGCTGTGTGGGAGGCAGAACACATGGAGAAGGTGTTGGTGGACATCGGCTAGATGGTGGAAGTGGACGAAAACGTGGAGGAACGGCGGCGGATGGACGTAGCGCGAATTCTGATTCGGACGAAACTAAGACCGGCGATCCAGGAGACGGTGCCGGCCATCATCGACGGAGTTGAATACGCTCTCGACGTTGTCAAGGACACGACCAGAATGGGTACGCAGATGAAGACCAACCGAACCACTAGTTGGCTCCCTCCATCTCCCTTCTCGACTCAGCCAAACATCCCTGTAATCGTCGGTGACGAAACCCCTGGGGCCAATATTCGCGGCGACTTCTCCGACGGAGGCTTCGACGACATCGTCGGTGACTATTCCAACCAATGGAGTAAGCCCCTTTCGACCCAGGCCCGCCATGACCACTGGGTCCAATCCCTTGGTCGTTGTTGTTTGGACCGGTCTGTCATCGACAGTGATGACGTGGCCCAATCACTTGTCGACAACGAAGAAAGACATCCATGTGATAGTCTTGGTGCAGCGCAGGAACCCATCAACGGCCAAGTTTCCCAGAAAGGTATAGCTTTAAATGCTGAGGATAAAAGACAACTGAGGGATAGCAAGCAAATAGAAAAAGTAAAAGACAGGGACAAAGATGCAGAGGAGGGTCAGCAGGGAGACCTTTTTGAGGATATTCTCGGACACACAGCTATAAGCACAGAGGGGGATAAGGAGGAGGATAAGCCTTTTGAGGAATTTCTGCCACACAGCAGCAATATGACCATAAAGAAGAACAACAAAGTCAATATACCCAGTGGTCAAAATGTCTTAAGGGAAGTAAGAGGGGATTTGGGCCAGCGGATAAATGGCCCAACTCATTCAGCTACAAAGGTCTATGTTAGAAGAAAGGAGGTGATGGAAAGTAGTGGAAAGGCCCAACATCTTAAAGGACCAGCCGTGGACTTAAACTCAGTCTCAAAAACTGATTTGTTGTCATCACTCCAAGGGGACCCCATAGAAAAGCAATGTGCTCTAGTAAAAGAAATGGGCTTGACTTATGGGGAGGATTCTAAGAAGGTCAAGGGGCTTATGTTAGACATGGATAATAGAGATAATAAGGTGGCAGCTGAGATGGGAATTAAAAAACATCAAACATGATCATCCTCTCCTATAATTCCAGAGGTTTGGGGAGGGGAATTAAGTGGGCTGCCATTAGAAGGCTCATTTTAAAACACAAGGTGGATCTTGTTTGTATTCAAGAAACTAAAAAAGAGAATTTCAATAATAGTATTTGTCAGGCCATATGGGGGGATTCTACTGCCTCTTGGGATAGTGTCTCAGTCCAGGCAGCTGGTGGTCTGTTATGCATATGGAATAATTTAGCTTTTGAGGTGGATAGGAGGGAGAAAGGTAGAAACTTTATATTGCTTGATGGGAGGTGTGTCAATAATAATCAGAGGCTGTTTATTGTTAATGCCTATGCCCCTTGTGACCTTGCTGGGAAGAGAGTCTTATGGGATGATTTGAGACAGCTGAAGACCTCTAATCCTAATGGTTTATGGTGTTTTCTTGGGGATTTTAACAGCATTAGAAGTCAAGAGGAAAGAATTAGCTTAACTCAAAGAAGTGTTGATTCCTATGGCATCTCAGATTTCAATCAATGGATATCTGAGATGGAGCTTCAGGAAATTAAGTGTGTTGGTAGTAGTTTCACTTGGATTAGGCCCAATGGTAGTGTGAAGAGCAGGCTTGATAGATTCCTGGTTTCAGAGCAGTGGTTATCTCTTTGGCCTGATAGTTGTCAACATGTCCTTCAAAGGTACTTTTCAGACCATTGTCCAATCATCTTGCAAACTAAGATGGTGGACTGGGACCCTAAGCCTTTTCGGGTGGTTGATTGGTGGCTTCATCAAAAAGGGTATCAAAGAATGGTGAGGGAGGCTTGGAGTAGAGATCAGCAAGGTGGCTGGGGGGAATTGTGCTAAAAAACAAGCTGAGGAATATAAAAGTTGTTATAAAGCAGTGGAGCAAAGAAAATGGGAATATTAATGGTAAGATGATTCAGAATCTTCAGCAGATGTTAAATGAAGTGGAAAGTTTAGCCTCTGATAGAATTCTGTCTGATGATGAGGTTAAGGCTAAAAAATCCTTACATCAAGATCTGTGGGATGCTTCAAATGCCTATGAATCTCTATTGAGGCAGAAATCTAGGGCCAAGTGGCTAAAGGAAGGTGATTGCAACATAGCATATTTTCACAAAGTCATAAATTTCAGAAGAAATTACAATGCTCTCCAAGGAATTCTCATTGATGGGGTTTGGGTCCAACAACCTAATTTAGTGAAGAATGAAGCTGTTAATTTCTTCCTTAATAGATTCACTGAACAGAATTATTCTAGACCTACTCTGGATGGGGTCCAGTTCCCTACAATTAATCAAAGGCAGAGGGAGGAGTTGACTGCCCCTTTCTCAGATCAAGAGATCAAAGAAGCTGTGTGGAGCTGTGGTGGGGATAAATGTCCTGGGCCAGATGGTTTTAACTTAAATTTTATCAAAGAGTTTTGGGGAGTGGTGAAACCTGAGTTCAGAAGATTTGTGGATGAGTTCCATGTTCATGGCAGCTTCCCTAGAGGCAGCAATGCTTCTTTTCTGGCTTTAATTCCCAAATTAAATCATCCTCAGTCCCTTAATGATTATAAACCAATTTCTTTGATAGGCTACATGTACAAAGTGGTAGCCAAGCTATTGGCAAACAGATTGAGGCATGTGTTGGCTGGTCTAATTGATGAAAGACAGTCAGCTTTCATTAAAGACAGACATATCCTTCATGGTATTTTGATTCTCAATGAGGTGGTTGAGGAAGCTAATAGGAGCAAGAAGCCAGCAATGGTTTTCAAGGTGGACTTTGAAAAGGCTTATGACTCAGTCTCTTGGTCTTTCTTGGATTATATGCTGCTAAGGTTGGGTTTTTGTCTCAAATGGAGAAAATGGATTTCTGCCTGCCTCCAATCAGCAACCATATCAATTCTAGTTAATGGAAGTCCTACAAAGGAGTTTGTTCCTACTAGAGGATTGAGACAAAGGGATCCTTTAGCCCCTTTGCTCTTTAATATAGTAGGAGAAGGTATCACTGGAATGATGAGGGAAGCAGTCCAGAAAATTCTATATAGAAGCTACCTGGTTGGAAAGAAAAAAGAACCCACCAATATTCTGCAGTATGCTGATGATATAGTTTTTGTGGGTGAGGCTGCTTGGGAGAATGTCTATGTTTTGAAGGCCTTGCTTAGAGGTTTTGAATTGGCCTCTAGCCTGAAGATTAACTTTGCTAAAAGTCAGTTTGGGATCTTAGGAGGTGAAGTTAATTGGGCCCATGAAGCAGCCCAAATCCTGAATTGTAGGCAAATGGAAACCCCTTTTTATTACCTGGGTATTCCTATTGGAACTAAACCTTCAAGCCGGTTGGTGTGGGAGCCTCTGATCAAAAAATTTGAAACTAAATTATCCAAATGGGCCCAGAAAAATATATCTATGGGTGGGAAGATCACCCTCATAAACTCTGTCTTGAATGCTCTTCCAATTTATCTCCTATCCTTTTTCTAGATACCTCAAAGGATAGTTCATAGATTGGTATCCTTGCAAAGGAATTTTTTGTGGGGGGGAGATCATGAGCATAAGAAAATACCTTGGGTGAAGTGGGATGTTATTTGTCTTCCCAAGATTGATGGGGGGCTGGGGATCAAGGATATTTCTAAATTCAATGTAGCTTTGCTGGGTAGATGGATATGGGCCTTAGCCTCTGATCAGCAGCAGTTATGGGCTAGAATTATAACTTCCAAATATGGAGGTTGGTCAGAATTCCAGAATGGCCGAGACAAAGGGGGGTATTCCCACTGGTGGAGGGACCTTAGAAAGCTGTATCCTCAGTCTGACCACAACATCTTTCATCAAAATATGGCTTGGAAGGTTAGGTGTGGGGATAAAATTAACTTCTGGACAGATAAGTGGCTAGGGGAAGATTGCACTCTTGAGCAGAAGTATAACCAGTTATTTCTAATTAGTAGACAGCAAAAAAATCTCATTTCAATGATGGACAATTTTACTTAGGATAGTTGGAGGTGGGACATGAAGTGGAGGAGGAACTTATTTGATCATGAAAATGACTTAGCAGTGGACTTTATGGAGGAAATCACTTCTATCCCTATTCAGAGACATGTGAAAGACACCATGCTGTGGAAGGCTGAACCTAGTGGTGTGTATTCCACTAAGTCAGCTTATAGGTTAATGATGAACCCCATTACATCTGGTTCAGATGGGAGGACTTTCAAGATAATTTGGAAGTTGAAAATCCCCCCAAGGGCTGCGGTTTTTTCTTGGAGGCTTATTAAAGACAGGCTCCCCACTAGGGATAATCTTCTAAGCAGAAATGTGCCCATCCAGGAAGCTGTTTGTCCTCTGTGTGGTTATGTGCAGGAGGAGGCGGGTCATCTCTTCTTCAATTGTAAAATGACAATAGGCTTGTGGTGGGAATCCATGAGATGGATTCAGGTAGTAGGACCTCTTCCAGCTTCTCTAGCAAGCCACTTTGTTCAATTTTGCGATGGTTTTGGTGCAGCAGTAAATTATAGTAGATGGTGTGGGTGGTGGATTGCTCTAACTAGCACTATATGGCAGCATAGGAACCTTCTGATTTTCCAGGGCAAAATTTTTGACTCCTCTAAAGTCATGGAAGATGCTCTATTTCTAGTTTGGTCTTGGTTAAAAGCTAGAGAGAAAGACTTCAACACTAGTTTTAATCACTGGTCGACCAATATCTCGGATTCCTTTGGTTAATCTGGGTGGGGTTTTCCTTTACTTGTTGGGTTAGCTTGGGATTTTTCTATTTTGGAGGCAGCACCATAGGTGCATTGTATTATCTTACAACCAGTACCCCTTGGTACTGTTAAGTTTATTTAATAATATATATTTTCTGCCTTCCAAAAAAAAAAAAAGACTTAACATCTTTCATGCAAAATGACTTAATAATCTACATTTTATCAGGAGGCTAATACTTATATCTAATTTTCTATTTTGCAGTTTCGCTTTGTCGTGATGGGAAATATGTTCTGCACAGAATTAAGGATCCATAGGAGATATGATTTGAAAGGTTCATCTCTTGGACGTTCTTCGGACAAGATAGAAATTGATGAAAACACCACTCTTAAAGATTTGGATCTGAACTACTGCTTTTACTTGGAACCATCTTGGCAGGAGTCTTTATTGAAGTAAGGGGTATTTACAAAATATTTTCTTTGATTTTGCATTTTCCTTTCTGTTTTTTGTTGTTATAAAAATAAATTTTATTACTGAGAATATAAAGAAAAAGGAAGATAAATTGCACTTTGTTGACAAAGTAACAAAGAACAAAGCAAATAGAAACACGTGTATATCATTTAATTTGTGCATTTTGGATTTATGAATATGTTGTCTCTTGTAGTTCTGCTGAACCGTTATCAAATATTCTAATACTGTATACATTGAGCATATTCAATTTTTTTAGGAATGGATCTATTTTGTGTTTTCCCCAATATATTGTTGCTTAATAAAAATAGTTACTGCCTGTGTTTTTTTGAAATCCTAAATTTTGTCTGGTGAGTTTACCTAAATTTTTATGATGTACAATTCCTGGTTGCAAAAATTGAATATTAGCTCTTTGTGCAGGCAGATTGAGATTGACAGCAAGTTTTTGGAATTACAACAGATAATGGATTACAGCCTCCTCCTAGGTGTTCATTATCGAGCTCCCCAGCAGCTGCATCCATACAACCAAAATAGAACTGCAGATGGATTGCCAATTCTTGCAGAGGAAGGTGGGTATCTGATCCGGCCTAGAAAGCTACTGATTTATTATTTGCCTTTATATGGTTGATATTTATTTCAGATAGGTATTTATAAGTATTTATATCGAGGTGTCTTTAATTAGATGTTTTCATGCATTGGAAATATGAAACTAGTGACCTGGAATGGAGACTGGAGAGATAATGCTATGCCCCTAACTATTGATGTGACCAGCAAACAATATAAACACTGCTTTTGGTTTTTATTAGGTAGGGTAGATGATGTTATTCCAAATTGGCTAATGTCCATCTCATTTGTTATTTACAATTTTGTGCTGATTGTTTACTTGCGTAAGATTGATAGGCTTGGCTTAAGTTTGGATTTTCTACTTAAACTATGTTAGTAGCCATTATTCGGGGCAGTGTTGTAAAAACCCAGTGGCTTACTTTTCCTTTCTTTTTTCCTGAGTTTTTTTCTTGTTTTATCTAGGTGCTTAATTTGGTTGACATCTAATCAGAGTTTTACTCACAACTATGATAATGGTTAGGCACCACACCATTTTAGAAAGCCTGAAAGGCTTATCTGTTTGTCTATCATTATGCTTTCAAGTTTCAGCATGATTTATCATTGCATAGCGAAGAGCCTCTGGGCAATGGGGTACGAAGTTTATACTAGAATTGTAATCATGGAGCTGATTAGTTTCAAAATTTCACTAATGACCAACTGCAGACCCTCTAGAGGATGAAGGATCCAACTATCCACAAGGCCTTGTTCTGGTCCCTCGGGGTACAGATGATGATAGTGTTGTTGTAGGGTCACACATTAGGGGTAGCAGATTGCGAGCTTCGGCTGCTGGGGATGAGGAGGTGGATCTACTTCTACCCGGTACAGCAAGGTATGGTTTCTTTAATATTATGTATCATTTTCAAAATCACAGTGGTCCAACTATCCTATTTTTATGTTTGAACCTTGCACCTCCAAATTCTTTATCACTTCTATGTTCATAAAATATAAACAAATTTGGGATGTTATGACACTTCTACTTTTAAGGACAATTGTGCTGTGTGATTGAGAGATCACCTGGTCATTGCCAAAGGATGCATGGATGCTCCTGTTTGAAAATTAATTCCCGTTAGGCTATCTCAATCACCCGTGAAAAGTGATTTTTCAATGCTGGAAGCTGATTGATAAATTTCAAGGTGGAGAAAATATATGTACTCTGCCACAAATTAAAATATTTGCAATTCTTAAACTTTCTTAACAATCCCTCGGTGCTCGAATCTTTATGAACCCTAAACATCTGTCATACTTGTTGCACATTGATAGACTTTATATGGCTATTTGTCTTGGAAGAGATAGATCTTATCCCTTTCTTTTCTCCTAACAGTCTAGGCATTTCACTTTACTATAGTAAATATTGTAGGCTGAGGGTTTTTCCTACTTTGCAACTTGTTATGCAGACTACAAATCCAGCTAGGTGTGAACATGCCAGCGAGGGCAGAACAGATTCCAGGAAAAGAGGAAATGCAAATGTTCCATGAGGCTTATGATGTCGTACTTTACCTGGGTATAATTGACATATTGCAAGAGTACAACATGACTAAGAAGATTGAACATGCATACAAATCAATTCAGTTCGATTCATTGTCTATCTCGGCAGTGGATCCAACATTCTACTCGCGTCGCTTCCTGGATTTTATTCAGAAAGTGTTCCCACCACATGAAATGGCAGGATAACAGTTTGGGGATTAAGTTCAACCAGTTGGTTTATTCAGAAAGTGTCATTGTCACATTGCCTCCTTTTGTGCATGCTGTATAATTGACTTGAATATGTTTAGATTTTATAAATATGCTAAATATTAATTTTGGTCTTTTCTATTTTCATCTTTTACATCTTAGTCTTTTTTAAAATTTAAAATTAACTATCCACAAGTAAAAAGTATTTGACAGTACACATCTCATGTTTAATAAAAATTCAACACTCCATATCGCAGCAGTTCAAAAATTCCAACAGACCAAAACAAAATACAAATCAAAAGGGATTGGAATCAAAACTTGACATTTTTAGACTGAAAACATATTTAAAATTCTATATTATCATGGGCCCGGTGATATTGAGAGTGAGAAGTTTGATCTAGTGTTAGTATTAAGAGATAGATAACCCCTATACCATGCATTGAAGTTTGAATCATCAAGTGAATGATAAGAATTTACTCGTCTCTTCTAGAGGATAGGATGCAGAGGTGTAAGGTCTGAGCTTGGGCAAATTAATGAAACGATCACTGTCGTGATTCCCCATTTGACAAGTATTTTGCGCACTGATATGGCTATGGTTGGCCTTACAATGGTTCGTTAATCATAAACTTTATTGAAGATTCCTAGAATGGATGGCATTAATTAGTATTATAATTATAATTATAAATAAAGTAAAGCATATAGTAACATTACATGGCTTAGTTTCTTACAGAATAAATTAAATTCAATAATTAAACTAGTATTTTTTTTTCATATTTTTACTGAACAATATTTTATATACAAGGTGAATTTGTACATGATTTTTGCTGGTTCTGCTTAGATGGTGAGGTGAGGTCCCCTTCCTTTCCTTGCTATGAGTGAAATGCAATATCCGATGTGAGAAAGTGGTAGGTGCATGTGAAGGTCATTGACACTTTAGAATTAGTTGGTGCCCTTAATAGAAGGATATTATATGGAATGAGTCACACATTGTCCTTGGGCGTTTTTGTCCTTATAGACCTTACGGCTATGCCTGCAAATCCATAACACTTGTACGTAATAAGTTGTTGAATTGTGGTCGTCGTCTGTTTCTCTAAAGATAAAGTAGTCTCCCTGAAGTTGAGTACAATTGTATTAAAACTCATTTGGATTAACAAGCCGAAACATAATAACTACATGGACATTAACATAAGTTGATTTTTTTATAAAATAAAACACATTAAGTTGATATTGGTATTATGTTATTAGAATATTTTTATTTTAAAAAATAATAATTTAAACATATAATTCATGATCATAACTACTATATTATTACGTTATATTATTATGTTGAATGTATTTTATAAGAGTTTAATTCCAACTTAATGTAAGCATAACATATTATATATATATATATATATATATATATATATATATATATTGTTGAAATCAAAGTAGTTCATAGTTAAAGGTCATAAAACTAATCCTCTTAAAGATAATTTCTTTCAACAAATTTTTTTCTAGACAACTTATTTTGTGGGTTTAACTATATTGATAAGTTGTCAAACTCATTACATGCTGTCTCAACATACTAATATTACGTGAAAATGTAAAACAATGCATCAAAAATATTTTTTAATGAAGTTTCATGACTCAAAAAGTATTTTGATCTAAAGTTTTAAACTAATGTATTTTTGAATTATACGGATATATAAAATTTTCACTATTTAAAGATTGATATAAAGAGTAAATTGTTTCTGTAGCTCTTTTTCTCTTTCACTGCCGATCTATGAAATAAAAACTCAACGTCATATATTAAACATAAATAAAGATTTAGACTCCTTTAGTCCTTTATATGTCATTAATTTATCATACAAAACTATATCAATACTATAACTCAAATATAATTTTATTTCTATTGCCTATCTCATTTCATTTTATTTGTTAAAAAAACTTTGTAGCCTTTTTCAAACCCTCTTAAAGAGCGAGGGAAAATCATACAGCTCTATCTTTGAGAAAATCATTTTCTTCACAAAGTTAACCTGATTCATAGTCCCAATCGATCAAAACCAGCAGCTGGGAAAATAAAATGTCTTGGGAAAGGAAACATTTTGGGTTCAAAGCATATAGAACAAAGAAACATGTAATAATAAAGAAGGAAATTGACATCTCATGCAACCGTATAATAAAAATAAAAAGAGTAGGTTTTGTTGGGTGGTCATACTTGCGGCCACCCCAATTTGATAGTGCCCATTTACCTCATGGGTCCATGGGCTATAGGGTTCCCTTTATGGGCTGCAGCTGGGGCACCTACATTCACCCCATTTTGCTTGTCTTCTAAAGTGTTTAATAGGTAGTTGTTTCTTGTACCTTAAAATTTGCTTCCTACACGTTTAACCTTTTTAGAATGTAACTTTTTACATTTCGGAAATGTTAATCTGAAATTTAATTTTACATTTCAAATTAATAATAGAGTAAATTATGTTGATATCTCTTTAATTTTTTGAAATTGTATATCCCTATATAAATCTCTCCTAATTATGTAAAAATATTACAGTGACGTTCTTTTTAGTTGCACTCCCTCCCTCAAGGTTTAAAAAACATTACATCATCTACCCTTGTAAGGGAGGTTAATGTAAGGGTAAAAAACCCAATTAATATTTTGTGTAATTTGATAAAATCTCAATAAAAAAATTTACATCTAAAATGAAAAAAAAAATGTTATATGCTTTAGGATTGTAAGTGGCCTGGATTAGATTGAATTTTATCTATTTCTTAACCCAATACAATTAAACTTAATTGGGTTGGATTGGATTTACTTTTCTTTTTTTCCAACCCAATCCAACCCTAATTCGATTAGATTGGATTGGATTTGATTGATGATCGGATTGAGCCATAAAAAAATTGTCAAGTTAAGTCTTGGAAGAAAAATTTAATAAAAAAAAACATCAAGCTCAAAAAATAGTAAGATATTTTGTTTGACGGAAAATGAGAAAAATATTATTCACATGATAAACAATGATCAGTATTAGAATTCAATAATCATAAACATAACATTGGTTTACAACTCAAAATACTTAAGTCAACAATAATCATAAAACATAATACTGTACTAAATTGGATTGGGTTGGGTTTTGATCGGATTCAAAACTCCAAACCCGTCACTCAATTCAATTATAATCAGTTTCATTAAATTAAAACCAATTCAATCTAATAACTCAATCTAACCCACGAAAATCTAATTGGATGGGGTAGGTTCATGGATTGAATTCACAAGATTTTGCTTAATAAAATGTTTTTTTAAGAAAAAGTGAAACATTTTATTGCATTTTCTAAGAATGTTGTTCTCATGAACATGTTTTTTGGCCATTATTATTATTGGTGCGAAATATTCACTGTGGATTATTAATCTTTGTCACAAAACTTAGTTTGTCACCTTTATTAAAATTTGTCTTTCTTAATCATTTTTTTCATTCACAAGATTCGAATTTAAGATTTTGCTTAATGTGTACAAGTAAGATTCAATTTCAATTAGACTTTGTTGGCATATAATAATCTAAAAAAAATGAAATTATTTATTCTCATGGAAATGCAAGATAATCATCCTTCACCATGAAAATAAAAAGCTAAGACAAATATAAGCACAGAGGCACAGACACGTACACGCACACACAAATTAACAAAGTACTTTTCCTTTACATAAGTTGAACTCATATATCCCTTTTTTCTTCTAAAAAAAATATATGATTTCAATAGAAGTAGAAAAGTGGTTTGAGAAGTACTTTTCTCCATTGATTATTATTTCAACCAATATTACATGTGTTTTTATTAGTTATTAGTATGAAAGTGACATTTATAAGAACTTGAAAACCTGTTAATTCTTATTTGATCCCTTTTATGTAAAAGATGTGATAAGTCCATTTTTTCATATCACTTAATAATAAATTAATCTTTAAATTTTATAATTTAATATCATATTAATTCTTAACATTATAATTTAATAATATCATATGAAAGAAGAAGATAGTAAAAACCAGGTATTTGACCAAAAAGTCACCATAACCTCTCTTTGAATTGAAGAACATTCATTTTACCCCTTTGATCTCATTATAATTGTTATATAAGAAAAAAAAAGTTGTCTCAAAATAATTATTATTTTAATTTTTAAAAATAACATTAATTATATTTTTTTTACTTATATTCCTTTATATATTAATTATGAAATATAAAATCTAAAAAATTAATAATAATATAAGATTAATTTTAAAAATTAATATTTTATTTTAATTATTTATTAATTTTTCTTGACAAGAATGATTGAAAATATTCGATAAAAAAAAGTCAGACAACAAAACAAGTTTGAATATCACACAATAATATACTTTCACGGGCCTCTATTATAAGAAACAAAAATCATATCACACTTATTAAAAAATAATTAATTTTATTAAATTATATATTTTTAATTAAAAAATAAATATTTTTTGAATTATCATTCATTAAAATTTAATATTAAGCATAAAAAAGTCTTTTATTTTATTGAAATGAAAGATATTTAAGACATAATTTTATTAAATAAAATATATGTAACTGAAATTTATTTATATTTTAATAAATAAAAAAAGCGTCGGTTATATTCTAGATCAGGGAGTATGTTCCGTAAACTATGGAGACTATTATTGCATGCCTTTAATGTAAAGATTTTGTTTAACATTAGCCACAGTATATGATTAAGTTCTAACTAAGGATCAACTTATCTAGGATTTCGAGAAGAAAAAATAACTACTAAATTCAAAATTTATTTAGATCCGACTAAAGATAAAATGAATAAAATTTTTATCACTAACATTATTTAGAAAATTAGGAGATAATAATAAATCGTGAAATGTTTGATTTGCGTGTTTTGTTTAGTTTATATCTGAAAAACAATCATTTATTTTTATGAGTTCACACAAATATTTTGTAAACGATTTCCTAGAAATAATTTATCAACAAACACCTACTTAATTAATTTATAAAAAAATTAAGGTTATCTTAAGAATGAACTTTTTAAAAACTAATTAAATAAGTTTTTAGGTAAATATCATAGTTGATCAAATCTTTAGTATTAGGAGATATATAATAAATGTGATACACATTGAGTGATAAACACTACAAATCTTGTTTTGCATCCTGTATAATATATGTCTTCAAGAATGGAGTAGTATTTTGTTATAGTTTTTGTTTTATAAAATTGTTTAAATGTAATACTATCCTACTATCCAAGTTCTGGGGTACTGTAGCTGCCATAAATGATTGTTTTTCTTATGTAAAAGGTTTTCACTTCTTTGAAAATTTTAATGTAAGTCTATATGTTATTACTTTAGTTTTTAAATTTAAGTAGTTATTGTCACTTAGTTTTTTAAAAGAAAGTTAATATTATCACTTAAATTATTAGACTTTTAAATTTTAGATTCAACAAAGTGATAAATTGTACTTCCAGAAACTTTTCTGAAATTTTTATCACTGTTTGGAAATTAATAGCGTTTCCCGCTTTCAATGATCACATTGATTATTTCTCTTTTCTGAAAACTTGTATCATCATGCGCGCGCATATATTCAGTACTATTAAATTGCAATATTTGTTTTCTTTAATTTTTTATCCATGATTTTTTTTTTATCTTCATCTCTTGCTTTTTAAAAAATTCTCAGTTTAGTCAAATTATTAATTTTACATATATTTTATTTTTAAACAAGTGTATACAGTTAAGTTCATATATTACTCTTGTTGTTAGTGGAATGATTTTGAAAACAAACATAAGGTGCATTGACGGCAATAATTTGAGTCATGGTCACATTATCTACAAGAGGTGATGATAACTTAGATTTAACAATTTTTTTTAACAAAGTTAAATAAAAGACTTAAAAAATAATTTTTAATAATTCATGAATCATAAAATTAATTTTGGAAAACTAAATCCAATAAGATTAATATTGAAATGACCAAAATATCATATTCTCAGTCGCATTATAATTGTCTTTATAATTCAATCATACAAATTGAGCTCTATTTCGATAGATAAATAAAAAAATTCAACGAAATGACAAAAATCATATTTCACCCTTTTAAAAAAAAAAGTAATCATGTTTTAACAATTTTAGAACATCTACCAAAAACTTTTGTAACCTCAAAATATGTTAATCCACAACATACCAACTAAATTAATTTGACAATTGATGAATTTCCATGGCGTAGATTATGAAAAATACTTTTTACGTACAATCTACGTAAGCATTAACAAAAGTGAAACAAGAACAATTCTTAAAACAAAAAAGGTTGACATATATAAAAAGAAATTAAGAAAAGAATATATGCGTTGCTGTTGTTGTTGTGGCGTGTCAACTGATTATTGTTCGTTAACTCAGGCAAAGGTAGCCGTTTTCTTTAGCTTCTCTTTCTCTCTCTCTCTTTCTCAAACGGCCACAAAAAATGAAAGATGCTGCTAAAGTTATACCCCATTTGCATTTCATTACAGGGTACCTTTTCTCTCACCCCATTTTTGTTCTTTCTCTCTCTCTCTTCACTTACATAACATAGGTTCCTTTCATTGTACTTTTCACTCAAGAAAGAGATACATATATAGAAATAGAAACACTCTTTTTGAGAAACAATCATTTAATTGACATCATCATCATCATTCAGAGAGTGCAGAGAATGAATTCTTCTTCTGGTCAGAGCAGTGGCTATGATCTCTCCTTCAAGATCTTGCTGATCGGTGACTCTGCTGTGGGAAAAAGTAGCCTCCTTGTTAGCTTCATCTCCAATTCTGCTGAAGATATTGCCCCCACAATTGGTATTTCATTGCTGCTTCCAAAAAATTGTTCTTTCTCTCTCATGCTTGTTACTAAAAATGTTTTTTGGACTAAACCATGAAAAGAATATTATTTTTTTAAAATAAAAAAAAATGAAAAATTGTGAAGTTCTCATGTGGATTTCAATTGTGCTGTTGTGGACCACTTATGAACTTTTTGCGGAGATGTTGAATTCTATGTACTATATATGTTCTTATTTGGTCTGTTATGGTTGGACCAGTGCTTTCATGGTCATGCTGCTCTTATCAGATATTTGTTATGATATGATATGATGTGATGCTATTTGTTCTTAGCTTATGTTGGTCTATGTTATGTAGGTGTTGATTTTAAGATCAAGATGCTCACTGTAGGAGGGAAGAGATTGAAACTAACTATTTGGGACACTGGTAATAGTTGCTCGAATCTTTAGCTTCTAGTTCATGAGTTGGACCATTTTTAAGTTCTGGGTTCATTTGAATTAGATGCAAACAAATATAATGAAATATTTCTTATAGGGTCTTTCTGTTGAATCACTTTCCATTGACCAAAATGGTTGATTGAAGTGTTATATTAATAACATTACATCCATATTGCAGCTGGACAGGAAAGGTTCAGAACGCTAACTAGTTCTTACTATAGAGGAGCGCAAGGAATCATTCTTGGTAAGCAAAAATGTTTTTTTTTTTTCCTGCATTAGAGGCCTCACTGTAGTGGTTCCAGCTCAGATTGAACTCTATTTTAACTCTTTAATTTCATAAACCTAATAAGGGCATTACGAATTCTTCACTCAGAATATGATAAGCATTTGCAAGGAATTATGAGTTTTCTTATGAACCATGTGTTAAAACAGTTTCAATTATTGGATAGGTTTTAAATTTGCAATTGGTTAGCAAGGGATTTCTCAGACATCTCCAATTATTGCCTCGTCTTTTTTGGCAGTTATTGCCATTGTCTTTTATGTCCTTTTTATGGCATTAAGTGTTTGTAACCATTGTTTTTTTGGGTCCATGGCAAGGCTTCTGAAGCCACCAGTTTGTAATGAGTAAGGTGATTAATGCATGTTTTTGAAAAATCGTTAGTTAACATGTTTTAAGTCCAAGCTTTCTACTTATAGAGTTTTTTTCTTTTTTAGTTTATGATGTAACGAGAAGAGACACCTTCACAAACTTATCAGAAGTGTGGTCTAAAGAAGTGGAACTCTATTCAACTAATCAGAATTGCGTGAAGATGCTAGTTGGAAATAAAGTTGATAGAGTAAGTTGTGTTTTTAGTCTTGTGCATTAATATGTGACCCAAGGAAATGGATCAGTAACTACTGTGAAATCTTTCCTCAATGAAATGTTTGAAAATAAAATTATGAAATTGTGGCTTTGAGCTTATCTGCACTCTGCATTAAGGTAAAAAACAATATTCAAGTTCTGTCTTCCATATGTCTCTCATCTCTATCATGATTTACACTGTTATGAAATTCAAGACAAGTAACTTGAATTCTATCGTGAAACCAACTAAATTTGAGCTAATTTTTACCTTGTCTTGCCTATTGTTGGTACATATGGACAAGCATGGGACACTTATACAGATTTTCCATACTTCTCTGCCACTATCACTATGATTAACGGATGACATCCATCAGAAAATTAGACCCTTACAGATTAGATGAAAAGTGACATCTCAACTGAGTCCATCACTCCATCTACATATAGCATGATTTTATGAATTCCATGTCAATTCAGTAAATATTGGGATGATACATGCATGCACTTCTTTAGACAGAAAATAATTGTCATCTGTAACCTTTCATGTAGTCAAAGCAACCTAAACCTGTCGTTAACAGTAATTTTACTGGAAACACTCCTGTTCGGATAAACTTCTCCGGGAGAAGAAAATAAGAAGGTAAAATAAATTGAGTTTCTCCCACAAGTTAAAATCAACTTATTTAGAAGCTCTCTCATCTAATTTCTCCAAAAGCAGAGGTGCATAAGTTGATTTTAACATAAAGAAGTTCAATTCATTTGACCTTTTTATCCGAACAGGGTCTTTACTATTACAGAATCTTTTGTAGATAGATAAATGTAATGCAAGGAGTAGGACCTTGGACATCCTCAACCATTGATGCCAATTCTCAAATGAGGCTCCTTTCATACACAAGCTTTAGATTTTTGGTGCAATAGACTTTAGGAGCATATATTTCTCCTAATTTCCGGTTATTGTCAAGATGTATTCTATTGAACAATTTCTCTAATAGTTTATTTATTTGTCTATTCTTAGGATTCTGAAAGGGTTGTGAGCAAAGAAGAGGGTTTAGCACTTGCCGAGGAGTTGGGATGTTTGTTTTTTGAATGTAGTGCCAAAACTCGAGAAAATGTGGAGCGGTGCTTCGAGGAACTTGCACTGAAGGTATGATTTTAGAAGCATACTATTTATTTATTGACGCTTGATCCATCATGCATCCATGTACACAACAATTTTCCAATTAACTGGCGGCAGAGGAATCATGAATGAGGTAACTTGACCATAAAACAAATTTGCATAATAAAGATAATAGAAATCAATGCCTTTGTCATGGCAATTATTTGAAGTGATGAGTAGGAAACGAAGCCAGGTCTTGTGATTTTTCTTTCTCACATTGTGGGGTTTCCATTTTAAAATTCTGCTGTTATCTCTTGTATTTCTTATTTTTCAACTTTATTTAGTGTTCATTTTAAGTTACATAGATGAGGGAAACTTTATTAACTCTATTATGTTTTTGTCTGATAAAATCCCATGTTCAATTAAGATATCATTATCAACAGTGCAAGTGGTCTATTAGCCATAGATTTATGAGACAATCCACAGATAAAGAAGTGCCTAATTTTTGTTTAGGAATTAGTGAGAATAGGCTCTGGAGGGTGAATTTTTCATCAGGACCAAAGAAATAAAGCTAATATTCTAAAATTTTAAATATTTATTATAAGATGCAATCACCACAAAATGTTAAATAATGTTGAAAGAGTGGAACTGTGATTTGTGAATGGAATGGAAGTGATGACATTCTTGCATGAATAAAAGTTCTGTTGTAGAGTATTTGCTGTGCACTGCTTTTCCTTTCCTATAGTAACAAATATGGCGCCATTTCATAGATAATGGAAGTTCCTAGTCTTTTGGAAGAAGGATCTACAGCAGTAAAAAGGAATATTCTAAAGCAACAACAGGAACAACCCCAAGCATCCGAATTTGGTGGTTGTTGCTCTTAATAGCTGCAATGTGAACATTGAGTCATAACTAGCACACTGGTCCTTCTGATCCCTGTATATGTGAGCTTCTAAAGTAAAATTTCCTATTGGTGTATTTTTCTTTGCTAAATAACTTATACCAATACTAACGGGCAATTGGCAACAATAGTGCCTATTAGCTTGTGTAAATTTCTGTGCATTCTGTTATTGTTTCTGGCCTATAATTTATCAAAATCACTACAGCTTTGTGCAACTACGAAAGATGTCATTTACTATATTGCTCCCTAGTCAATACTCAATCAATATATTATGCAATTGCTGCATTTGTACGTATCAATTTAAACATGCTAAAATATAAACAGACACAAATGTGCTGTGCCAATGTTAAAATTGGTAGGACCCTGCCAAAAGTTGTGGTGTCTTCATGTGTATGGCAATGTTAAAATATGTAGGGCCCTGCCAAAATTTGTGGTGTCTTCATGTGTATCTCTTCTTTTACATCATCTATCACGTGAAATCTTCTAAGATGATCTATTCTCTCAAAAGACCAATGATAATAATATACTCTTCAATTGGACATACATTTGTAATATTTTTAATACTCTCTATATCGAGTCAAAATACAGTCAAGGAAATTTTTACTAGCATGTCCTGCGTTTGTGTGTGACAATGCAAAGTTAAACGTGCATGTAAAACCATTATGGAGTATGTATGTATCTACAATGCTTCGGAGTTAATTTTATACTTGTGCATCTTTGTTAATGGGTGTTGCTAGGGGCACCCAGCACTTAACGTGAAAAGGCAAAAATACTCCTGCGTATTTTTAAAAATATTTTTGTCCACCCAGCTCATTCAGGTTGATTCACATATGCAATGAGTTGATCCGCATAGATTTTAGGTGATCCGCAGTTGATATAGACGATCTGTAAACTTGTTACGAATCAAGTTGATCCGTAAGTCTTTTACGGATCAAGTTGATCCGTAAGTCTTTTACGGATCAAGTTGATCCGCGAATTGATTTTTAAGACTTACGGATCAAGTTGATCCGTAAGTCTTTCATGGATCAACAATTGGCAGTATGGAAATTATAAGCTTCAAAAGGTTGTAGCTTTTGATAAAAATGTCCGTTTAAGGTCCATAATATGTCAAAATGCTCGAAATTAAAGGGAGAATTTCCTGGCAAATTCCCAACTCATTTTTCCAAAAAATGTCTCTAAGTAACTGAAAAATAAGATTTAAGATTAAAAAAATAAGATTTGGTCAACTTGATTCACAAGCTTCTTACGGATCAACTTGATTCATAAAGGGATAAAGAAGGAAGGGGTAATTTGGTCATTTTTAAAGAATGTTGGGTGCACCTAGCAACACTCTTTGTTAATGGGTAGAAAATGAACTATTCTTGTTTGGACGGTCAATGAGTTGGGGTGGCAGGGAAGAGAAAAAATCGACTTTGGGATACTTCCATTATTATTTTTTTATACATCAGAAACGAAAAACAAAACAAGGAATAGGAGTGGGTCTTCAAAAGGTTTGAAATGCCAAAAATACCTTTTTATGATCAGTTGTACTACATAATAATTTTTTTACCAATTAATCATTTAAATTGTACCTAAAATCAAATCATTGACTTTTTAAGAACCATTTTACTTATTCGAACAAAATTCTACTCCAACCCATTTTAAAAAGATTCCCAAATACATATAATTTTTTAACTTCGATTCTTAATTTTAATATCAAATCTTTCAAAAATCAAACTCTATCAAAATCTAACCAGCAACATTATGCCACAAACTGAATGACAAGTATAACTATCCAGTCATAGTTCACTGACATGTTGAAGAGTAAATACATTTCAAATAAGCAAACTAATGAAACAAACAAGTTTGTCCACTATAAGTAATCCCCGGGAATCCTCATTTTTATCTCTCTCGAAAGTTAAAACTCCCTATGGTGCTCCTCTAATAAATCATTTTGCTTTTTGAACTTCGAAGAAAGAGTGTGTATGAAATACAGTTTTTATGGTCCGAAAAGTGTAGCATCTCTGTCAAAATGGAACTAAATATTTCTACTGATATGCTATTGGCATGCCATGGCAAGAGCTGCAGCTTCAAGCAGCCTCCGAGCAGCTTCCTGTTCAGGCAAATCTGCAGGGGCCTGCCAAAAAATTATTTTAGAAATTAATGAAGAATAGAAATGGGTAATTCATATTGATCTGTTTAAAGTTGAGAAAACATTTTCTAATCTCAATAATAATTATAAAATTGTCACTTAAAAAGCAAAAACAATAAAATGCTTTGACCATTTCATACACAAATCCTTGAAAGTAGAAACAGTGAAAACAGATAATATTTTTAAATTACTGGTAAAAGCAAAACGTTCTCTCAAACCAAAAATGCCCTAAATTCCTTTCAGAGCTTACCTTTCCGTATAAGTTAGCCTTTGTGGGAGATGCACCATTAGACAGCAACAACCTAATTACTTCAACATGCTCACCTCTAGCAGCGTGATGGAGAGGCTGTGAGAAAGTAATCACAAGACATTGATGGAGAAAAAATCAGGAGAAATTCATCAAACATGATTCAAAGACAGTTGGGATATGAATGCTTAATTGACATTGGCATTAAGAGTAGCCAAGTAGGAACTCAAAATTTTTCAAAGAGTAAATAAATACTCACGGTATCACCCTCAGAATCAACTGATTCTAGCATTCTCTTTATATGTTCAGCATCATTAGCTCTGCTAAGCAGCAGTTGGACAATCTCAGTAAATCCTGATAAGACCATCAAAAGCAAAATGACATTGAAATTCTCACCCCCAGATAAAAATATCAGTCCAACTTATAGAATGTAATTTCAAAATCAAACTACCTCCTGCACAAGCATCGTGCAAAGGAATAGCACCATCTTCATCATTAGCCTCAATGTTCGCCCCTCTTTCTAGTAGCAGCTGCAGTTTATCAAACAATATCAACAATTCATGCAATGCTGTAATAAGAGTATACAAACATAAGAATAAGCAAAGATAATAAACCTGGACACAAGCCAAATGGCCATATAGACATGTCAAATGAAGAGCAGTATCCCCATCCTCCACTGGCTCATCAATACTACCAGTCAAGTTATCTGCAGTATATAGCATAAGGGTACCAGTCAAGTTATCTGAAGTATATAGCATAAGGGTAAGCATCAACAAAAAGGACACCCAGTCCCAGTACGCTAGCAAGAATGATTTTATTTACCGAACAAATCAAATCATAGTAGTTACTTGAATAAATTTTAAGCACTCTCTACAAATTACGTGTTTGGAAATCCATTGAGAATAAAAGAAATTATGTCAAATTCACTAAAAAAACCATAGAACTTAGAAGCTATAACTACTATCTTCTAAGTAAGAGTAAAAAACCACATCTGAGAGACGTGAAACCAAACACACTATATATCAATCTTCAGAAAAAAAAATAAAAAATTTACTGCTAATGTATCAGACAGAGGACCATATCAGATTCAAAATCCATGAAAAACAAGGTTTTAAATTGCAGTCACGGTCACAGTTTATCTCAATTGTTGATATTGCGGAACAAATGCGGTCAATGCGGCTGGCAATTGCGATCGCATTAACCCTAAAATCCTTGATGTTGCGACCAAAATCATGAATGTAGAACTTTTTATAAAAGCTTAATGAGAAGTGAAAACATAAGAATTTTTATCCAAGACACTCATACAGCAATTTGCCAGAGGGTGAGGACTATTTATATCAGCCTTACTAGTAAATATCATCAATCAATTTTCTAACAGAAGATATAGAAAAACATAATTTTCCAGTTTGCTAGGGTTTGGATTGAAATTTGAAGAAGTAACAGATACAGATACTAGGTAGGGTATAGCAGAGGCAGGTCTTTGATCAATTATTACAGTGAATTGGAGAGAGAGAGAGAGAGAGAGAGAACCAAGAGCGATACGGAGGGCGTGGACGTCGCCTAGCTGAGCGGCGGCGGAGAGGTCGCGGAGGTGAGGAGGGGTATCGGCGTCGTCTTCGACGGCACCTTGTTCTTCGAAAAGGGCGTTGTCGTCTAATTCCTCTTCGTCGTCGTTCATGCCGTTGCGCCTCCCTGGAACTGCCATTGATCCTTACTACTTCCACTCTATGCCGCCGCCACCGCCGCCGCCAATTTCTCTCACTCTCTTAGCAGTGTCACGTTATTTTTGTTACGGTTTGAAGAGGGGTTTAAAACTTTAAATATGTTTTCAGGATTTATCTTTTGATTTTAATCTCTTTTTTTTTAAAATATTCTTTTAAACATTAAAGTATTTAATTTTTTATATTTGTATTGTCTTTTTATTTTAGTTTTGCTGATATAAATTAATTTTTGACTTTTTAGTCACATTAATAATTAATAATACTTATATAATGGTAGAGACTAATGAGAAAACTTTAATATTATAAGAATTATTTTTAAAAAAGTTAAGATAGAAAAATAAGTATATTTTTTTTTGGTAAATTATAAGATTCGTTCATATATTAACTATTACTAGTCTAGTTGAGTTTATTGAGTAATGTGCCTAAGTAATTATAAATTTTTAGTTTAATGCCTGTGTGATTTAAATTTTTTATTTTTCTATTTTTTCTTATTTTAGTGTTTGTAGTTTTTAATTATGTAAATAAGTAAGTCATATTGGTAATTTCTATTATCAAAGTACCAATAACTATGTCTGCATCAATTTTATGGCTTAGATATATATTTTTTTACATCAAAATATACTTTTATTTCCTATAATTTATTTGTTTTCACATTTTTGTTCTTTTGTAATTTTTTTAAAGTCTCTAGAATTCATTTTTTTTTTGTTTGATCGTGTAGTACTTGTCTTTAAAAATTACTAACATAGTTACGGTTGCTTAGGTTAATAAGTATCACTCCATCAAATAATGATATTAATAAGTGTCGCATTTTTTATATGTCATGATGTCATAAGTGTTATGTCAATAGAAATTAAAAAGAAAATAATATAATTTACAATAATTGAAAAAATGATTAATTTATAAGGGGAAAAAAAGAATATAAGATAAGAATGTTAATAATTATTGGTTTATTTATAAATGCATTAAATTAGTTTTGGAAAAATAATGTAACATGCATGATAATCATCCTTTAATATTATGGTTTTGTTATCAAATTGTAAGTGTGTTTTGGGTAAATAAACTTAACTAAGTACATATTGAGGTATAACTTAGGGTTGTTGTAAGTTTTTTTTTTTTTCAAACTTTAAAATTTGAAACAAAACTTGTTTGAGTAAAATTGGGTTGAAATGGTTTTCTCCTTCTCATCTACACGGAGATGTCACGTCTGAGAACAGAAAAGAAAAAAAAACATTTTTTATTCATAGTTTTAAGTTTTTAGAAATTATTGTGTCCTTTTGACATTTTATCCATATTTAATTCTTTGCATTTCATCCAATTTTCTTTAAATCAATTATGTTATAAAATAATTAATATCATTATATATAACATTAAAATTTATAATATATATTTAATACGCATGTAAATTTAGATAATAAATTTTATGATAATTAATTTTGATATAATAATTAAAATGTATACATATATAAATTTTTATGAAACCTATGATTTTTATTTAAAATTTATATATGTAAAAAAATATATTATTAGATCAAAATCAATTATAAAATGTCAAAAAATACATTAGTAGATTTATGTTAATAAACATATGATTTTTATTTATAATTTACATATGTAAATAAATTAATTATTAGATCAAAATTTATTATCTAAATTTACATGCGCATTAAATATACATTAATTATTTTATAACATAATTGACATATAAGTTTAGTTGGTTATAACATTATGTTAATAACGTGAAAGTCTTAGGTTTGATTCATGTTTGGACCATTAATTTTAAATTAATATTGTCTGATGCATATTAGTTTTACGAAAAGACAAAACGGGAATTGCGTTAGGTGTAGTGTTTGTGCGAAACCGTCATTAATTTTGTACATTTTGGTCAACTTAGCCTACAAAAGCCTTACAAAAAGGGGAAAAAAAAGAAGAAGCTATCATTAAGCTAAAACCTCGTTTTAGAAGGTCAAATTAAATATGAGCTTTTTGTTCAACTTGTTATGGCCTATGACTAGCTTGATTGAATCCTATTTGATAAAATGTAGGACATGGACTTTAAATTTTGAACATAAATTAAATATGGACATTTTTAGACCAATTTGATCATGATCTAATATGAGCTTTGCTTACAAAATCCTATATAAAATCGGAATTAATCCTTAGTAGCTTGAATTGAATTTAGTTTTTTTTTTTCAATTGCAACTTGCATGAAGATCATAACTAACTAGACTCAAACTCTGGTGATGAAAGGTTGAACTTGAATTTTAAAATTTTAAGTACAAATTAAATTTGAACCTTTAAGCTTGATTTATGGTTAACTTACAATAAGTTATGCAAATTGAACTTTCATTGGATTTGTATCTCATTTTAGAAGTTTAAATTGATTTTTTTTTTTGTCTAACCAACATCAGGTCTATGACCAACTTGATTTGAACCTGCCCAATGAACACATGGGGATTGAGTTTTAAATTTAAAGCACGATTTAAATTTAGACCTTCTTAGTTGAATTCGATCATTAGCCCACAAAAGAACTCATATAGATTAGACTTTCAAAGAACTTGGGTTTCATTTTAGAAATTTGAATTGAATTTGAGGTTTTTGTTTTGGCTTCACTCACTATAACACATGACCCACATGAAGCTTGCAACTAACTAAATATAATTTTGTTTAATGAAATATAATATTTGAGCTTTAATTTTTCATAAAATAAATTTGAATTTTTTTAGTCTAATTTGATCATATTGACCAATTTGAACTCAGCTCACAAAAGTCCATTTAAACTTAAAATTTTCTTTTATATTATGTTCTACTATCACAATAGATTATATTTGTGTAGTATATTTGCATATAAATGTTTGAAACTATATTTATGTGCATATGTAAGAATAATGTTTTCTCTTTCCTCAATGATCCCACCAATAATTCAATTAATAAGCAAAATATTAAAGGGAAGAATTAAAAATATGACATCATCTACGTCTCTCTTGCCTCTCAAAAGGATAAGCTATTATTAGATTCATGGAACACGTTGAAACTTGAAAAAGAGAAAGAATAAGCAGTGGTTAACCTGTAATTATTTTATCCACGTCAAAATAAGCTTTACGATGATTAGGTTGACAAATGACAACAAAAGGTATGGTATCTCAGATTACCGATCCAAAAGCATTCTTATGTGAGAAATTATTTTTGACAAGGAACTTGAACAAAAAGAAATTTAATAAATGAGAGAAAAAGACAAAATTATATATTATAAATGCAATAGAAAAAAATTATATTATAAAATATGTGGTAAAAATTTAATATAAATAATATATTTTTTGTTATTTACGTGATAACATTTTTCCGATGTGTTTTTGATTATCATGTTATTTATTCATAACATCTATCAATTTTACTAATAATTAATTTTTATGAAATAATCAATTATTTTTAGTGAATTTTTTTAATCATATATTTTTCTTTGGGTTTGAACCGCATACATTATTTATCTTTCATGTAATTGGTTTATCCAATAATAAAATGGTGTTACAAATTATTTGTAAATAATATTATTATTTAAATCAAAAACAGCATTGTACTTTTGGCTGAAACAATGATTGAGGAGAGAAAATTATAAACACGGCTAATTAAGAAAAAAACCGCAGAAAAAACGTACAGCATGGGTCTGTAAATTGTGACTGAATCAACAGTTTTTGGTTTGGCCTGTTTGAGTTGTGACTGAATCAACAGATTACACAGTGGTAACCCTCATGATCTGTAAATTAATTATAGCTTTGGTAATTAATTTACTTAACCAATCAGAATTAAACTTTTATTTTAATAATTTAAACCTTTACCGTATTGTTTTTAAAATCTAACTTTCTATCCTTTTATAAAATATTTTAATTCAAGTCAACGTAACTGAGTCTTCAATCACTTTTTCACTTTGTATTTCTCCTTATTTTAGAGATTTTTTTTTCTTGTTTTCCCCACTGTTGTTCTGTTGTCAGTTTCATAAAACTAAACTTAATTTCTAGCACACGAAAGACGAGGCATAAAGAAACTAATTGATAGCTTTTTGGTCTGTGGTTTTGTTTTGTTGGTGGCAACTCCTATCAAGTCTCCTTTTGTTTGCTCCCGTACACTTTGGGTTTGGGCTCTCTCTCTCAACTTCTCACCTAAATTCCTAAATAATCCTGATTTCTGATACACTAATTTTGCACTCATTTCTATCTCTTCTACTTTTATGGTTGAAAAATATTTCTTGGATATCCTTAAATTTGTCTATAATTTAAGATAGAAATTAAAAAAAAAAGAATTAATTTGATTGATGATATAATATAATAAGAAGAGAGTTAAAAAAATTATTGATTGAATGTTTGAATTTTTTTGTGTTAAAATATTATCACTCAATCTTTATAAACTAAATTTACTATTTTCCCTCCTTTCATTCTCATTTCCCTCTTTTTTCTATACATGTTCAAGGATATTATTACAAAATTGCTTTTTATTTTTCTGATCACATGCATATTAATAGTCAATCAGATTCAGAAAAAAGGAAAACATTTTTTTAAAATTAAAATAATACACAGCCTGGAAAAAAAACTAAATCACGAAATTGTGAATCTATTTAATTATAAGCCAATAAATGAATTCAATTTTCTTTGCATGCCACAGAATAAATGGAAAGAATCACCATATATACAAGTTGAAACGAAACAAATAAAAATAAAAAGTAAGGCAATTAACACTGAATACAAATAGGTTCTTGGTGATGAGGTTAATTTAAAGAAAAACACAGACTACACAACTTCAGTAATGGCAATCCACCAAAGAAGACTTAGAGAAGACAATAACGTTTTTTTCTCTTTGTTGAAACGAAAACTTGGATTCTCTATGATGATCATCCTCTGGTAGTGCTGGAAGATTCAAGTCCAACTTCAAGGGTTTCTTGGCTTCTTGAAATTCATTGCTACCAACAACATTTCCACCCCTCATAGAAGTTGTCATAGAAGCATTCACAAGAGTTCTATGACGCCTCATGTGGCCCCCCAAGGCTTGCCCTGATGAGAATTCAGCACCACAGATAGAACACTCGTGAACCTTATTAGCTTTTGTTGTTGTTGTTGTTGTTGTTGTGGCAGTGATGGTGCCACACAAATTACTAACACCATTTGGTGTTTTCAAAGAGAGGGTGGTACTTGTGGTGGGGTCATAACGATCATTATTCTCTTCAATGAAATTAGTAACTGCTTCTGATGAAAAGGTGCCGTTTTGCTTAGGCTTCTTGTGACTTGCTCTGTGTCCTCCAAGTGCTTGGAATGAAGGGAAGCATCTGTTGCAAGTCTTGCACTGGTAAAGGTATAGGCTTGTTGACTTTTTGAGGTTGTCGTCGTCGTTGTTGTTATTGTTGTGATGCGGCGTTGGTGCTGCCACGTGGTATCTGCCTTGAGCGAGAAGGATGAGACAATTCGCCATGTCTTGGTCTTCTCGAAATTCAATTGTGTTGTTGGTGGGAGAGGGAGAGGGTGAGGAGGTTGTGGCACTATCAATGGAATTGTTGGTGCTACTATTACTTGAGGTTGAATTATAAGGCATGGCTAGCCTAAGAGGGGATGGTGCTCTTTGACGCTTGGTTCTTTTGCCCTTGACCATCATCATTTGGGTGTGATCCTTGGAAACCACAAGTAATTCCTCTTGGACTTGCATGTTGTTGCTGCTTTTGATGTTGTTGTGAGAAGAATTCAAGAGGGTGGAGGGGTTAATATATATTGGTGGTTGGTGGGAGAGAGAAAAGGTTTCAAGTAATAGAAGCAAAAGAAAAACACCCCGTGAATTGAACAGTGTACAACCGCGTTTTGGCTTTGCCAGACTTGCGTTTTCTAACCTTGGAAAAATGATATATATAGGGATATATAATAATGTATTAATTAGAAGGGTGTGAAGTGTATAGATAGAAAGAAAGAGAGATGCAATGTGAAGTATGAGGAGGTGAGGCAAGGAGTGAGATTCGGTTGGCTTTGAAGCAAACCCATTACTTTTTCTCAACGATTCCTTTCTGGAGGATTGGTTTGCAAGCCTGGAACCACACAGAATGTGCAACTTTCACCTCACTTTTTTTATTTTTTTTTATCTTCCTTTTTAATTATTTTCTTTTCTTGTTAGTGTTTCTGTTCATTCTTAATATGCAGTAGCTTAGCTAGCTATAGCTTCCTTAGTTTCTAGTTGTACATATATAATTTTTCTTTTATCTAAACTACATGTATATTTTATTAAATATAATTTTATTCGAATATAATATATTTACTATGTAATAAATTTTTTCTCCAAATATTTAAAATAGTTACATATTTAAAATTTAAACTTAAAATCTTCATTGAGTTAAAATAATTTCGCATTAATAAATTCACCTGTTTGATGGTTATAACTTTTAATTTAACTAAATTTGAACCCAATTGAATTAATAATTAGTTAACAAACTAAACTAAGCGTATATAAATATATTTATGGGTTGGACAGGATCCTTATGACTTGTGATGCGAGATTATCCTGTACTATTTATTATTTTAGCTTGTTGCAGCCATGACTTGATGATTAATAGTTGCTAAGAAGGCGAATTTAATGTGCAGTTGACCCCAACCACTTATTTTGCACATTTGGCACTACCTCAATGGACAATAATATCCAACAATCACGCCGCATATATGCATGACCCTTATTATGTGATTCATATTTCATAGTCTTTCCCAATCATTTGGTGTCGGTAAAAAGCACTGTATATTATAAATAGAGTGTGACTCTGTCTTGAGTCCTAACTACTACCATCAATTAATCACACCCTCATTATCGTTGTTATTTTTTTTGTCACGTTAAAATGTGAACTAATTGAGTGTAGTGGCGCTTTCACACCAAGGAAACTAATAATATTTATTCTATAAATAGTCAACTGCTTTTTTCTTCTTCTCCTAAATTAGTGTGATCGAACCCGGAATTAATAACTACTTAAATAGACCAATTTATAGTACAACAACTTTGTTACTTGAATTGATGGTTAAGTTCAATCTCCAAATTATATTATATGTATGAAAAAATATTTATCTGAAGAGGTTATTTTCTTTAATGAAATTAAGTACTTGAAGATATTAGTCCTTAACTTTTAATAGATAGAGATATCTTAAATTCAACAAAAAATGTTACTTAAATTTCGCAAAAAAGACCATAGTGAGATGAAAATACATGTTGTACGTGCTAATCAATCCTTAATGTATTATCTAACTTTTTAAATTTAATATTTGAATAATACCTAATTATAAGTAACTTTAGTGCTGAGTTAAAAGGCCTAATGTAACAACATCATATGCCACAGGTTTTGTTTTATTTAGAATGGAAACTGATATTAATGAAGAAAATGAAACACACACACACGCATATATATATATATATATATATATATATATATATATATATATATATATAGAGAGAGAGAGAGAGAGAGAGAGAGAGAGAGAGAGAGAGAGAGAGAGGCATATGGAGTATGGTGGAGTATACATGCATGGACGGTGGCTATGACGTAGGGTTTATCAATTCATGGTGTAAGGTATAGAGTATATGGATAATAGAGGGTAAGAGATTCTTAGAGTAAGGAATTCTTATGGGAATGGAGGGGTTGTCAGTGGCACGTAACAGCATCATCAGGTATAGGTTAGCTGCAGTTAGTGGCTTAAAGCAAAGCATCTCAATTGTTCACTGCAAAATAAATAATTTTATTAAAACATTTCTCGATTATTTTGGATTTAATAAATTAAAAAGTTGTTCAATTAATGCAAGAATGCCTATAAGTCTACAACACTAACTCACCACCTTCTTGTATCTAAGAAAATATATGAATCATTGTATGATAATTTTTTTGTTTACTTTTTCATTAAGGGAACATCATCTGATAATCTTGCTTAAGCGTAGATAAGACACAAAGAGAGTTTGATGGTGAGAATTCGTATATAACAACATGTATTCCACATCAGTGTATGATATTCCATTTCACATGCAGGTATACCACTATCGGTTATTTGAACCTTAGAGCAAGAGGTCAATGACTAGCACCAATTGAGGTTCAGCTTACAAATTACATCTATGTATCACATATATTTTATTATTAACGTGCAACGGAAATTGATAAATTTTCCTTAATTAATTTTAAAATTATTCATTATCTTAAACTTTTGCTTTTCAGAAATTGGGATATGTAAAATGCTTTGAATAATATTATTATTAATTTCTACCCACTTTAATTTCTTCAGAGGCTTTAATTTTTTTTTTCAAGATCGAGAAAACAACATCCCTAGCTAATAGCTATACATTGCTTTTTATCAGCCGGAATTATTAAAGTGAAAAAAGGCATCTATCTGTAATTTCTTTCCATAATGGTAGGAATATATGCTGGACATACTGATTGAATTAGATATGTATTCCAAATCAATATTAATAATATGAGATATAAATTGCATCTACACTTCCCTATACTATTTTTCAAAGGTTCAAGCAGCTCATGATAAAAAAAAGGGACATGTGGATAATTCAATAATATTGAATTTTCATTGGTCATATATATTCTCCTAGTATTATGTACTATATATATCGGAAAAGTATGACAACCTAGCCAATTGAAAACTGAAGGAGACCTCCGGAAAACGTATTCTTATATGTAGCATTACATATTCACATGACTACATACTGCTTTTGTTGGATCGCCATACTCTAGCAATTAATTAATAGCGTAAAATATTACTGTAATATCTATCAATGGCCCACTAGATAGGAGAAATAGGAATTAATTAAGAAAGACAGATATGATAGAAATACTAAGTGTATCTAATTTGTTTAATTACCTTTTGTTTTTAGGGTGAACTACTGTTTGGATCCTCGAAAATATAATCTACTCTTATTTAGGTTTATGAAAATACCATTTAGGTATAAATGTAATTTGTCTGTCATTTTAATTTTGTTAAAAAAATTTGTTAAAGTGAACATCCGGGCCTAAATGACATGCTATCTATCTAGGTGTCCTAAATGACACATGACAATTCAGTATATACGACAATTGATAATATATGTACGTGAATGAAAAGTGATGGTCTAGTTAATGTCCTCTGAATGGACTATCATGTGTACACCTTTTCGGATTAGCTTGCAAACTTAATTAGCTTGCTTTTACTTGATTGTGGATCAAAGATAACCTCTTTTGATTTTGATATTTTTAATTAATGATAAAAATAGGTCAAGATGTCTTTTATGCTTACAATTCAATTATTGAGAAATGTTAATAAAATTCTCTCTAATATTTTTTTAAAATATTGACAAAAATTTATTAAAATTTTTAAAATTTTGTGGATTTCACTTCTAAATCAAGAGAGACAATCATAAGATGAAAAATTAGACTTAAAAAAATTATTTTCAATAAATATTAGCTAATAATAAAAAATGCTAAAGTAAAGTGTTACTAACCTTTCTCTCTCTAGTTAATATAAGGCCTGGTCTATTTAGAAGAAATGTTAGGTTCCACTTTTTAAATAGTTGTTTTAGTTAGTTAGGCCCAAATAGTGTGGTTTTAGAAAAAGGGTTGTTGTTGGCCCAAACACATTTATTATTGGCCCCTACTATCATTCGAAAATTCTAAAAACATCATTCCTTAAAGTGCATAACGAAATTATGATTTTGTTGTATTGTTGGGGTGCAAAAAATGTTATGCAACAAAATCATGATTTCGTTATACATCAACAACGGAATCACAATTTTGTTACACAACATTTTTCGCACCCCACAGTGTAACAAAATCGTAATTTTATTGTGTAATTGGGTGTGTGAAAAAAGTGCACAACGGAACCACAATTTTGTTTTGCATGTGGGGGTTAATTAAGCATGTTTAACGAAAGTATGATTCCTTTGCATAGTGTACAATGGAATCAAACTTTTGTTATACTTTTTTTCTTGAAAAAATGTACAATGAAATGATATTTCTATTATGCAATTTTTTTTCCAAAAAAAAAATAGTATAATTGAAGTTTGATTTAGTTGTATACTAAAACAGAATCATACTTTCATTGTATATTTTTTTGTTTTTAATAGTTTGACAATATCTGAGAAAAAAGGAAGAGAATAAAAGATGAAAAAAGGAAGAAGGGGTAGGGTGGGTGCCAAGATGAGAAGAAAAAGGAAGAAAGGATATTTAGGTAATTGTACTTTGATGCGAGAGCCAAAAGTAATTTTTGAGGGACCAATGTCAATTCTCTTTTAGAAAAAAATAAAAAATTGGTGGATTTACTTCTTTAGTTAATGAAGTAAAGTTTTCCCCTTTTTTCATTAGTTTAAAACCACAAGTGTTCTTTACTAGGGGTAATTTTAAAACCACAATTGCATCCTAGTCCGGTGAGTTTGCTTCATTGGAGTGGCAAGGGAAAATCTTGACTCCGAAAGCAATGACCTCAACCAGAGTTGTTGTTGCTTCGTCCTTATTTCCTGACTCTTCATCGCCCAGCCCGCACTGCCCTTGACGTCTCATTCGAGCCACAAACGATCCAACATGATGCCTGATGATTCCTACAACCCAAAAAAAATGGTTTTAAAAATTGAAAAAAAGAAGTTAAATGATAGGGAAACATAGAGGATTACAACTTATGAGACCCAACATGATGTGGCACCGATTACATGATATTTCATCTGTCACGTTATTATTTAACGACCTCAGACTAATGACATTAGAGCATCTCCAATGATGTTGATATAAGCAACCCAATTTGTATCACCACAATCTTAAGCAACTCAATTAATTTTCTCTCCAATGGATATTTCTATTAAGAACATCCCTGATGTTTGTTGCTTAACGAGTTGCATATTTTAAGACATTGTTGTTTGATTTTATTTGTTTAATTTATTTTACCATTGGATATAATCTACATGTCATATTGGGTTGCTTAAAATAAATCTACAGTTACTTATAAAAGCAATGGTTGCTTATGGGTAAAAAAAAAATTCTACTCATTTAAGGATTATTTAAGGGGATAATTCAAGAGTGGTTTAAAATTATACCATTGGTGTAAAATATATATGAATTCCTTAACTATGATGTGACATTCTAGGGACCGATTAACATAAGGTAAACAATTCAAAATGAAATGCTTAAATTGCATCCATTGAAGATGCTCTAACAAGTTGCTTACTTGTAAATATTTTATTTCTCTCTCCTATTTTTAATACAAAGTTAAGAAAATCATGAGCAATATATAATAATATTTTGTAACTCTCTCTAATGTTATATAAGCAACTCTTTAATTTTAAACAACTCAAAATCACATGTTAAACAACTCACATTATAGATGCTCTTAGTAGAATTCAACTAAGAAAATTAAATGAACTCATACAAATTAGTTGAATGTATAACGACTCGGATTAACTATTAGAGTATCTAAGTTCTTAAGGTTTAACTATATTTTTAGTCCTTGAACATTTTGAAGTTTTTATTTTTAGTTCCTAAATAAAATTTTGATGGGTCTTAGTCCCTCATGTGTTTTGTCCATTGATGTTTGTAGTCCTTATCATTAAAAGTATCGTTAAATGATGATGTAGCAGTAACATATTTACTTTTTTTAACTATTGTAATGGTTAACTTTGCAACAAAGGACCCACCAGAAAATGATTGGGACTCGTTTAAAAAGGCATTGAATGATTTTTGGCTAAAAGTCACTAGAAAATGCTTCTCGATCATTACAATTGTCAACAACATTAACTCTCACCAAAGTTTCATCATTTTTGTTAAACAACATGGATTCAACAACATTAATCAACTTCAAACTAAAAAAGTAAATGCTATATCCTAAAATGAAACAATTGCTTCTTCCCCCAAACCCAAATCCAACTCCAACTCAAGCCCAAACACCCAACCAGCCTTCCTCCCTTCCCTCCACATTCGTGAAGGTCATTGACCCGATTCCTCCACTTTCATGGCAAACTCGTCAATATCTGATGTGCTTCCTCACCCACCTTTGAACCATCTTCGACAACAACCGCGCCTTGGACCATGCGGTGGAACGAGAGAAAAACCTGAAACCCATTTACGTTCCCACTTCCAAACCCTATCCCTTATCACAACCAAGCAGACTCCTTCAACCTAAATCAACATCTAGTTCTATGTCCTATCACGCATGGCATCAAAAAGGACAATATTGTTAGAATCCAAAACGAGAACGCTATCCCTAACCCTAAAATCCTGACAAAGAAGATTTTAAAGTTGGAATCAAAAAAAATTTTGTGGAGACTATTGACAAGATCGAGAGCAAGATCTAAAAAAAATTAGATATTGTTGGAATCAGAAACAATGTCGTGGAGGAACAATTGTTTGTTTGCATTATCTGGTCTTGATTTGTTTATTTAGGAAGACCGCATAACTAGGAGGTGGCTACAACAAATTATTGCACAATGTTGGAGTGAATTGGGTTCTTGCACTACAAGCTGCTAGGGGTTTCGATCATATGATTAATTAAACAATAAATCTTGCTTCATTGGTGCTATCGTCCCTTTTGGTGCTTTGCTTCTGCAGGAGGCTGTATTTCATGAAACTTGGTTGTTTAGAGGACAAGGCTATAAATTATTGGTGCATGAGTTTTATTACTTTGTTAAAGTTTTAATTTCTTGTTGATGGATTCTTCGATTTGTGTTAGATTCGTGAGAACAATAAATTTGCAACGAAACAATTTTGAATAACCAATATTAAGTGTTCTAATTAAGTAGTTTTTGGAGGTTTTTAGCCCCAGAAATTGTGTAATACCTATTAAATATTTTAACCAAGTAATTTCTGGGGGATTATAACAGCCAGCAAAAACATCGCTACAAAAATATAATTGTCACATTATTATTTAACAGTTGTACTTGATAGTAGGGACTAAAAAAATTAACGGATGAAAACATCATGACTAAGATTGGTCAAAATTTAGTTCAAGGATAAAAAGTGAAAATCTCAAGATTTTCAGGGACAAAAAACATAATTAACCCAATTCTTAACATAGGCCTTATATGACAATCAATATTTATTGCTTTTGTTCTTCTTCTTCTTGACTCGCAAGGTACAAACATTCTTGTGAAGTTCTAAATTAGGGGTGTTCACAATGTAGTTTAGTGTAATTTTGACTTAAAATTAGTCTTAATCAAACAAAAAAATTAAGTGCGATGTGATTTGGCTCGATTTAGATTATTTATGAAATCCGAACCTTATCAAACCAATCTTTTGGAGTTTGGTTTGGTTCAATTTTTACATTTTGAAAATTTTGCTAGTGAGTATTAAAAAATGCTTAAAAAATTTATTATAGTTGGATAAAACTTGAATAATAACTAGTTTAACAATCAACAGTATAAAATGTCAAGTTAAATTTTTAACTTGAATAATAATCATTCAACTTAAGTAATAAACAATTAAATTTAAAAGTAAAAACAATATGTAATACTTTCTTTCAAGTTCTAACGATTAAACTTAAAAAAATAGTAAGTGTTGTCGTCGGAGAGAGTTATCATCGCAAACACAAAGAGGGTCGCAAAGAGAGTGATTTTAGGCTTTCAGTTAAGAGTTTCACAAGAAAGGAGAGTGAGACATTGGATGTTAAGCGTTTTAGTCTTAGATTTAGATTGCGTGTAAGTTTTTCATTTCACATAAGCTTAAAGTTACATTGTCGTATACCTATATGACTAATATGAGCCCTATACTAAACTAATGATTGTGGTTCGATTCGGTTGATTTAGTTTCCGTGTGCCAAACCAAAAATTGAATCGAATCGTGCAATTTGAAAAAATAAAAAGCAAACCAAACTGATATCCTTCGATTTTTTTTACAATTTATGGTTTTTTGGATCAATTTTAATTTCTATTTTACACTCCATTTGATTCAGTTTTGAATACCCCAATTTTCAACTCTAAAGCAATATTCCGCTTGTTGCCTCACATTTGCATACATAAATTACAAATCTAAGTGCAATGCAATGTGATGTGCGACAAAGAAAAGAAAAATAAAGACGATGATGGCCTTGGTCTCAGAGTAGAAGGGTCCAATAAAATTGATGAGGATGAGACCTTTTTGCTAGCACACACATCAATTTAGAAGTTAGATCTTTTGAAAGATTAAAAAAAAGAAGAAAAAAAGGACAGAATTCACACAAACACCGAAAATTAAATTGCTCAAGAGGTTTAGCCACACTTATCAAGCTCGGAAGTGAGGTAAGACATCAGGTTTCAAAAGTCAAAGTTAAGCCTTTACTCAATTTTTTTTAATGTAAAATATACACGAGCAACTTGTGCTGGCACACATCAATGCGAGTGAGAGTGAAAAAGAAATGAAAGCAAAAATTGGAAGTAGAAATTGTCAGATTGGTCCTTCTCTGTTTGGTTACCCAAGTAAAAAAGCTAAAAATTTGTAATAAAAAAAGCATCGTGAATTCCATAATTTATAAATTTTATTTAAGAAGATCTTTATTTTCCCCTTTTACTTCTAATTATTATTATTTTTCTCAGTCTAAAATTATAAAGAATTAAAAGTATCTTATTTTTTCCATTTTATTTTCTCTTCTATTTCTTTTCTTCAAGTCCAAAGAAAACTCAAATGTGTATTATCATCTTAAAAAAAAAATGACAAAATCCTTTACAACTTAAACTAAGCTTCAGCATCCCTTAGAAGAAACTCAGCATTGACTTACTACCCTACCTTGCCGGAGCCGGCTACAGTCAGTTTCCTATCAACAATACACGCGCGCACCCATCACCTTCTCGGATGTGTATTATTACTAGACTTTTTCCACCCATCACCTTCGGATCTCGATCACATGGACAATGGCGTTTCACCGCCATCGTGCGTAGAGCCCAAGAGGTCACTCACCACGACACGTGGCGAGCCGCTCTCTCCGAATTCATCTCCACACTCATCTTCATCTTCGCCGGCTCCGGCTCCGGCTCCTCCGTCGCCGTCGACAAGCCCTCCGCACTCTTCGTCACCGTCTCTGTGAGTTCTAACATCTCCGGTGGCCACGTCAATCCTGCTGTTACGTTCGGCGCCTTCGTCGGCGGCAACCTCACCTTGCTCCGCTGCGTCCTATTCTGGATCGCCTAGATCCTCGGCTCCGTTATCGCTTGCTTGCTCCTCAAATTCACCACCGGCGCGGACAGGTATTATAGTAAAAAACTGTTATCCGATCATAAATCATATATGTTCTAGTTATCAGAAAAGTGTGAATAACTTAGCATGCACGTTGAGTTTTATAGCGACATGGATCACTATCAAACTCATACAATTAACGTGATTTTAAGCAAATTTCACATGTTTGGTTTCGTTAAAAAAGTTGATTATAAACCCGAATTAATTTTAAACTATACTAAAATTTCATATTAAGTTTTACTGTTAATCTTTTTTCAATATAAAAAACATTAAAAAAATGATATTATTTTAGAATAAATTTTAACAATAGATCATTTTGCAAAATCAATTTTGATAGAAAGCTAATACTAGAAGCTAAAGCAAGTAACATAAAAGACTACCATTAGATAAGTTACAAAGAAGATAAAGATATATATTGATATTTTCATTGATGTGTGATACTAGTTCAAATACATACCCGTAGTTTCGAAGTGATAGCGCCAATTGTGATTGGGTTCATCGTTGGAGCAAATATTTTGGTTGGTGGACCTTTTGATGGGATCGGCCATGGGTTTCCTGTTATTCTTCCTAACCATTTAAATTTCTTTAACATCAAACATTTTAAAAAAAAAAAATCTAACTTTATCATTTTACTTCTTTTTTCTTTCCTTCCTTTTTTTCTTTTTTCTCTTCTTTTTATAGCCTAATTGGACTAGTAGACTAATCATATTAAAAAATAACTAACGTCACTATATATAATACTAAAGTTTCTATTGCATATTTAATACACATATAAGTTTACATAATAAATTTTTTGAAAATAAATTTTGATCTAATAATGCATTTTTTGTATATATAAATTTTAAATAAAAATCATAGGTTTAATATATATATATATATATATATATATATATATATATATATATATATATATATATATATATAAGAAAATACATTATTAGATCAAAATTTTATTATGTAAACTTATGTGTATTAAATATACATTAAAAATTTTAATGATATATATAACAACATCAATTATTTTTTAACATAATTGACATATTAATTCAGTTGATTAAAGCATTGTGTTAATAATGTGAAAGTCACACATTCAAGACTTGTATGAACCATTAATTTTAAATTATTTTATAAAATATTTTTAATATAATATGAGCCATACGGATATGTAAGGGTATTTTTTATTTTTTCCCTCTGCTGGAAAAATGTTGGATGCATGAAGAAAATCCCTGAACCTGGCTGCATTGATTGGGCCTGCAGTGGTGGGCTGGAGTTGGAAAAACCATTGGGTTTACTGGGTTGGGCCTCTCGGTCGGGTGCTGGGCTAACTGGGTTAATTTATGAGCTGATCATTGTTAGCCACCGCCACCAGAGGATCCGCAGAAGTTATTATAATTATTATTTAAAAAAAACAGGAAAGATGGAAGCTCTTTGGTCCAGTGATGATACATGATATCTTTGTTGTGTATGTATGATTTGTGTTTCTTGTGATAAATCAGTGGTGATCATGAACCTTACATTGCATGCAAGGTTTGTTAATATGTGATGTATTCGGCAATTCAGGAACATTTATTGCCTTTAGCACATTTTCGTATATGGAATTGTTCCAAGAAATGAAGAAAACATGGCTCATGAGAAAAGGAGAATGTTTCTCATACCTTACATGTTTAGAAACACTTGAATTTTGAGAAATAATCGTTTATTTTTCAAAAGTTCTCTCAAGCCTCTAGGTGCTGACAAAAATAAACGATTATTTCTTCAAAGTAGCACACTAAACGCAGGTATCATAGCCATAGAAGGGATACAAATAAAACTCATAATACACCCATGTTATTGCCACATTTTTAATGCGCTCTTGAAAACCATAATAAGTAATTAAGCCGCAACTTTCTTGGATGTGACTGAATTGATAATGGTAGCAAACTCCGGACCCTGTACAGCAAAAAATCAATACATCAGTAAACATTCATTCGTGTTCATTTACAAACTCTAGGAATGAAGCACATTCTAGTCAAAGAAGTTGTGAATAAATCGTGTACCTTTAATGAAGCACCACCAACAAGAAATCCATCAATATCTTCTTGCTTCGCGAGCTCAGCACTGTTGCTCGCATTTACAGACCCTGAAGGACAGATTACTTCAATGTTAGCATATCTACTACAATGCTGCTGCGCTGTACTGGCTGATTAAAATCTTTCATTTGAAGAAAAATTAAATTCTGAAATGGTAAAAAATGCCAAACTTAAACAGAAAGAATATTGCACCTGACAATGCTACAGTCAATCTATTAATCTAATATCAATAAGAGGTTTGTGAATGGATAAGATTATGGCCACCAAGCATATCATGTAGTGTAATCAACAAATTACTAGCTGCTCACTTATATTGTAACAATACATTTTTCCTTAGGTTAATCATGAATTCCCTTCTAAATTAGTTTCATTTTCGTAAATTCACTTAGCCTGTACCTAGAAAAATGCAAGTATACTAGTAAAACAGAATATAATCTGAAGTCTGAAGCACAATAGCAGCTGGCTTTTTAATGCAAAAGGCCAGCAGAGATTGCATAAGTTGTTTTCTCATCCCAAGATTACACCACTTTGAACAAAGCTTGCAATCTTATTAAACTGAATCTTAAATTTCTGACACTAACAAATGCAGCATGCATAGTTACAAAAGCCAATGTACCTCCATAAATAATTCGCGTTTTAGATGAAACTTCAGCCGATACATTCTTCTTAAGCCAGTCACGAACAGCTGCATGGACTTCCTGGGCTTGCTCGGGTGTGGCCACTTTGCCAGTTCCAATTGCCCATACAGGCTCATATGCAATAACTATATTATCCCAACTTGGCACTACATCTGCATATAATGGACATAAAGGATGTTATGGAATCAATCGGCAACCCACTCCCCCTTCTTTTCTTTTCTCCACCTAAAAAGAAAATGACTTTCAAATAAAGAGTCTTTACACTGACATTTAATCACAATTGTCATGTATGATAAGTTAGTTAACTTTTATAATAATTAACTTAAAAGTCATACCTATCATGATTTTTGATCGGTTAATAGTGTAAAAAATTTATATTGACAGTGTATATAAATTAAACTTACAAATAAATATAAACTTTCACCTGCAAAAGCCTTCAATTGCTGAAAACAAACATCGAAAGTTTTCCCAGCTTCTCTTTCTTGTAACAGTTCCCCAATACATGCTATCACACCCAGACCCTCACTCAAAGCATAGACAGCCTTCTTCCCTATAAACTGGAGTTTGCAATCTTCGGTTAGTATATTATACATTTTCATCTTTTACAAAGAATACTGGTCCCTAGGAAAACTACTATAGAAGGTATCTCCAAAATTTTCACCTCATCATTTTCTCCAATTACATGTCTTCGCTCAGAATGTCCAAGAATAACCCACTTGCAGCCAAGGTCTTTTAGTTGCTCCACACTAAAAGAGTCAGATGGAAGTGTAACCAAGTGAATTTGTTCAAAGAACCACAAGAAGGTAACAATATAATTGGCTTGAACATCACATTCAAAACCATAATAAAGAAAAAGTGACCAAGTAACTTCCAGCATAAAAACATTTAGGGGAAATAGAAGAATGTTAAGCTTGAAATGAACCACTTGCAGGGCCATAATTAATACCGAAAGTAAAGATGAAAATAGTACAAAACCCATGCCGGAGAAGAATCTAACTCCAATTTCAAGAGAACTTATACATGCAAAATCTCAAAATTAATATATTACACTAATACATGCCTACTAAAACACCTAGGTGCACTTAGGACCTAGGGAAATATAAGTTCATAGAAGGTAATATATACCATGCACCAAAATATGTAGTATTTCATAATGCTAATGTTTTAATGAAATACTCAAAAGGAATACAAGATGTTGATCATGGAGTGCACATGGAACTAAAGAGATTGGTTTCTGGCTATCAGATGATCTGTTACACTTGCACCTATGTCTTTAAAAAACTCAAAAGTGAAACTTCAGTGCAGTCGGTGCATGATGAGAAAGTATTTTGACTTGTGACATTCACTTTCTAATAAGACAGATAAAATATCAGAAATTATATCAGAAAAAATACAAATTATGGTATAAAATTTCAGTTTCCAGTTTTTATTTGTTTTTTGGTTAAAAAAGTCTATTCAAAAGTGTTATATCTGTCATCACCAACCAACAAGCCTAACATTCTCCATAAAGAAAACAGAAGTCCCAGGATCGATTGACATGTGAATTGTGAAACTTAACAGGAAAAGGCAAGCTAACCTGATTTCTCCCGTGAAAGCCCCACCTTTTCCCACCCAAGAATTCTGGGCAGAAATTTCAATCCTATCTGTAATTGAGTTTTTCACCTGATCGATGTACACAAAAGGAGGTGCAACAACAACATCTGTACTTCTCACAAAAATTAAAAGGATTAGAAAACAGGATAAAAAGACAAAATAAACTGACAAATAACATATGCTATTAAGAATATGTTTCTAGTATAAACCACATACTAAAATGTATACCTTTTTCGTTTTTGATAATTGGTTCATTATGATAGGAAGGTCCCACTTACACCCATATGTTGGACAGCATTCCAAGCTATTACAGAATTTGGGAATAGATATTTATATTTCATCAACATTTTGCTTACCCCAAATGTATTACATAGGGTAAAAGCCATTTTCAATCTCAGTAAGTGATGTTCTTTTATTTACAGATTTAGGAGTTTCAAAAGAAGAAAATAGGTTTTTCGTTGATTACTACAACTCTCTGCTGGAAACACATGAAATTGAAAATTGAATATATCTTACCAACATCAGACTCCAATGTTGCACTGTTCAAGTCAGAGACAAGCTTTCTGATGGAGTCTTTGGTCCCATTCTGGAGATAAGAAATAATTTTTTTTTTTAAAAGTAAAGAGGCAGTGTACTGAAGGAGAAAATAATGTTCTATGTAATGCAATAGGCTAGTGGTAGAATGGATTAGTTATAGACAGAAGACAAGGATAAAATCGGTCATATACAATTATAAGTGATTGAGCAAATGAAACAAAACAACTATTAAACAAAGCAAACAAAAAGGGAGTGCCAATCTCAGAAATCTGGTAAAAAAAACAGTAATTTAATTATTTTTCACAAAGAAAATAATAGTGATAGGAGAACAGCTTAAACATTGAACAGTGGAGTCAAATATTATGGCCAGAAAACTTCTAAATGAAGTTGTTTCTAAAAAATATCAAGAGTCAGAAAGCCTGCAGTGAGTTATGATTCTCTAATGCAGAAGAGTTGTTTGTCAGTCAGATAACAAGAAAAAGTTATGATTATGACATTACCAAAGCTTCCTTCCAAAGAAATAGGAAAAGGTTGCTCCACTAAAATTTCAGGTTTGGGAAGGGAGAGATGGATGGAAAAAAGGGTTCAAGCAAACTCTGCAGTACTTTTGCTACAGGAAGTTAGAAGGTGAGATTTGGAAGAGCTTATTTGAACTAGTCAAAATGCCTTATGACATTCGTATAAGATATTTTTATTCAATAAGGTTCACAACTAAGCTTATGGATAAGCTTTCGTTTTATCAGTTTATTGAATAAGTGCTTAATTAAGATGTTTTCTCAGTTGAGCCCTTAAAGACTAATTACAGGTCATTCACATGGAGCTCACAAACTGGAGGGCTGAGTTGAATTGAGACAGATGAAATAACAGGAAAAATATATTTGTTCAATACTTAAGGAAACAAGTTTACAAAGGCTTATCAGCTAAAATATATGTTCAAGAGTTAAGATGGAGACTTTACATTTCAAAAATTACTAAAGAGCTGCTAAATGAGAGAATTTTACAACAACAATAGCCTTATCTCACTAGGTGGCCTCCATTACATGAATCACATGACACCATTGAACTCAATTAAAAACCAAATTGTTATAAATATTATTCACTTTGAGATTCTTTTAATAATTTTTTCAATATTCTTCTTGGTCTCCGTCTACCCTTTTCACAGAGCTAAAAACTGTGTGATTTACTCTCCTCATCATTTGCTTCAATAGCCTTCTTTGCACATGTTCAAATAACCTTAATCAATTTTCAGTTATCTTTTTCTCAACAGGTGTCACACCAATATCTCTTTATATACAATCATTCCATATCCCATCTTTTCTTGTGTGATCACACATCCATCTTAACATACTCATTTTTTTTACTCACTTTTTTCTCTCATTATCCCTTTAAAATATAGCATTCATTACGATAGAGTACAGCTAGTAATAGAACGATACGATAACATTTTCCTTTTAGCTTATTAGGTACTTTGCGATCACAAATAACCCCCCAATGTCTTTCTCCATTCTAGCCACTTAGCCTGTATTGTGTGTGACATTTTCATTAATTTCCCTGCTATCTTTTGTCATGATGCACCCATGTAAGGCCTTAAATCATTCCCTTTTTAACTCTATCCACGGTCTCATAGTGATAGGCCCTTGATGTCAGTTCCAAATCCAAGTAAAGGAAAAGGATTGTTATAGGCACTCAATAACCAATGTAACTTCAAACATGGATCACTCATGAAAAAGAAGTTTATGTGTAAATTAAAATATTAAATCAGCTACACGAGGCATTAAATTACATGCTAATAATGAACAGACAACCCCTTTCACCAATAAAAAACAGAAGGGGTATAACAAGCAAAAGAATTTCGGGTGAGACACTTACACACTTCCAATTGCCACCAACAAAGAACTGCAACACACAGAAAGGAAGGAAAAGATCATTATACACAAGAAGTCAGAATTAAATAAATGCTAACTAAATGATTATACACAAAATCATATCATAACATATTGAGTCCTTGACAAATGGAAGTGATTAGTAACTAAGCAGAATTACATTCCTCATCGAAATCACAATGAAAAAAAGGGATTCAACGATCGAAAGTCATACTTTTTTTTTTAAAAGGGCATGATAATAAATGTGATTTTTAAGGGGAAAATATAAAAGGGGAAGATTAGTACCTTGCCAGAGCCAGCCATGGCTACAACGCCACGGGAGGGTTTAGAAGAAGGGAAAGAGAGGGTGGAATGGACATTTCGGAAGAAGGAGAGTGAGGAAGAGAAAGGTTGTGAGTTGAGAGAATGGAGATTTGAGGAGAAGAGGGATGTTGAGGTTGCTGCCATTGATTGAAGAAGAAAGAGTGGTGCAAATGGTACCTAGGAATGGTGTAACAGTAAAACAATCTAAGCTTGGATTGAAGACAGTCACAGATTATCCTTGTGTTGGTTTGGTTGGTTGGAGACAGTGTGTGCGTGAGCCACTGTGACTTCATGTCACGTTCAAGTCTAGTTGGATACCATTTTTTTTTTCTTTCTTTCTTATGAATAATTTTAAGTTTTTTATTAAAAAAATATATGAAAAATAAAAACTTAAAATTATTCATAAGAAAAATTAGATTGGATCTATTTCTTTTTTAGTTAAATTTTTATGAAAATTAAAATAATTAATAAAGAATGAAAAAAAAAAATCTTCACTCAACTATACTTGTTTTCTAGTCGAATAAAATTATTTTTCCTTATCATTAATAACAAATGTTTGACACACTTTTATTAATTAATTAAAATTTATTAGAAATTATAAATTACAAGCGCGAGACTTACATAATTTTTATATTTTCTATAAATTTTATCTAATAATAAAAACTATAGTTAACGGAATGTATTATATATTTTCTCACTAGAATTTCTCTAAATCTTAAAATAAATCTCTTAATTAATTAAAACACATGTGCCCTTCTTCACACTAGTGTGGTTACAAGGTTGTGGAAAGAAAGCCAAATAAAAAATAAAATAAATCATTTTCAAACTAATTTTTTAAAAAGCTTAAAAATATAAATTCATTTTAAAGTTAAACTTATTACTTTTAAGTTTTAACAAATGATTCATTTAATTATTTATAAAACGGATTTGTTAAAATCATTTTAAAAAATCGTTTCAAACTTTTTAAAACCAAATTTAGTTTTAAATTTGGGTTTTTAATAAAAATGTTTCCTAGATGATGTAATCATAGTGTTGTGGTGACATCATCTGAGAAACAATTTTGCAAATATAATTATCAATTTTAAAAAATAAATTAAAAGATGATAGCAACTAAAAAGTTCCTATCAATTAGGTTATCACTTTCGGTAATTAAATAAGTTATCTCTACTGAAAAAAATCAAGTTACCTTATGATTTTTCTCAAACGTTCTTTGCTTAGGATTAAACTTAATTAGGTTATATATATATATATATATATATATATATATATATATATATATATATATATATTACATTTTTCTAAATATCGTGATTTTTGTTTTTAGCTTCTTGGAAAAAAATTATTTTTTATTCCTATAATATTTGTCATCACTTGCTTTTGTTTTTCTAATGAGTTATGGCAGTAGGAACTAAAATTAAAAATCATTATATTTATAAGAACAAATAAAAATAAGAATTAATAAATATTTTCTACATTTACAAATTCTAAAAATAAAATCATTATATTTTATATGAATATAAAACCAAAAGTGTCATATTTATATAAACATAAGGAATATATTGTTAGAGGCAAGATCACAATAGAGGAGTTTTGAATATTAAGGGGATTTTTTTATTCAATTTATCAGGAACAATTTTTGAATTATTTACTCAAGACTACTCCCATTAGGTAAATTAAAAAAAAAATTACAACACTTAATGATAAAAAAATCTTACCATAAAGTCCAACACATATGATGACAATTGACATATATTGTAGGGATGAGAGACAAAATTTTATTTTATAAGAACTAAAAATAAAAACCGTTATATTTAATAATGACAACTTAAACATGTTCAATCCATTTAACAATTATACTAAGACAATGATAGTCAAATGAACTCGGAGATACTATTTGGAATGTAACGGTAGACTTTCTTGTGACATCTTATGTGACCTTCATTGCTTTTCCATGTCAAAAATACCCCTGTTGATACATGCATGTAAGAAACTGATCATGTTTTGCTTAATTGTGGGACATAAAATCAATAACATAGCCTTGAGAAAGCAACCAAGTGATGCAGAATCCCTTTCAGTGTAACTGATTGGTTGAACCCGTTCTAATTTTCAGAAGATTTATTATAGTAAATATTGCTATTCTTGGACAAACATACCAATAAATGATACTAATCGACTTAGCAAAGTTAAACTAATACTTTCTCCAAACAAAAATAATTATGGTCATAAGTTATTTTATACAAATAAAAAATAATAATAAATAAATTAAAGAGAATAATAATTTTATAAAATTAATCTTTCCATAAACTAATATGATGAGAAGAGACACAAGAAAAACAATAAAGAATAGTTGAAACACAAGGAACTAGTTGCCAAGTATGGAGGGTGGAGGGTCACTAAAAAGTTGTAGGAGTTTGGCAATTGGCATTTAACAGGTGGTGACATTTCCACACGGGCACACATTGCCGTGATGCTAGCTAGCAGCTATGTTCATGGCTACCAAATGCAAAGTTAATTACTGGTTTAGTGAAAAGGAACTAATAACTAATAAGGTATCATCATGCTAGCCGCCACATGCTACCACATTGCCACCCATTGTAATAATGTAATTTTTAAAAAATAATTGGTCCAAGAAAATATAGTGTATTGTTATATTCGTTCTCGAAAGTAAGAATAAAAAAATGAAAGTATAATTTGTCAATTATTTTAGTCTATTTTTTTAAAAAAAAATCATGTAACTTAATATTAACATGGTTTAAAGATCAAAATGACAATAAATAATTAAATTTAAAAAGTCAAATAAAATAACTGAAAATTCCGAAGACTTATATAAAATTTCCTTAGCTATATAGAGTAAAGTGAAAACATTTTACATTTTCAAATCCCAAAATGGCCTTTTTCCCCAACTTGATATTTCTTGTTTTCTCACAAGGTAAGAGTGTAATTATCCTTGCTTTCTATCCAATCCCTCAATACAAAGCGTGAATTGTTTTAAATAATATTTGAGTTAGACTTCTCCCTTCAAATGAAAAAATAATAATATTTTTTCTCCCTAGTAATAAAATATAAATATCAAAAAATTTATAACAGTTCTTAACCAATCAAACAAAATCCTTTCTAAAAAAAATAATAATATAGCCATATGTTCACCAATTATGTTCTTTAAGGATGCAACACGTTGACTTTAGTATAATCCCATTGCTTGTCTTAGCATTAACAGTGTGTTATTTATTGTTATTTATATATTGTCTCTTTGATTTTAAGAAGTTATTATTATTATTATTATTGGGACGAAACTGTGTAGAAGAAAGTGAGCGTGTTAAATTGTCATATCATTTTTCATGCCTTATGTCATTTTTGAATTTTCTTAAAAAACGGGCAATTAATTATTATTATTATTATTTTAAAATGGGAATATATATTTTGTACGAGAGTCTTTCACTCTTTTGTCTCTTCTCCATGCAAATTTGTACTGGTTATTGATAGACAACCTTGTTACGTACGTAAGTATGCGTTTGGTTTGTTGGCAGCACGAATTTCAAGATTGTTTAACGGAAAAATATGTAAGAGGGAGTTTCAAAACGAAAGTAGGTTAAGGGTTGTGGAACGACAAATCAAACACACTATATTACTTTTGGAAATTCAATAACTGCCAACCTCATCATTTATTTTGCATTAATCATTCCGAAATCGTTTACTTTTCCTCAAAGAATTTGAAGGATGCTTTAGCAGCGCCATTTGTACTTCCATTTGCCATCAATTGATGAGTATTTTTAATAAGACAAGATAATTTGGTCCATGCCTCCCATTCTTTGAATCTTATATTGATGCAAATTATGCAACTTATAACCCTCTGGCACTGTATATGTACGCAAACAAACTTTTAAGCCATGAGTGCCTCAGTCATTGTTTCTCTTTCACATCTAACAAGCATGAAGCTTCAAAGAGTGAATACATATATAATTCCACATTTACTCGTGCTTTTCATGATCTTGTTAGCTTCAACATCAACAAGAGCACAAGTTGAAGAACTTGGTAATTTTCTGGCCAAAACTTATTTTTTGACTTAGGATGTGTTTGAATTAGTGTTGAAATCATGTTAAACGGAGAAATTACGCGTTCCAATGCAAAAATATTAAATCAACTATGTTGTAACTTTTATCTGTGTATTCGTTGGCGTTAGATTCAACTGTTTTTTGAACATATATTTACTACCTGAAACAAAAAGACATTCCGTGAATATTTGAGTAATAAATTTTAACATATTAGTTCTGTGTTATACCATTTTTAATTTTTTTGTCGTGTCTCATGACCATTCTTAAAATCAAATGGGTATATATCAAGCAGTATTGTGTTGTGATACTCTTACATTTGAGCAAATCAAAGGAACTTTTAATTCTATCTATGTATGTGGTAATTGATGCAATTACTAGAAGAAATGTATGTAACTGTACAGAGGACGAGAGAGAGTTCGATTATATTGGAGCAAGTGAAAAGGGGCCTCGTCACTGGGGAGAGATGAAAAAAGAATGGTCATCTTGTAAAAATGGACACTTGCAATCTCCCATAGACTTGTCATGTGCAAGAGTCAAAATTATCCCTCGATGTCGCCAACCTGATATATACTACACAGCTACTAATGCCACTATCATCAACAGAGGCCATGATATTGCTGTGAGCACCTTCATTCTATGCAAATTATACTATACTAATACTCATCATTGTCTTTATTAATTATTACCACTAAACATTCCACATGTGTGTCCACATATGTTTCTTAATAATACACTGATTTTTGCAAAAAAAATTATGACAGTTTCGTATACATACACCTTTCATCATTCATAGGAATTGAATTATGCGCGAAACGCGGGATAGTTGTTTATTTTATACATAGATATAGTTGTAGTTTTACCTATCAATATTGGATAATCAATAATTCAATACAAATTTTATATTACAATATATTATGCAACAGACCAAACAGTCCTTCCCCGTTTATTTTCTTAATCCAAGCTTTGCTGCATAATTCTTAAAATCTAAATATCGAAAACAACATCATAACACAAAAACCTGATTATACCAAAAATCCATCTATTATGAAATTGTTTGACTTTTGGCTGCGGGTGTATGCATGATGTTCTCACAATGGTATTGATAAATCTTGTGCTCATGATTAAATCGTGTTTGTAGCCGAAAGATATGTAATTAATATAGATGGTGTTTAATTTATACACAACAATACAGCAACCAATCCCTTGAACATGAAAATTTAATAGCATGATGCATAGTCATATATGTATGTGCTGTACGTGGTTGCAGGTATATTGGAAGGATGATGCTGGTTCAGTATACCTCAATGGAACCGAATACTTTCTGAAACAATGTCATTGGCACTCTCCTTCGGAACATTCCATGAATGGCAGGAGGTCTGTCTTTGCTTCTTTTTTGCTCAAAAGTTTAAGAATGATCGGTTTTTTTTTCAAAAAAATATTATAAAAATATATAACATAATTTGTACTTTTGTTTCAAGAGACATCATGAAGCACATATTAAACTGATGATGATACATCTTATAACATGTTTGGTTTAATTTGCGTCTCTTAGCAGTTGACGCGAAGCAGCTAGGTGTTGTTTCTGTGTCATTTTCCAGATTTTGAGATGGAATTGAGCCAGGATAGGCTCAAGCAACTAAAATTCAAGCCTTACGTCCACTAACAAAAAAAAAAAATTTACTTTTAGATTTTAAAAAATAAAAAAGACCACATTTATTAGAAAAAAATGACAGTATGATTGCAAAAAAAAAAAAACCTAATATATTGTTCTCGTTTAAAACAAAATATTTCTTCTAAAATTTATTTTAGAGTTCATTTGTTATTGGAGCAACCCTAAATTGAGTATTAACTTATTTATTACTCCGAACCAAACACATAAATCAATTGAATTTGTAATGTATCAATAGTATTGAATTGGATGATATCTGAATTGGAACAAAGTGATTTTATAGGATCAATAACTTGTTTTTATTTTTTAAAAATATGAGTAACCATGCATGCATTTTTCTTAATACAATAGATATGACTTGGAGATGCACATGGTGCATGTAAGTCCGGACAACAAGATTTTTGTGGTTGGAGCTCTCTATAAGTTTGGTCATCGTCCTGATCGTTTTCTCTCTCAGGTCATAATAATTACCCCCAAAACATTGTTCCAATTTAATATTTTCTGATTTTCATAATTTCCATCATTACTCTAAAAACAACCAAACAAGTACTAATAATGTATTTGTATATTCAGTTGGAGAAAGACATAAAGCACCTGGTTGATAATGAAGTAGAAAGAGAAATTGGAGAGACAAATCCCTCAGGATTACAGACAAGAGGCAATGCGTATTACAGATACGTAGGCTCACTCACCACTCCTCCTTGTACTGAAGGTGTCATCTGGAACATTGATAGAAAGGTACAAATTACTAAAACTATCTATTTTTTTTTTCCTGCTAACTGTTACCTGTTACTTCAAAAAGTTTTCTTTTGTATCTAAAAATATAATTTTGGACCCTAATATCAATTTCTTTTTGTTTTAATTTAGTCTCTTAAATTTAATTTTTTTTTAATTTTAGTCCTATACATTGTGTCTGTTAAATCAAATTAGTTTTCCGTCTGATAAAAAAAAATTAGTTCTTCCGTTAATTTACTACACATTAATTTAGTAAATACGTGACATTAATTGTTTTGGCGAGCATTTTTACATCAATCAAAATTAATATTAATAGTGTAAAAAAAACTAATAAATGGATTATTTTAATCTAACTGAAATACTTTAATAACAAGAGTGTAAAATGAAGATTTTAAAACTTATGAGAACAAATCAAGAAAAAAAAAAGTCAGAAGTACCAAAATTATATTCTAGTCTTTTTTTTTTCCTTCTTTGAATTACTTTCGTCTCTTCTTTCTCTTAATTATTATGACTGTGTATTATTGATTTGGAATTTGGAATTATCCTATATATTCCTCAGATTAGGACAGTTTCGGAAGAACAAGTGAGGCTTTTGAGGGAGGCAGTGCATGACGTAAGTCACTCAATGCGCAATTATTCAATATAAAATTCCAAATTTTATAAGATACTAGATGATAATTTAGTTACACTAAGGATAGTTTCAATTCATTCATTGAAGAACCTCTCACATAAGCACTTCCAACCTATTGATTTAGCTGTGGCCATTGCAGCATGCAGAGAGGAATGCAAGGCCAATGCAGCGACGTTACAATCGAGATATATTATACTTCCGATCCAAAAGCAGAGCAAAACCAGAATATTATTAATTCTGAGTTTACTTCCACGACACAATACATGATGATGATGTTTAGAGCTCCGTTATTGTTGTCTTATGATAATAATGTTCTAGCTAGCTAGGTGGTTCATGGTTAATAAATTAGACTTCCTTTAACGTATAGATACTTGATTTTTAGTATAAATGTATTAACAAGTTAAAGACTTTTTTAAAAAAAAGTTAAAATAGATTAATAATGTAGTTCGTTAACATATTCATACTAAAAATAAAAATAAATATATGTATAAGTACAATAACAAATATTTGTAGGGTGTGTATTTTTTAGTGAGTGCATTAACAAGGAATAACTAAAATTTTTCTTAAAATATATTAATGACATAGGTTGTTAACGCACACATACTAAAATACAAATGCGTGTGTTAAATTATTCATAATTCTCTTGATTCATTTTCTTAAAATATAATGATTAAATTTAATTTCTTATTAGAACCATTAATTAGATTTCAAAAAAATTAATAATGATAGCCTTTTTTTATTTTGATGCAAATGAATCCTAAACCTGACATATTCACTTATAAGATATCATAATTAAAGAATTTAATTAATTAAAATATAAAAAATAATTAAATGTATGAAACATTGAAGATTAAATCAAAATTGTGGATTTTTTAAAACATGGAGACCAAATTATGTTTTAAAAAATCTACCATTTTGGTTCAATCTTCAATTTTGCATAATTTATTTCTTTCATGAAAATAAAAAGAAACAAAAATCATGGATTAAAAATTATAGGAGACCAAAATTATAATTTAACCAATAATTTAACAGATAAACCAAAATTATTAATTTATAAAATTAGGTTTCAAAAAAATTAATAATGATAGTTTTTTTTTTTTAATTTTGATGCAAATGAATCCTAAACCTGACATATTCACTTATAAGATATCACAATTAAAGAATTTAATTAATTAAAATATAAAAAATAATTAAATGTATGAAATATTGAAGATTAAATCAAAATTGTAAATTTTTTAAAACATGAAGACCAAATTATGTTTTAAAAAATCCACAATTTTGTTCAATCTTCAATTTTGCATAATTTATTTCTTTCATGAAAATAAAAAGAAACCAAAATTATAGGAAACTAAAATTATAGTTTAACCAATAATTTAACAGATAAATCAAAATTATTAATTTATAAAATTAGGAGGACTGAATTACTATTAAAAATTAGGGAAACAAGATTATGAATTTGAAAAATTAGAAGAACCAATACAATTTAGCCTTAAAAATAAGTAATTGGTTTTTTTCTCAACATGTGAAAAAGAAGAAAATGTTTAAACTTTCAAGTAGAGGCAAAAGGCACACCTCGTGAATTTCAAGTAGAAGCAAAATATGCATTTTTTTTTTTATCTTATTGAATACAAGGTCAGCTCAAGAGTAAAAGTAAAACAACTAAAAAATTTAAATTTTACGTCCACTGATTAAAAAATATTTATTATAATTTTTTAAAAATCCAAAAAAACGGTGCAACACACCAACAGGTCACAAAAAAACATCTATTATTAATTTTTATATAAAAAAATCACATGTGACAAAAAGGTAAAATAAAAAAATTATCTTAAAATTTGTTTTAAATATCACTCATTATTAGATCAACTCTGATTGAATGCACATAGTCGTCATTGAGGAACTTAATTTAACCAAAAAACCAAAACAAAGAGACAAAATCCAAGCAAATCATAGCATTTAATTTGCGAAAGCAAGAATATAGGTCTGTTTAATTTGTGTAATTTTTTGTCGTTTTGGTATAAGAGTCACGACCATATATTTATTGAGGAATTCAAGTTCAAGGAAGGCCAAAAGGAGACAAAATCCAAGCTAATCATACATTTGCAAAAGCAAGAAAAGGTCAGATTAATTTTTGTAATTCTTTTTATTGTTTGATAAATATTAGAGCCACCACCGTACGTATAATTTTATTGTCCAACAAGGAACTTAAAGTTCATGTGAGACAAAAGGAAGGAGACGAAAACCTAGCAAATCAGCAAGAGCGGGCTAGTTTGATTTTTTTATTGTTTGATGTATATTAGAGTCAGACACGCACACACACAAAGGAGACGTATGGTTAGCTGTAAAACATGGTACAAGCATATCCCTTTGCTTAGAGTCTCTATTTACATTTTATTTAATAGGTTTAAATATGATATAGATCCCTAAAATATACTCAAATTTTATAATTGATTCCTAAAAAAAATTGTTTTTCGTTGATTCTTGAAACTTCAAAAATTTTGTGGGAGATCTTTGTCGTTAGTTTTCGTCCAAAATATAATGGTGTGTCCGCTAATTAAACACGTTAGCGATACACATGCGAAACCATGTTAGAGGTATCAATGACATAGCATTCCACTTGGATTTTTTTAATTTCTATATTTAATTTAATTCAATAAACTTTTATTAAAAAAAGAAAATAAAGTTAAAGTGGTCACGGAAGGCAAGACCAATGTTGATGACATCGAGGGAGCGGGGCTCGAAGGAGAAGGAGGCAAGGCGAAATTGGAAGACGCGATACTCATGCGCGGAGGAGGAAGATGCAAAGAGGGAAAAGAGAGGGTTTGATGGAAATTGAGTTTGGGTTTTGGATTTGGGAAGATAATTGGGAGAGAGAGGAGAGGGAGGTGACAGAGAATTGGCACATGGAGGGACGAAAGGGGGAGCGACACTGGCGGAGGACCAGCCAAGGAAGGGGGAAGAGGTGGGGAGGAAGGATGGGAGGACGTTGTCGGTGAAGTTGTGGAAGGAGGGGGAGGTGAGGAAGCCAGTGACAGTGGCAAGGAGGGTGGCTGAGGAGGAGGAGGTGTCGTCGTCATTGTAGACAGTGTAGTTCACGCGTTTGGACGTCGACGACGTAATTCACATGTTTGGATGTCATATATGTATCCTTGACGTGTTCAAATGGATTTTGGATAGAGACTAATGATAGGAATTTCTCACAAAATTTTTAAACTTTCAGAGAGATCTAGCAAGAAACAAAAAAATTCTAGAAATCAATTACAAAATTCAAATATATTTTAAAAATCTCTAACATATTTTTATACAGGAGAGAAGAAGATTTAGGCTAGTGTCGCTTCATAATAATACTTACGCGATAGAAATAATTATGCTTAAGATGCATGACGAATGCATATATATTTTTCATCAAATTAATTCTTATATCACAAATCTGAATATAACTAATTTGATTAACGAAATACGTGTATTTTTATTTTCTACTGCAAATACGTGTATGTTAATACTTTTTGCTGAGAGAGTGTATGTTAAGACTTAAAAGACTAATTAATACAAATTATATATAGACACACACATCTTATCATTTAATTATTATCAATATAATTGGTGACATTCTATTTTAAAAAGGCTCATTTAATTATACATAGACACGCACATCTTATCATTTAATTAAAGTTGATATTTTAATCTTGTTAATGAATCAATCACTAATGTCAGAGGCGGCTGTGATAAAAATATGGGGCACATAAAGATTCTAGTAGATTTCTTCATGTAGGACAAGAATTTAACCTGAAAAAATATATAGAGATAAAGAAGTCAAGCGATTCTTTTTTATAAAAAATAACTTTTTGGTGCATTTATTTCCAGTCAAGGGATTCAAATTCAATTTCCCTCGGTCCGACGACTGCATGGTTATATATGTTAAACAATTCTAATTCTATATGTTTGTTGAAAAACTTTTAATGAATAATATTTTAACTATCAACTAACTGTCATGTTTGAACATGGAAGTGGTAGAGGTGATTCACCATGGTTTGTGGATATGATTCAGAGTTCTTCTATGGCATATGTTTTGTTTATATGGGAGATTCACATGTGACACGGTTTAATTACTTAATTTAGTGCAAAGCTAGATGCAGGTGCAACTCTGCAAGGTTGGGTTTGTTGAATGGAAAGGTCATTGTAATGTTAGTGATGTGGGACAATGACTGTTTGTTTAAGGAGATGACAGAAACCTATCTAGGGCTGCTCTAACTTGCAAGTTGAAAGGTGTTAATTAAGTGAATATGGTGGCAAGGGGCAAGGTTAGGTTCGTTATTTTTTCCCCTTCTTTCCTTTATCAATTCAATATTTTTACTTTCATTTATTTTGCTTGTTTCTGTTTTTAATATTTTCTTATTTATTTATCTATTTTTATTTTATTTTAACTCTCATGACTAATTAAGGCGCTATAGGCTAACGTGTTATGTAATTAGACAAAGAGTGGAAATGTTAACAAGGGGATCAGAAATGCTAAAATTAACAAATATAAGATACATTAGAAGATCACAAAATTAGGGTGTGTTTATATTCAAGTTGATTTTTCATTAAACGTGAAAGCTATAATTTCGGAAAGTGCAAAATGAAGAACACAACGAATTCAATGTGTGTTTGATTTACCATTTGAATGGATGGACATACATTTCAAAGTAGCATTGTGTGAGAAGTAATAATTTTTTACTTTTGATTGAACGACCGTTTGAAGGATGCACACCAGATAAGCATGCATTACCTAAGTTGACTACTTCAGTTCAGGTCTATACACCGAATTGCATAATCAGTTGTGTTATTGAGTTGATTTTGAACAAAGTCAAGAAACAGTTCAGTTTAGTTTTATTTAACTCTTATGCAAGAGAACAGGTAATTAACCAACAAATTAATATGTAATTATTGTAGTATTTTATATGATTATTACAACCATGATCGCATGAGTATACAAAATCATAATAAGAGAGGAATAAAAAGCAAAATGCTAGAAAACAAGATAGGACTATATATATATATAGGAACGACGACTAATAATCAAAGAATTATTAACAGACAAATAAATATCATTGTCGACAAAATTAAATTATGTGGCTAATTATTAATCCTTCCGCTTTTGGGCATAGAGTTGTATCCCTCGTCTATTCAGGGGTTGTATAGGTCTGGCATTCTTCTCTGCATGCTGCCATAGAGTAAATCGCACATAGGTAACAGTTAGAGATGGTTGAAGTTGATATCTCTAGTTTATTTTTTTCCCTCAAAAAGAAATAGCTAAACATTATTGAATTCAATTTATATATATGTTTGATTTCATTATTAGTACAATAAATCAAAGTAGAATACTTACATCGTGGACAGCCTCTCTAAGTAAATTGACTTGAGCCCTCGACACAGTTCTTATCTGATGAACATGCAAGTTTGAAGTTTCAATTAAAAAGGTAATTACGATAATTCATGGCAGAAAAAATATATATTTTCTTTTTAATTTACTCAATAAAAAAAAAAAGAAAAATATTATTTAATATATAAGATCGATCCAACGATGAAGGAGATCTAAAATAAATTTTAAGAAAAAAAATATTTAAAATGAGTTATATGTTAGATTTTTTATCAACATAAATAACCTTTTCAAGATATGATGTGATCTTTTTTATTTTATAAAAATTAATAATAAATGTTTTTTTGTTTGTGAATAACTTTATTTTTATTTTTAGACCGATCCTCTTGATATATAGGCCTTTGAAATATATATGACCTCTTTAAAACAAAAGAAAGACAAGAAAGGAAGATATAAAAGTATAAGAGAGATGTGAGAAGATCAAGATGCATCAAAAAAGGAAGAATGATCTAGATTGAAAGAATAACAGGGTGCACAAGAAATATTAGAAAAGTAACGTGAGGATATTTCAAAATTAATTAGTGAAAACAACGTATTGAAGGTTATTAAAGCATATATATATATTACCTTTTTATTAATAGTCCAAATGACACCTTCTATGCAAGGAGGGACAGTGAGAGAGCCCATGTATCTGTAGTATTTCTTGCCACCCAACTTAATTTTTGAGGGATCGAACACCCCAATGTTCTTTTCTTCTTCTTCATCCACCATGGTTTTTATAAATTTTGACAACTGAAACCATTTCAAGCATATATATATACTTATTATTCAGATAAATAGTTATCCTAATTAAACTTGTCATCAATCGTACATGTGTGTATATAAGTTTTTATTCCTAGCTACGTTTTGGATCATTAAACAAAATTAATGAAAAGTTACCTTGTTGAGAACAGAATCGGGCCGTCCAATCTTATAGAAAAGTCCAACAACAGCAATTTTGCCTTTCCCGTTTATTCTTTTGCTTTCATGAACCATGTGGAGCTCCAAGTCATACCTAATAATATTTCAGTTTTTTAAGAGAAACTTTTTAATTAATATTTTTAATCAAATAAGATAAGGAAAAAAACTTAGATGTATTAGGGCACTTTTTTTACAGAAGTACTAGGGTACTTTAATTTAGTGTTTCATCAAAATTGAAATTATATTTCACCTTAATCAATATAACTGACATAATAAGAGTTGACTTTTAATTAACAACGAAGGTGAAATTCTAATTTTAAACAAAGAGCAACATAAAAATATATTTAAATATTGTGCATACGTTCCATCCATAATATAATATTAATCATCAAGAAGAATTATTGTATTAATATATTAATACAATACTTAAAGACAGTGATTTTGAAGCAAAACAAACCTCCTGCCATTGATTGTATGTTCTGAAGGTGAATGCCAATGGCATTGATGCAGAAAAAACTCGGTGCCGTTGATGTTTATTGATCCAGCATCTCCCTCCCATTTCAGCTGCATATATACGTTACGTAAATTATAAAGAGATTTTAGATTTTAATCAAAGTTTGAGCGACCAACTAAATTTAAATAACAATATGGATATCTTATAGTTTAATCTTATATATATTATAGCTTAATCTGAACAAATTTAGTGCCAGCTAGCTAATATATGAATGACAGTTCATTGCCCAGACATGTTGAGCTGTGTATAATTTAGACAGATATACTCAATCATAAAAAATTCTTTCATCTTACTATAAAATGTACAAAAGTTTAAAAACAAATAAGAACCCTTGGGTATATGAATTGCATCTGATTCGGTTATTTCATGCAAACTGTTCTTTACCGTTGCACTATAGTATCATGTAAACCAGAGTCAATTGGACAAATCTTTTTTAAGGCATGTGCAAGACAGATAAGAAAAAATCGTCAGGTTGCGAGAAGTATGAGACTTTTGTGAAACAGAAACATTAATTCTAAATTCCTTATAATATCTTTCTAATTATTAAATAAAAAAAACATATTACATTTTTGTATGTTTTTAAGATATTAAATTTGCATCTTTTTTTATAAAATAATAGTAAGATTATAAATAGCGGTGTAGCTAGAATGAATATGAATTAGATAAATAGAAGAAGCAGACAAATAAAGAAAGAAAAAGTGAAGAATGTAATAAAAAAGAGAAACAAAAAAGAAGAAGAAGAAAAAGAAAAAGAAAAGAATAAATTATGTAAATTAAACGTAAGAAATAAGGAAAAATTCTAGCCGTTTGAAATTGTTAAACTAATGTTTCTGTAGAACTAAATATCTATGATCCATCATGGTGCATTATTGGGACTCAAGACACTATCATCATGTCTCTTCCACACTCAATGAATTTGTAGGTGGGCTCAGGAATTACCAGCTTTCAGCAAACATTTTCAGATGAAATAAAGGGGAACCCCACTTCAGAAAACTGTTACAATAAAGTTCTTTCTATACCTTTATTTTTATTTGAAACACAAAATAAAATTAAAGCATATATGTTCTTGCATGAATACATATGGTTGAGGTTGAGGTTTTGAGATATTGTGATGAGTGATTGATTGATTACCTCAATATCATGGCCTCTGTTCTTGACAGTGGCATTCTGAGGCTTATAGTACTTCTTAAGCTCCCCTAACTTTGGCACCACTCTCACTCTGTGGCTTGACAAATCAATTGGAGATTGCATTTTGCCACTTTTACATGTTTCCCATTCCTTCTTCAGTTCCCCCCAGTGTGAGGGACCCTTCTCACTCCCTTTTATGTAATCAAACTCACTCTCATCCTCTACACAGCCACATACATGATCATTAGCCACAAAGCACGAATCAAAAGATGGAAATTAAATTAACCGAAAAGGTTTAATTCACTTGGTTAAGTAGGATGTGTGAGTTGTTGTAAATCATCATTTCCTATTGTCTTCGATTAAAAAAAGGAATGAAATTAAAAGACTTGTTCCACTTACCAACTTCCTGTGCATTAATCCATGTTGAATGGAGAAGGATGGTTACAAGTATTATCAAATTTGGAAGAAACACTCTAAGCTTGCCTGGATGCTTCATGTTGATTTCAATCAGAAAGATGAAGATTGAGATTTCCAAAGTTTAAATCAATAAAAAGGGTGATTCTCAGATATATGCAATTAAAGGGAGGAGGGATATCTTTTGCGATATGGAAGGACATTAAGCATGCTATATATATACATTGCCAGGCATTAAAAATGTTTTAAGGTTTGGTGAGGGAAAGCGAAACTTCCTAGTCATAGAATTTCAGTTTGGTTATAGAAAAAAAACATTCTTTTTTCAGTTTTTGTTATAAAAAAAATTCAGTTTTAAAATTTGTTTTTATTTTTTCGTTATTAAATTATTTTTGAGTGATCATAATATTAATACAAAATATTCTTCAATTTTATTGATAATTAATCTACATCAAAAAATTTATTATTCGATTATTTGAAATGTAAACTAAGAATGTTTTGTACTTGTAAGAAAACGAGAGTCTCGGTCCAACAAAGACTGGTTTTCCATTTTATATCATTAGTCTTGAAAAAAACGAAACATAAGTAAACTTACGTCTATAAAGTTACTAAGAAAGAAATGGAGTAGCTAAATTCAATTCCGTGTTTTCTTCTTTTTTGGAGGGCATTTAACAAATAGCACACAACACAATACATCTAGCACTTTTTTGTTTCTAGTTTCTACGAAGAACATCAAAATAAATTTCGACATTTGTATATGTCCTTTGACGTGTCTAGTTGGTAAGAATTCAAATCAAACTTAAATAAAGGCATTGAATTTATTCTCTATTTATTTTTAGTACAAAAAAATAATTATATAGAAGTGAAATCAATTATTGGTCTATGTTAATAAGGACAGAACAACCCTACATGTGTACGGGATATGGAATTCTATGATGATTAACCTCTCCGTGAAATGAAATATTATGATTAGGGCAGGGACATGTGAAATCAATTTGATCAATTCTAGTTATTTGGATCTAGCTCACGTTGTTAGGTAGAAGGTAGATGAAACTTTAGCAAACCTAATTCTCTAAAAAACCATGTTTCACGGATTTATGCAGTTAGTGAATCGTATTTGTTGCATAAGATCACATGGCTTAAATTTTAGATTTGTATTAGTGATCCGATTTTGATTTTTTTTTTGTTTTATGTTGTTCGATTTCATTCGATCATTCTGGTTCGTTGATTATGTAAATGAGTGCAAGGAAAAACCAATCATAGAGAATCCGAAATCGAAAAACTTTAGTAGGTGATGGTATTATTATTATTATTATTTTAAAGTGGTGGTGGTATTATTTTGAATTTTAAACGTGTAGTTAAATAGTAAAAACAAATAATTAGAAACAATACAGTCAAAAGAAGATTGTTTGTATTTGTGCGTGGCACGCGTTGAGAGTTGAGACAAACCACACACTACGCGTATTCTTTTTTTCTTTTTCCATTTCGCGGTTATTCTTATGGAACCCGTAAAAGTTATTTTTATAAAATATACGACTAAAAATATTTTATTCTTTTTTAACTACCATAGATTCATCACTTCTTCTATAAGACTTTGAGGTATTTTTATAAATTTTGATATTTAAAGCAACATAAGAGACCAGTTCTAATTAGTTCAAAATTTAGTGTCTATTTACAGGGATGCATTATGTAAAAACTAAATCCAATTTTTTCTTCATAAAGATAGTGTATGTTATCAATTGAATTTTTCTGGTTGATTAAAATTATTTTAACATGTTAGTATAAATGGGGAGGAATTAAATGATACAGTATAACTTACTTAGACTATTAAATTATTTAATAACTTTTAATTAAATAATTTTATTTCAAAAATTTATTATTGAATTGAAAGTATTTTTCATATAAATTATATCTTATTTTTATAGATAAAAATTGACTTAATATATATTTTTCAAATTTTACCATTGGACTAAAATTTTAAAGTTTTTTTCATAATCACTTTTTTATTGATGCTCAATTTTTATAAGATTTGATACTCAGTATAATAAATAATTATAATTCAACGGTTGAAACAGTGAAATTCATATACCATATAAAGACATTAATTAATGAATAGTTAGTATAAGTAATATCGTTGTCATTTGATCTATTTCCTATTTAAATTTTTTTGTTTTCTTAAAATTAAATTAAATTAATGTAGACGCAAATTATAGTTTAGAGATAGTCGTATGTTGCCAGATTAACATAGTTGACTTTCGTTATGAAAATGAAGGATTAGGATAATAATAAACAATAAAAATTCAAAAAGTAAAACGGTATTGGGTGATGTCAGTTGCGTTTATAATTTACTAATTAAGTTTATAATATCTTTCATGTGGTGGTTTATATAATATTTCTGAATACCTAAACTTGGTTGACAAGCCAATTAAACCAACAAGGAAAATTTGATTTTGCTTACATCTTAACATACACTTCCAAATTTAGTTTATATAATTGTTGATGGTGAAATTTTCCGTTTCTTTTTGCCAACAAACATAATTTTATACATATTTGAGGATAAGTCAATGCATTAAATTTTTATCAAGAGAATAAATTAAAAAAATATAGTAAAAAGTAAAGTGCAATTGATCATAAGAACAAATTGGAAATAAAATAGTGCAAAATAAAAGTAATTAAAGTGTAAAGTGCAGAAAATTAAAAGAGTAATGAGTTTTGAGATGAAATTGAAATTAGAAGAGGATGAAGATTTAGAGAAAAAATACAACAAATATAAAAAAATGATAAAAACACTTTATGAATACAGTAAAATACTAAAATTGAAGTAGTTGGGAACATTATAGTAACAATCCATGAGTGTCCTGGTAGTGGACAAGAGAATATATAAGAATTTATAATTTTTAATCCTTATTATATGATTCAAACTATTATTTACAGACTAACTAGTTATAACAGCTAGTAATTTCTTCTAATATCTTTTGATAATCTTCATGTGATGATTTGTATTTTTAATTTTCACTTTAATAACTTTTATCTTCAATCCCACCGTTAATGTCTTCTACAATTTTGATTTTCTTAATCTTTACTTTTTGAATATTTTACCATCAACCTAAAACATTATTTCAATACTTAATCAAAGTAATTGAAATAATGTTTTAATTCTTCTTTTTGCATTACTTTTTGAATATTTTACCATCAACCTAAAACATTACTAAAGATCTGATATAAGCTAAATACAATATTTTTATTGTAATTTTTATAATTTTTCTTTTTTAATATACAAATTTTACATGAACAATGGTACTATGCTTCTAAATTGTTTGATATTTTCTAATCAAAGAAAACTAGACCTTTACATACAATTTAACATTAAGCAGTTTTTTACGACCAAGTTACACAAATTTGAGTCATGCCATCTAATCATGAAATAGTTGTACAAAAAGAATTTACTAAAATCCTTGTACAGTAGTTATGGGTTATGACTAATAATTATGCACAATATTTGCTTTTGACTTGTTTTATCTTTCAAAATATTGGGTAGGTAAAAGGACGAAAGAGTTGAAACTTTGAACCCCACGAACACCTTCTTCAAGGAAGAATCCAAGAAAAATCTATATTCAGTAATCTACCCAACCCAACTAAGAAATTAAGAAAATGGAAAATAGAAATAAGTCTTTTTTTTTTTTTTTGTCGTCAAACGAAAATTAGTATTATCTCTATATAATCGCTAATATAAGGATACATATCAGATTCTCAAAGTTGTCTCATAGAGTCATAGTATTTTAACGTTAACTCGTGGCAGGAAAAGGTGTCGTGCTTGTCCTTAATCTTCTCGACATCATTATTTTAACGTTAACTCGAGGCGGCAGACATCTTCAACGACGAAAACCTTGGAGTGGTTATGGTTTGGTTGTGTGGGAGAAAAAATAAATCCAAAGTAATAATAATAAAAAAATCATTTGAGTTGTACTGGATTGAGTTTTGCATGTTTAAGTGCTTAATTCGAATCAATCAATTTAATTATGTATGAGTGAGATTTTTTTGGTTATTGGGTTGGGCAAAAAGCCCCAAACCACAAAACTAATTATTATTCATCAAATACAACTTAAGTCACCCAAAAATAATTCCGAGCAAAAGTGATAGAGTTAAACTTTGCACTTTTCTAGCAATAATTGGGTGTGAAAAATAAAAATAAAAGGACAATAAAAATAAAAAAAGTTGTATTTCATTAAATTAAATTTTTTTCATTCGTGAAAATAAAAAATATGTATTAAAATTTTACAATGATGTACTCATACATCATGTTTAACTAATTAAGTTAAACTCCTGTAGTAAATTAAAGCTATCTATATAAAAAAATATAAAAGAAAATCATAAGTCTTTAAATAACAAATCTTTCATCAAGAAATTCTTTTTAAAAAAAAATAGAACATTAAAACAACGAAGATATATACTTAATTACATATTAACTAATAATAACATACATTATATCATGAAGTCATAAACCTTTGAGTCTTTGTGAAACTATTTAGAATGTTAAACCAATTCAAACATAATTAATAAAATGTTAAAAACTTTGGACAGCCTCTCAACAACTATAAATCTTTAAATGCCCAAAAGATCAAAACAATAAAACACATCAAAGTTTTTAATTGATTTTGATCGATCAAATAGAAAAATCTACTTCAGCTATCAGCTGATATATATACCCTTAGACAGAATAATACATAACATAGAAATTACATTGGAAAAACCGAACAATCTTTACCTCAAACACACATGATAGCTCCAAGGATGGCATCTGGCAAATGTTCCATCTCTCCCAAATAATAACTACAAATTTTAGAACAGTTGCAGATACAGCTTCTTTTAATAAGTTGATACAAACAGTTTCATAGTCTCGAGTACGAAGAGGAGTTATTAGGTTTGGCCTTCAAAGTGCCGTGATGGAAGATACTTAAAGACACCCTCGGAATATGCAGAGATATCCTTGCATTAATCAAGGAAATCCATAGGTAAAAAATTGACAAGTTTTGGTAAGGATGGTTGACTCAATAAGCACTCTTTAGACCATAACACATGTTCGGATCTTAGTAAATCTTCAAATCTAACACAACTAAACATCTTAGTAAATCTTTGGATCTTCGAAATATATATATATATATATATATATATATATATACAAACTGATTAACTAGCCTTGGTGAGCATGCAGCTAAGTACTACGTCATGAGTCATGAGTACTGATTATAAAGTAGCAAGCTAGCTTGAGCATATTCCTCTTCCACTCCTTAACATTGAACCCCCAACAAAACTCAACCAACTAGAACTGATTAATTTATAAGTAGACAATTTTGTTCAAATCAAATAGAAACACTATAGACAAAAAAATTCTTCATGCAACTGGGTATCCATGACTCATACTTCGAATCATTGATTAAACTACAACAACTTTAGGTCAATTTATTTGCTCGCTCCGTGGTTTATTGAGTACATACATTTTCAAGTAGATTGAGCATTCATCTTCCACTCCTCAATTTGTCTCTTAACAATAACCTCACTACTCCCACCAACACCAGCAGCCCTCCTAGCTGCCTCCTTTATTTCTCCAGCTTTGACTCTCAAAGTTCCATTTCTCATCATTTCATTGATTCTCTTAGCAATCTCCTCCCCTTTGACAAATTACATCATTTCATTAATAATTCTTTTTTTTTCTCTATATCTCTCTTTTTATCAAATTACATCATTAATCAAGTCATTTTTTCTCTCTTTCTTTCCGTTATAAATAACTCAAGAATATCTAATAAACATTTTTCTTGTTAATATTGTAGATAAATATGATCGATATGGTCTTAATTGCGATAGTAAATAATTAAAAAAGAATTGATTTTGCTGCCCATATCACGGTGGTCCCCGGACTGTTTTTCAAAACCTTGCTTATCTTTTATAAAGTTGATGAGAGGAAGAAATCATGTGAACATAAACTGAAATGAATATCATATGAAATTCTGGTGGGAAATTTATTGAGATTAATTTCAGTGTTCTGTTCCATTTGGGTTGCTGAAGTGGAAGCTACTTCAGCCATACATTTGGTCAGAGAAAGTGAGTATGTATCTATTGCATTACCGACAAGGGTTCTAAGTGCAACGTTCAAAACATTAAAATTATAAATAAAAAATCTCGTCAGAACTATTCAATGAGTGTCTTTTTGGAGAAATCTTCTTAATTTGTTTTAGTATGATGTTCTGTTGATATAAATTTTCTTATTGATGTTCTTTTATTGCCTTTCACTCTCTTTCTTAAGTGTATCCTCTGGATCATGGATCATATATATGTATGGGGTGGACCAGCTTCAGGTTTCTAATGTCTGACCCTGTGTGCACATACACAAAACATGTGTGCACATACACAAAACATGTTCATCATTCTAGTGCACCACGCAGCCTCCCTTGTGACACTCTCTACCTCATGCATATATATATTAATAACAAAAAGAATAAAAATTCAAATATTAATTAAAAGTATTTAAAATATTTTTTTTAAATACAAGCCTTTTAAAAGGATAAAAGGCTCACATTTATCTTTCTAACATAATAATAAAACTTATCTAAATAAATAATAAATTCACTTTGACTCAAAACAAGGTCGTCCAAAACTTCATATAATTAATATAACTTATACCCTAATGTCACATCCTATCAGAGCATTGTGTTCTGGTGTTCTCTAGCATGAGATTCTTCATAGTCATTCACCTATTCATCTATTCCCACGAACACAAGGTTCGATATCATCACAGGATCCAAACACAAATAACACACTGAGAGTGAGTTATCACATTCCTAATTAATGAAGAGTAACGATATAACATATAGGTATAAATATCATAAAAACAAAATAAAACTTACTTAAACATAACTCACATCATTTCACCACTTTGTCATCCAACATCACATCATAACACAACACGCCTCATTCATTTTTACAACATTCACGTACTCAAGGATCAACACATAATATCACTAAGTCAATCAATATCCATCAATACACAATTAGTGTTATGCAACATATACACTAAAACTCAATTCTATATGCAATGTGGTACCATGTCTGTGAAAAACTATGTCAGGCACCTAGGAGTACATGACAAGACAAATCACACACTAGCAAGTCAAGTCACTCTCACTAGGTAAGATCATAGAGAGACCATTCAGGGTCACGGTGTTTTGCGAGAATGCCCCAACCATATGGGATCAGCATAGGCTTAAAGGAGCACTCAAACCGGGTGACCCCCAAGGCCTACACTCCGAAGAGTCCGTTAGGGTCTCTCCCTCCTGATTCAGGTCTAACCCAGAAAATATTTTAGCACACAGACTCTATCTATGAACTATACAAAACACACGACTCATCAATTGTTCTTAAAATATTTTTAACTCGTCGCCCTTAAAAGGTCTTAGCATTAACTCACCGCCCTTAAAGGGTCTTATAATTAACTCATCGTCCTTAAAGGGTCTAATAATTAACTCACCGCCCTTTAAGGGTCTTATAATTAACTCACCGCCCTTAAAGGGTCTTAAAGTCGTGTGATTGTACAATTCATAGTTCATAACTCAATGCAAACAACATCACAATCATGTACATACTCAATTTATCACATACACTCGATCTCAATGACAATGGTATAATCTCAATTTAACACGTCATCACACTTCATGAATCACATGCACTTTACCTATGAACCATGCAATACACACAACTACTCAATTGTTTTCAAAATCATTTTAAATCGTCGGGTTCCCATAGTGGATCCCATCACAATACTCGTGCCCTTAAAGGGTCTTACAATTGTGTAATTGCACAGTTCATAGCTCACAACTCAATACACATGTATTTTACCTTTAATCACACAATTATATCAAAATCATGGATCAAAACACAAAATCATCGAGAGCACTCAAGTTTATCAATCAATACTTATCAGAACATCAATTGGTACATAAAACACAATAATATTATATTTATAATCATAAAGCAAAATTATAAGTCAATAAACATCCCAAAATAAATCTCAATTTAATCCTCTAATGATCCCTACACAAGTTCATTCTAATCCCCAATTGCGATAAATTCATCCCTCAGCTCTAAGTGGGCTCACGTGTGTATTGTGACAACAATAGCAGCATCTCTAACGGTTTCCTGAGATTCTTCAAGTTTTTCATTTGATTGTTTTGATAGGGTTCTCAAACGTCACAGAGAAGAAGGGATTGAGACCTCCATTTTATATTGCTTCGTGCGATTCAGTTTTCTCTCTCCACGGATATTATTTCGCAAATCCCAACGGTGAAGGAGTGGGGAATTGCATCTCGAACAACATAACAAAATTTCACGACAATCCAACGGTTAACAAGTCTGGGACCATAATTTTACTGAGACAGTTTTGAGTTTCTGCGGAAAAAGAAAAAGTTGTGACAAAAAGGATTTTTCTCTCAGCTCCGATATCTTTTCGTAATTCACAATGGTGAGAATGCTCAAAATTGAGTTGTGAACCTGGTGCGTAAATTTAATGATGATCCAACGGTGAATGAGTCTGAAATCGTCATTGATTTAAAACCTGTTGCGAACCTGAATGAGTTTTGAGAGAAGAAGAGAGAAAAACGAAAATGAGGAGAAGATGAGGCATCTTTGGTCTAAAAACTGGCCTACCGTATCGCTATTTATACCTATATTTACTCTTTATTTATTTTTATCATTTTATAAAATCAAACTTTATTTTATTCCTTATCAAATGAATAAATCAAATATATTTTTTTTTCTTCCAACTATTATTTTAATACAACTATTTCCCTTCGGTTATTTAAATATAAAAATCTCATCATTTTTTAAAAATTTATTTATTTTTTTACTAAAATGTTTTTTAATTTATTTACGAAAAATGAGATGTTACATCTCCTTCATTATAATCCAGTTGCTCTTATTCAGCCTTGTCTTTCTCTGACTGAAAGAAAAATAAATTTGAAGATATATATTTTCCATGGTTGCATGATCTGTAGCTTGATTGAGTGAATACGTGGAAGATTTCCTTTTATCTCTTTGTATTTACGTTACTGATAACATGTTATATGTAATTTATCACAGCAAGCTATTCAAAACTTTGAAATTCAGCCAGTAGCCTCAAAGTTCAAGTTTACTAGAGATGAACTTATTTTATTTATTTGTAAAATCAAGTTGAGAAAGTAAAATTAAATCAAATCAAAGTATATTAAGGGATATCTATCTCAATTGATTAAGTAGAATATAGTATAAAAGTTATTATAAATTTTTTAATACCTATTTTTTATTCTTGCACTTTAAAAAAAAATCAAAGTCACTTAGTTCAAACTCAATAAAATAATCATAGTTCATCACTACAGTTTATTTATCATCAGCAATTCATTTGTTCAAATGAATTTTTTTTCCATCTTAATTCTTAAATGAAAATGTAGAGAATTTTACAAGCATTAATTAACTCACAAGTTTGACTAATTCTTATTTTAGGTACTGAAAGAACATGATATTAATCTTTTAAAAAAATTGTAAATAATTTACCATCAAACTGATTGAGTCCAATTAGTGCACCTCTAAATTTTAGAGTTGGGTTCAGTTTGTTCGAACCGTTAACACAACATACTTAACCTATAACTACGAATGAAGTAAAAAAAAAAGAGTTTCCAAATTGTCCGAACGGACAATTCAAGATTCCATACCACGATTAATCCAAACTATCCGTATTAATCATGGTATGGAATCTCAAACAAGAAACTAAGGTTCACTCAAAATACACATATTTTTAATGGTAAATAATAGTAATATATGAACAGCAAACCAAATATTCAAATAAATGTCGAATTATGTTACCTACCTAGATAGATGGTTTTACCAATAAGTATGATTGCGGTAATGGCAGCTTCAAATAGTATGACTGCGGTAATGGCAGCTTCAAATAGTATGACTTTATCTTCGGTCAACCAACAAATTGAATTGTCCAAAGCATCCTTAAACCCAATTAACCAACTGGTAGAAAATTGACATCCTTAAACCCAATTAACCAAGCTGAAAAGCACCTTACTTAAACCTAATTAACCAATGTATCATTACCATAAACCTAACATATATGTATATTATAGTGGGTAAACAATATTGACTAAAATTCTTAGCTTGTCCTACAATTAAATTGTAGCCAGGGCCAGTAAAAGGATTTAAGTGCTGTGAAGCACAACAAATGCTACAAAAACATGAGCATGTGCTGAAAATATAAGTAAAATCTAACATTGCTGACTCAATGTTTCTTAGTTGGCCAAATCCTCATTACATAATTCAACCACCAAGTTTTATGGTTTTACTACGTCAGCAACAATTAAGTCAACCCTTTACTTTGTAGTGTTAACATGGTTTGGAAATAAACCACCTAACCTGCATACTTAAACAATTCACACAACAAAGCAAAACCTGAATGTGGTGCTACTATAAAACACCGACTCAATTATATATTTTCAGCAATACAATTCTATAATAAATATGTGAACAACAATTTGTATACATAAAGGACATCAGTTTTACAATTACATACATACCTCAAAATGTGCTAGTAACAAATATTTTGGGTGCAATAAGGTTGGTCATAAATAAATGATTGTATGCTTAGTCCAACAACAACAACTTCTTTAGAAGCCTTAACTATGAATTACACAATTAAATAGTAGTACCTACAAACAATACAAATTGTTTAAGCAAAAAAATAGGAAAGTAATTGTCAAAGAAATTAATTCTAACACACTAACAATATATGTATTTATCATGTCAACATTAATTAAAGAACTATTCAATTAATTTTCAGGGCTGGACTGTATCACATTTTTTTCAGAATTTCCTCCCAAATCACATTTTGAGGGCTGGACTATTCAATTAACTATTCAAACTAGGTTAGCACATTTCCAAGTGGAATTATTTTGAAGGACTAAGGAATGATACGTAAGGCATAAATTTGGCAGGGATCATAATTTAGTTATCTATAATTGTAAAGGTAAACAAAACTATTGTTCATAATTTCTCTAATCCTTTTTTTCTATTAATTTTTATTCCCATTTTAACACAATTGCAAGTTATCTTCCATGCATCATTTTAAAGTATCTTCCATATCCTTTGTTGTTCCTTTTATTTTGACTTGCACAATTAATTCATATTAATTTTTTTCCTTTTTTATGTGGGTCGAGGGCTGTGTTTCATTTCTTCCTATGCAATTTTAGAGCCTATGTATTTTTCATTAAAATGTGATTAGCAAATCAGTAAATATATAATTCCAGTCAAAGGAATAAAAAAGACAACTTTGTTAACAATTTTAGGTGATAACCTTTATGGCATTGAAGCTAATCAAAGCTCATAGGTAGATAGTAACAGGTTATTTGTCAAATAACTGCTAAATGATCTACCATGCCAAGGAAATTATGTGGGAGTTTAGGTGATCAGTTTTAAATACAATTTAACATGCACAAAAGACAAGTTATTGTTTTATGCTTTGAACTTCCTCCTATTTAGAAAAACTTGGATTATTTGATAGGGAACAAAACCTAGAGGGATCATCTTTTGGCTGAACACAATATGGGCCCAACGATTTCGAGAGTCTACATCAGATAGAGAAGAGGGATGCATGGCAGAGGAGGCGGTTATGCTAAATGGAGATTTTGTTGCAGTTGAAGATATGATTGAAAAAGGAATATTTGGGAGGGGGGATATTCAGAATTTATGAGTGTAGTTGGCTGGGGCTTGGGACCTACTGCTCTGGGATCTAAGAGGTCTATCTGTTGAGATCCTAATCTTCATTCTACAATTAGTGAAACTTTTGGTGTCTGCATTGTGAATTGATAATTGCTATATGTTATGTTAATTGTTGTGAGATCTAATGGTTTGGTTTAATTCTAGAGGTAGAGAGGCAGAGGGGCGGGTGTGTTGACAATTCCATCATTATCAAACTTCATCTCTTTTACCCTCTTGAGCACAATGATCAGTGAACAAACCTTGCTAAAGAAATATGCAAGCTAACAAGCCCTAATGATAGTTGTAATAATTTCTCGTGATAGTGTGTGTTGCTACCACTCCTATCACCAATAATGTAAAAATGTCATTTGTGTATCAATACTGTAAAAATATTGTCTTGTTAACAAATGATGCATGGTGACAGGGTGGAGTGTTGTTTGGCCCATCAATGTTGGGGAACAAAAACATTCTGGGGCAAGCCTTATTTCCTGTAAAGGGTGTTGTAGTGGTTGAAAAAGTTGCATCGTTTGGCCTTATGTTCTTCTTCTTCATATGTTGTGTTAAAATGAATATTTCCACATTGATGAAGATTGAAAAGCTGGCCATCACTGTTGCTATTTCTGTGTTCGCTCTTACATTGGTAATCCCTACTGGACTAGCCATTCTGTTGAGGAAATATGCTACGATGGACAGGAGCCTTGCACAGGCACTGCCCTTTATGGCTCTCTCACAAGCCTTAATTGTATTTATTAGCATAGCAATGCTCTTGAAACATGTCAAATTCCTTAACACTGATATAGGACGTTTAACCATGTCAGCAGCAATGTTTGTTGATATAGCTGGTTTTACCTTCACAGTGATTATTTTTGTTGCACTGCAGAATCAGAGTGGTAGCTTTCTGACACTAGCAGGCCTCCTTCAGTTCATAGTTGCACGCAGAGATAGCAAGATTGGGGTCACAACATTAGTCATAGTGAAGCTTCAAGGAAGACCCAGGCCTATTCTTGTTGATAACCAAAACCAACCCCATCATGACCTACGCTCAATGTCTTGCAACGCAAGTCACATTGATAATGCATTGAGGCAATATGGACAACAAAATGAAAGATGTGTATCTGTTCAATCTTTCACTTCAATCTCCACATTTGAAACCATGTATGGTGATATTTGTAGAATTTCACTAGACAGTGGATCCAACATTTTGATCTTGCTATTCCACAAGAGGTGGGTAAGTGATGACACCGTTGAAATTTCTCATAGGACCATCCAAACCATGAACATTAATGTCCTCCAAACGGCACCATGTTTAGTGGGAATTCTAGTTGATAAGAGCATGTTCAATCCTTCTCCTTCACTCTTGATGGCTAGAGCATCATTCTATGTCGCAGTGTTCTTCATTGGCGGTCAAGATGTCATGGAGACATTAGCGTATGCCACTAGAATGGGTAGGCATCAATGTGTGTATGTAACTGTGGTAAGGTTCCTTCTATTTGGAGAGGAGAATTCTAAAGATAGAAAACGTGACGGTAATCTTATAGATGAGTATAGATACTATAAAGCCAGAAATGGTAGGTTTCAGATTCTAGAAGAATTGGAGAAAGATGAGATAGATATGTCAACATGTATAACAACATTGATAGATTATTTTGATCTAGTGATGGTGGGAAATGAGCATCCAGAGAGTGTTTTTTTTAGGGACATGATGAATGGAGCGAGTGTCAAGAGCTAGGGGTCATTAGAGGTGGTTACATGTTGTAGGTTTTTTCCCAGCAAGTATAATAGAGAGATAAAGTCTATTGGGAGCAGAAATTCTTATGGGAATGATTTGTTGGGTATTCTCTTAGATGAGATGAAGAAGGAGGGTGCTACCTTCAATGTACAACTAGTTATGGATGAATGCAAAACATTTTTCTTTGTTGGACATGAAACCACTGCACTCTTGCTCACTTGGACAACTATGTTGCTAGCAAGCAATCCATATTGGCAAGACAAAGTCCGACTTGAAGTGAAAGAGCTCTTCAAGGGGGAAATTCCATCAGTTGATCAACTCTCTAAGCTCACTCTGGTTATTTTCATCTACTGATGGTGGGAAATGAGCATTTGGAGAGTGTTATTTTTAGGGACATGATGAATGGAGTGAGTGTGAAGAGCTAGGGGTCATTGGAGACATGCTACCATCACCAAATTTTGTGACCAAGGCATCGTTGTTGGTGGTGCAACAACAGAGAATAAGAGGGAGGTTTGTTAAACACAATGTGAATGCCAGTCTAGTGCCAAATCAAAGAGATCATCTCGTACATGATGTTCCAATTCATGAAACCTTTATCCATTCATGTACTATTTCAATGGACAAATATGAAAAAATGTAGATAGATTCATGTGTTTAGTGATTTTTTGTTGTTCATATATATATTACCCTCTTGAGCACAATGATGAATGAACAAACCTTGCTAAAGAAATATGCAGGCTGACAAGCCATAAGTTTACAAAAACCCCAACACATTTGAAAGGAAAATCAGGAAAATTAATAGATAGAATTAGAGAAACATAATAAATGGTGCAAATAAGGAAGAGGGGAAGATGACCTTCTCCATCCAACAACAACTATAAACTGAATAAAAATCAAGCACTTACCTTCAAAGCTATTGTTTGTGTTAGCTGGTCGACAAGTGTACCTAGTCGCACAAGTAATATAAAACGATAAGACCAAATATCATATCCTTAAGAAATTTGTTTCACTCAAACATGGTACATCCAGTATGCAAACATTTATATGTATTAAAAGCAAGTAAATATTAAGTTGAATCATGTATTAAAGTCTATTTGAATATAAACTAAATATCTAGAATTTTGGAAGTGAAAACAGTCAAGTAAAAATCGTTGGGTCGTTCTACATTTCTCTTGATGTTAAACTGTATTTTATAAATATCAAGAAGTACTAATAAGATAAGAGAGATAGCGTGATAGAAAAGTAAAAAAGCAGAACAATACTTGAGGTGCTGCAAGCAAGAATGTTGATGTTGTTAATTAATCACCCTTTTCTTTGTCCTTCTCTAATTCACAAAGTTGTCAGAAACGACAGTAGTACCATTACCATGGGTTGAAATGCATGGCCAAACGATAACCCGTAACTTTATTCCACTCCCGAGGGTCAGTCAAATCACTACTTCTCGATAATGGGGTCAGCGTGATTTTCTGGTAACATCATGTGAATGCTTCAATGACAAGAAGGGAAATGCTGGGAGTGTCAGAGAAAGATGTAGCATCATGTGTAACAGGGAACCCCATTGATGATTGTTGGAAATGTGACCCAGATTGGGCCAACAACAGGCAGAGGCTAGCAGATGGTGCAATTGGGTTCGGTCAGAACTAAAAGGGAGGAAGAGGTGGCCAATTTTGCATAGTCACTGATTCCTCAGATGAGGACCCAGTGAACCCAAAACCTGGAACACTAAGATATGCAGTGATACAAAATGAGACTGTGGATAGTTTTTCCCAGTAACATGATGATTAAGCTGTCTCAGGAGCTAATTTTTAATAGCTACAAGGCCATTGATGGGCGTGGAGCTGATGTGCACATTGTGGGTGGAAGCTGCATTACTCTTCAGTATATTAGCAATGTCATCATTCACAACATTCACATCCACCATTGCCATCCCTCGGGTAAGATCAATCATTCAATAGTTTGCCTTACATTTACATACTCTCTTTCATTAATTAGTTGTAACCAAGATTTTAAATATCGGCCATGTTGCAGTTTTTTTCACATGACAAATTACTAACAAATATGGTTGCAAACTGTTTTTTTAAAACCTTGGTTGTAGCAAAAAAGAAAAATAACTTTCTTCTATTGATTACAATTTAGGTATGTCTCACTAATTTATTTTTTTAAAAAAAACTCTCTTCTATATTATTAATGAAAATTAGGTCTTTGTCACTAATTTAAAAATTCAACAAACGGGGAGTAACAGCGTATTCAGTAAAATCCATATATTAAGTAAAATCTAAATAGATTTAGCCAAATAAGAGAAAAGATGTCAGAGAGTGTTCTAGCAATTCTCTTTTCCTTTTGTCCTGCTCTTTGGTCTTTCACTATGACACTATGTAACAACTTTTTTTGTCACCTTTTAAGAAAATAAAATAACAAGAGGTATTTCATTTGTAAATGCCTGTTAGATTCTTATAATCGTGAAAGAAAGTGAAAATGATCGAGAGTTGTAAAAAATGAGGTTTTATCTCAAAATATGTTTATGGAAAACCATTTAAAAAAGTTTAGGTATTTGCCAAATTTACCAAACATTTTACCTAGAAGAATAATATTTGAATTAAATTATAAAGGTATATTTTTTCCTAAATATCTTCTATTAAATTAGAAAAGTTTATTTCTTAAATTTCTTAATTTTTTTTTTTCTCTTTTCACTTTAACAAAACATAGTTAGAAGAGAAAAAAAAAATCATTCCATAGCTTTACATATTTTTTTTCATTAGTTGAAATTAAAAACCTTATGTTAATTACTTAGGTATGCCTCACTATTCACTAATTTAAAAATTCAACAAATGGAGAGTAACCTCATATTCAGTAAAATTCACATATTTAGTAAAATCCAGAAAAAATTAGCCAAATAAGTCAAAATAGTGTTAATAGTTATAGCAATTTGCTTTTCTCTCTGTCCTATTCTTCGGTCTACAAAGTAGCAACTTGTTTTGTCACCTTCTTTATCAATTAAAAAAAAAAACGGCATTTCATTTATAAAGTCTTGTTAGCTTCTTATAACAAATGAACTATGCGTGAAAGAAAGCGAGTGAAAAGATCGGTAGATTTTTTATAAAAAAAAACTCGGTTTTTTTTAATATACTATATCTCAGATCAAGTTTCAGGAAAATCCAAATTTACCAAGCATTTTACCCAGAACAGTAATATTAAATAAAATTTGTCCTGTAAAAACTTTAGACGTAATTTACTCTCAATGTTAAAAACGAACGTTAGTTTAGTTGTTAATGCATATTTAGAAATCAGTTTGATTTCTAATTAAAGCTTAATTCATATATGAGAAATATTAGCAATTTATATTTTATTCAGGTGAATTTAATTTGGGATTCACAGTAAAAAAAAAATCATTTTGCAATCATATTATGAGAAATTTATTTAATACTGAAAAGTAAAATATGTCGAAAAAATTATTTGTTAACTTGTTGATGTCATGAAAGACTAATTAGATATGCCAAAAATCTTAATAAAATCAATTTAACTATTCACGTTACTTATAGAAACCAACCTATAACACTTTATCTTTGGACTATAGATATATATTGGACCCTTTACTTTGCATACAATAAAGTTAGATTCAAAGTCAGATTCAAGTGGAGAGATAGTGATATGCTTTTTTCCCCGCTTCTCCTTCTCTCTTTCCCTCCAAGATGTTGATGTTTTACTCTACATTTTTTCCAAATAACTTAAGCATTATTAGTGGTCAATTAATGTTTATTACTCTTCTTTATCTTTACCTTTTTTCTTTTAATTATCACATCCATCTCGTATCTATCATTTTCTTTCACTTTACTTTTTATTTTTTAAAAAATTTATCATAAAGCTACTCTTATTTTCCTTCAAATGTAAAAAACCTCTAAACATAAAAATTAAGTTATAATAAAATTGTTTTTAATCAAATTTGGTCAAATTCTACTTTTTTTTTTTTTTACTTTAAACCAAACAAACGCTTGGTGGCTACCAATATCGTTATCTTACGTTAGGATTAATTAAGTTTGTAATTCTTATGGGGTTTTGAATTTTTTATTCCTAAATTATTTTTTAAAAATATTTGATTCTTAAATAAATTTTTATTATTATAAATAATTTCTATCATTAATAATCTTTATTAAGTTCTGAGTTGCCTAACGTGATTAGTTCTTATTTTACAATTTAAGAGTGACGTGTAAGTTTCTCATCTTACAATGACTGATTTAATATATTTTTGTCAAATAAAAGCAAATAAAAAAGATAAATTACTTAATTCAAAAACAAAATATAATACATTAACTTCCAAAATGGTTTCCTGCATTTACAAGTGATATTGCCATAATATTTTATCTGTCTTGTTTTATGACATTTTATTATTTAATAGAAGATATTTGTATATTAATGACAGATATTATTTTTAATAATGATAAATTTTTTAGAGATTAAATTTAAAAAAAAATTAAGAACCAAAAATTTAAAACCCCATAATAAGCATTAAAAACTTAATTAACTATTTTAATTACTCTGAACGGTGAAAATAATTAGTTATGATTGTCACTGCGACTTGAAGGCAACGCTAACGTGCGTTGGCGCCCAGAGCACTACGGGTACCGCACGGAGTCCGACGGCGACGGAATCTCCATCTTGGGCTCGCGGGACATCTGAATCGACCACTGCACCCTCTCCCGCTGCAAGGACGGCCTCATCGACGCCGTGATGGGCTCCACCGGGATCACGATCTCCCAGACTCTGCCATGCAGGTTCGTTGTTAAGAGTAATTTAGTTTGTTTTCTTTCCCATGAGAATCATGGTGGAATTGGAGGTCCCAAGGGGATGTTTTGTTCAATGGCTTGTTTTTCGTTGTTTCGGGAGAAGTTGCTGAAACTAACTATCACAACGCCTACAGCACCCAACCTAAGAACGTGGATCGCATTTCGCTTCTCACTATCTCCGCTGGTGTTCTCGGCGTTGCCAGTTATGTATCTATGTTCACAGCTATAAGCTAATTATTGTTAGATATTTTGTTCAGAATTAGAATATCAACGTAAGAAGTGAAAAGTGGAAACTTCAATTAAAGAATTACATCTGAAATAAAATTAGTTTTCCAGAGTAAACCGGACAAAAAAAATGTTTCTTTTTATCAAGAATTGAATTCAGATAATATTTAGATTATTTAACCTTAAATTTAATATATTAATCATTTCTGTTTAATTATTTGACTTTAGTTTATGAAGTATTTTAGTTCATCAATGAGTTTATGAAGAAAAAAGAATATATATGTAGATCTGATTGATTCAAATATGATTGTCATGATTGTCTGGAGTAATAAATACATAAAAAAAGTATATATATATATATATATATATATATAAAAGGTTAATGCCGTTGCTACCTTCACGTATTTTGATTCTTGTATCTGCATTGTTATGCTTATTAGGTCATACGACAACCTTAACAACAATTCTATAACAAATGAGTACCCAATTAGCGATTTCAATACGATGATGTTTCATGTCTCTATTGGAATTAATGGAATCACCGGATCCATTGATTGGGACTATAAATGTCTTTTCCTCCTCCTCCATCATCATTATATACTACCCTCTTTTGTTTTTCTTTTTTACTATCTTTCTTTTGGCTTTGTCATTATCTGTTCCAAGATGTCAAAGAGGAAATTGTAAATTTGCCAGTCTTCTAGCACAGCAACAACCAGAAAGGATGTTTGTGGTTTAGACACACAAAAAAAAGAAGAAAGGAGAAGAATTAAAATTAATTAATAACCAGGAGTTTGCAAAATTGTAAGTCACAAACACATGCTACCAAAGTGAATTAAATATAGTATCTGAAGTGTTGAAGGTAATTTGCAAACATGAGATAATTAGGCAACTACTGAGTTGGGGTGTCAGTCACTGTGTATATAAGAGGTTGTTTTAACTCAATTACTAATCTTGAATTTTTTTTTTTTTTTTTATAATAGTGATAGTAAGAATTGAACATAAACTCTCGTCGAGTTTGAGTCTTTGATTGCATTAAAATTAAATATAATAAAGTTAGGTCGCCGTTAATAGGCATACCCAACTCATCTGAAAAGAGTAAATAAAATATATTTGTATTGGTATTTAGAGCTTTTGAAAATTTTAAATGCAAACTTCATTGTTAAAATTTAACACGTTTAACTATTAATAATTTTTAACTGCTTTTCATTTTTTTTAATAATTTTAAACTGTTTCTTAATTCTATTTTCCACATAGAGAATATCTTATCATTTGCTTTACAATATTTCTTTAACAATGCACGAGGAGGATGTATATTCATCACACAATCCTTGTACCCTTATCTTTACTTATTTATTCATTCCTCTTTCACTTTAAACAAGGATATTCACCAATGGCCAGCAACTATAGAGTATTTTAATTCAAGGATATTTGAATGGATAGAAAGATATAACGAGTTCGTTGCTAGTTCCTTCCCATTTGCATATCAAACAAATTGTTGTGAGTGAACAAACTTGTACCTTAAAGTGTTTGAAATTGTATTGACCTACCTGAGTTCTGAACTTTATGCCACTTTTTTGGATTAGATAGGAAGAAGATGATGTAATTGTCGGGTAGGGTTTGATCTTAAACTTTATCCATAATTATTATGTTGTTTATTAGATAGAAATGAGACAAAGTAACATAGATCATCTTCGTATTAAAAAACGTGATGCCTACGTTCGATGCATTATATGTAGCTAATAATTTAAGTTCCATTTTGACGAATAGATATTGTTTTCTTTTCCTTGTGGCTGATGGTGGCCGTGATTGTCGTGTTTTTTTATGGTAGCAAATACGCTTTTCCATATGTTTGATGATTGATTCATTAAAAAAAAAAAAATTATGCCTCATGATTGTTTAAAAGAAAAATGCCCCCCAAGAAAAACGGTGGTGTTCCTTTAATTTTAAAGTTAAGTTGTTTAAAGAGTAGTTTTCCTTTTTTATAAAAAAAATTATCCTCTGCACAAACAATCTTATTTGTGACATTAATCATCCTTATTTGCGGAAATTGATTACAGTAGGTCAAACAAAAAAACTCATCAACACGAGTTTCTAAAATGAAACCCAATTTTGATTTATGCAAACTTTTGTATGATGCATCCATATATGATAAATTGGGCTAAGAAATTCAGAATTAATTTGTGCTTAAAATTAATAATTTAGCTCAACATTTCATCAAACAAGTTCAAGTTAGACCAGTTACTTCTTGATATGGATTTCAAGTTATAGACAGTTAAGTCGAAAAGCTTAGTGGACTTTTCTTCCTGCACGTAACTTTTTTCTTCTATATCCAACACTTTTTCAATTTTTTTAAAATTATCTATGTTAATAAGCATATGGATTCACAACCCATATGATTGTTATGGATTGACAATAAGTATAATTCATACAAATTAAAAATCCATATCCCCATATTTAAAAAATAAAATAAATAAATATTTTTGATGTTTTTTTAATCAATTTAATTATAATTTTTTTTATAATTATTACATTAAGTAGATTTCTGATTTTTGCCATATTAAAATTAATTTTTATCTAATAATATTTTTTTTGCATATATCAACTTTAAATAAAAATCATAGGTTAATAAAAATTTGTCAAAAAATTAATTATTAGATTAAAATTAATTGTCACAAAATTTATTATGTAAATTTATGTGCATTAAATATACATTATCAATTTTAGTGTTATATATATCGATATTAATTAATTTATAATATAATTAGTCTATCAACTGAGTTAGTTAGAGCACTGTGTTAATGACGCAAAAGTCACAGGTTTAAATCTTGTATGAGTTAATAATAACTTTATGGATTGCAAAGAAAATCCGTGTTTTCAAAGTTTAAAGTCCAAACCTTTTTGATTGAGTCAATTACAACTATAGCAACTCATATCAAAAAGTCTATATCCAATTTGAGCTTTTGAAATAAAACTCAAGCGCAATAGGGAATTTGTTGGTTAAGTATAGATTGAAACATGGTTATATAAAGTTAAAAAGGCACAAATTAAATTTGTGCTCACAATTTAAAACCCAAACCTTATATTTCATTAAGTGGGTTCGGGTTGGGTTAACCAGGAATTTGATACTGGTCTAAGGTTAGAGAAAGTTGACAAAAAAATTATATTCAATCTAAACTTCTAAAATAAGATCCAAAGTCAATAAAAGTTTGATTCATATGGAGTTTTTTTTTTAAATTAATTAAGTTTTTAGTCCTTCAACTTTCTCAAATCCCAATTTTTAGTTCTTCAAAAGTGTTTTTGACAAATTTTAGTCCTCAGTTAATTTTCCATCAACATTTTTAGTCTCTCAATTTTTTTGTCCATTTTGTATCGCTCATTTATCTTTATTTATCAAGATTGGTCATTGTTTTGTCAAATTTTAGTCCCTTATTTGTATATATTTTGAACAATAAAAAGAAATAAAGGATTAAAAATTGACAAAATAAAATTAGGAGACTAAAAACACTAACAAAATCTAATGAAAGATTAAAAGTTATCAAATAAATTTTGAAAAACTAAAAATTAGAATATGAAAAAGTTGAGGATTAAAAATTTAATTAACCTTTTTTATTATACTCATTTCAAGGTAAGATCAGATTGAGCTAAAAGGCTCAAATTTAGTTTATGGCTAAAATTTAAAGCTAGAATCTTACATTAAACAAATTGAAGTCAATTGAAATAACTCGACTCATTTTGTTATCTTTAATGAAGATTAAATAAGAGACAATCAAGACAAAGTGAAGAGGAATAGAAAAAAATATCAAAAAAATGAAAGAACTTCTAAATTTCTTTCATAAAGTTTAATATTAAATTTTCAAAAGTTTTAAATATATATTTAATAATAAGTTTTGCATATAGAATAAATTAAATTTTTCTATCCAAACTAAGAATTTTAAATTCAAGAGATTTAAATTGATTTATTCACACAAAATACTTAAAAAATAAACTAATCTATAAATATATAAAAATTATCACGCCATTGTCACGTCTCAATAACTGACAATTTGCAATTTATTTTGTTTTGTAATGCATTTTTTAATTAAACAATTTTTTTCTCTCACTCTTTTATTTGCAAAACACTGTGCATTGCACGGGTTCCAATAATAATTAAAATTTAAAACAATTCAAATTTCAAACATTTTTAATTTATTGAAATTTTAAGGGGTATTTAATTTGGTTGTTATCTGATTTCATTTTCACTCGAAATATAAAATGGTTATGAAAATGTGTTTGGTTGAATTTCTGTTTTCATTTTCACTAAAAATATTTTTCCAAACGAACCAAAAACTGAAAACAATAAAATTTTATTTTTAGTTGAAATCAAGAATCTCATTTTGGGTAAAATGAAAACGCGGTGACAAGAAATGTAATTTTAAGCAAATCTAAAAATATGTTTCCTTTTGAAAACGTATTTTCGTGTTTTTATTTTTTGAAAATAGGAAATAAAAGGTCAAATCAAACATATTTTCAGAATTTCTAATCTTTTGAAAATGAAAATAATTTTTAAAAAATAAAAACAGGAAATGAAAACAAAAAATAAAAATACAAACCAAGCACACCTTAAATTTCTTTATCTAAACACAACCTTTCTTCAAACTTCATAAAAATCAAATCATTTAACTGAATGGGCTCAATACAACAATATATATTTGATTTAAATTAAATTGGATTCAAATCTTAAGTAAAATCTTAAATTCAAGTATTGTGAAATTAAAGTACAAATAAAAAAAAGGATATTCCTCAAAAGATATCTAGTTAAATTATTTGACAAATTCAATTTGCTTCGTGGACTTGAAAAATCTGGTTGCAGTGTGCTACTTGACCTGGATCAATTGAAAAAATCTACCTTGAAATATCTGTCCTAAGTGAGTTGCGCAGCTTACCAAGGGGGTCAATTGGTCTCCATTATTGTCATACTTTCTTTTTAACACATTATGTATTAACGGTGTAACAAAATTTATACAATCATCCAATCATAACATATAATAAATTTTTTGACTTTTAAAAATAATTATCTTAAAGTAATTTAAAATATTTTTATTCAATTTTAAGATATCTACATAAAAGTCACCTCACAATAATAGTGTAATGAAACTAATATAATGAGAAAAAAAAATTATGCACTGACATTTTATAGAGACTAATTTGTTATTTAAGCATAAATGTTATACACTATAAATACACGAAAATATAAATTATTTGATCACAATGTTATTTATTTTTTTCCCTGAAATTTGATGAGATATCACATGTTACAAAAATAATTCAATGGCTATACAGTGCGCCCTGTAAAATGAGAGCTTACTTAGGAAGATATAATACTAAAGATTTTTTTTTAGAAGATTTATAATACCAAAGATTGTTCGTTGTTTACAATGGCTAGTGAAAATTCTGTTTTTCAATACTCTCCGCTTTTCATTTCTATAAAAGAAAAAAAGAAAAAAAACACTCTCTGCTTTGTGTGCATGTATACGTAAATATATTTTTTTCTCAAGAGGTAAATATGTCAATTTAAGACAAATTTAATACTCTCAACTAAATTCGCTAATTTCCTTAATCATAGTAAATTAGTTAATTTGGTCTTATAATAAGGACTTCATAATGAAAAATTCTCTATTCACGGGGAGTAATGCAAGTCTATTTACAAAATTATTAACATTTTGAAGACAAGAGTCTCTCATCTTAGTTCATATCCCACAAGGAACCTGAATAATCCCATGAGTCACATCCCTCATCAAATTCTTGAGGACTATAGTTGTTGCACGTTCCTGTGCTATTACAATCTTGCTCTAGTTCTTTATCACCATATCCATTTTGCAATTCTGCTATCCAATCCAATATCCTAGTTTCATAGGGTGAGCTTCCCAATTCCCAATCTGATAAGGGTAAAGTGTGTATGGAGCTACCATCCTTTGTCTCCCACTCACTATCTTGACAGCAAACGTTTCCATGTTTGTAATCCTTGGAATCCATGTCAATGCTTTTCTGGTTGACTTCTTCTGTTGCAATTTCTAATTTGTACTTAAAATCTCCCGGGACTGAAAATGGAAGTATGAAACCAGTGTAAGTGGATAAGAATCAAAAGTACAATCATTTACTAGTACAACAGCAATGAAGGGCATGTTTGGAATTGTCTATTTGATGGAAAGCTAAACGAAATATGCATTGGTCTCATTTGGATAAACTGATCAACAATAACTACTTATACAATAATAAAAATAAAATGATAAAATGAATTAAGCTTCTTTTATAAATTAAAATTAGCTTATATAAGTTAAATCGATAAGCTTTTGGAAAAATCAAATCAAAGAACTTCTGCATAAACTAATTTTAACTTATGAAAGAAATGGAGAAATTTAATTTATTTTACCTTCTACTTTCTTTCTTTAATATATATATATATATATATATATATATATATATATTAAAATTTTTATCAAACGAGACTCAAGTCTTTTAGGACGACATGAATCAAATTATTCCATGATATTCTACTATAAACATGTCCATAGAGAAGTAAACATTATATAATTTTTTTTTTGTAAGCAGCATTTATATAAAGATTAAAGAATAGAAAGCACATTGCACCTTGTTGAGCTTGAGCTCTATTTCTTAAATGAGTTCTCCAGAAATTCTTGATTTCATTGTCAGTTCTACCTGGAAGTTTCCGAGCAATCTTTGCCCACCTAGATTCATTGTATAAGGTTACAAATTTGAAAACTTGTAGTTATTATAATGTACCAATTCCAACACTAGCAACTTGGCATTGTGAACACAAACTACACTTTTTTTTAAAGCCTCAGGCAGGGGAAGAATCTCACTTATTCCCCAATTGTTGTTGAAGCTGAACAATAAGCTGCTCTTCTTCGACACTAAAATGACCATGCTTGAGATTTGGACGAAGATAGTTCATCCATCTTAACCTGCAGCTTTTACCACTTCTCTTGAGGCCTACAAGAAAATCAAGTTTTACCACTTATCACCATTTGCAAGCACAAAATATTAAGGATTAATGTCAAGTTGAACATTTTATGAAGGTTTGAAAAAAGAAAAAAACAAATACACTTGTGACACCAAGGTTTTTGGGGTTTTCCGACCGCAATCACAACTGCAATTACAATCGCATCAGACACATTTATTTGTCTACAATTTTCAAAATAGCAAAAGACTGTAGCAAAATCATAATCGCAATCACAACTTAAAACTTGATTTTTTGATGTATTCACTTATATTTATCTATATCATCATAAACATATATAAATCTTCATACATACCAGCTACTTTGGCAAGGGAATCCCACCTTCTCTCCCCAAGACGGGTCACAAAGCTAGTCAATTGTTCATCTTCCTCTTGGAGCCAAGTCCCTTTACGCAAATGTTCTCCTTGCATGGCTTATGAATATTTAATTTCACTTTATGTTGCCAAGTCCATGAAGAGGGTCCTAAGGCCTCATACATATATGCACAAAGTGTAGGACATGACAAGTGACTAATCATAAAATCGAAGTTGGAGAAAATGACCAGAAACAAAAAAAAAGGGCACTGAAGTGGATAATATTGCTGAATTGTGTGGGAAGTCCACCAACTAATGGTTTAACATTTAATTAACGAGGTAATATGCAATGTATCAAACTATATTATATAATTAGGTCATTCTTTCATCTAGATTAGATGCACTATTCTTGGCCTCAGCAATTATGGCCTTTTGTGAAGAGATGATTCATAACTCTAGCTTCTACTTCAACAAGAATAACTGGTTAAAATATATAGATTGTGGCATGGATACAAATCTTTTTGTCATTGCATAGTGTTAGAAACAAGATATGGATGTTTATTGTTTAAAGTATAAAAAAATTTAAAACGTGAGAAAAGAAAAGGAAAACAATTGAATTAAATTAATCATTATATTAATTCATTACATGTTTTAAGATTAAGAGATAAGGGAGGGTTTTGTGTGGGTAGATGAAACCAACATTTTGTAAATCCATTGATGTCTCTCTAGCTTTTCTTCAATGAACATTAGAAGCAATGAAGCTTTTAACTCGTGCGCAAGAAGTGGGCTCAAATTGATGTTGTCGAGCAAATTTTAGAATTCCTTTGACAGCTAGCTACTGCTTCTAATTTGATTGTTTCCTCAATTTTGCCTCAGCAAAAATTAGATTAGGAAAAAAATAATCATACATTTTAATAGAAGCAAAACAGATTCTTGAAATATTTGTTTTCGTTGTTAACACTCTTGGAAAGTGACACATCACACCTTTCTTTTCTCTCATTTTTTCTTGTGATTCATTAGTATATTGCTTTGTTACCTACTTGTCCAACTTAGTTATTTCCATTGCATGATTTATTTATGGTATAACTAAAGAAAATAATAAGGACAAAACCAGCCTACCCTAAGCTTTAACAAGATAAACTACATATTAGACTAGTGCTGAAACGTTCCTTGACTCTTTGTGCTATTAAGGAAGCAAATGATTACAAAAGTTATTAGTTTCTTTCCGATAAATATTAATAGTTAATTGTTAATAAATGGACACTATTCAATGAAACGATCATAAAGTGAGAGCCTTGTTACTCTTTTGAAAGAAATTTATCATTGACTTACATTCTAAGGTGATGAGAACAGGACCTAGTTGAATCGAGACTATTCAATGTTCCTCTGATACAGGACCTGTCAAAACAATATAGGAATCTTCTTAGCCAGTTAGAAGGAATTATAGAAAAGAGAAACTTTTTTTCCTACTCATGTCTTCTACAACTTCTTTTACAAATTAAGAGAGAAATCAAACAAAAAGAGAAAAAAAAAAGTGTTAGAGAAGATGAATAGATGTGATAAAAAAAAGATGGAAAGAAAAAAAAAGAATTATAAGAACATATTGTAAAATTAGAATAATTAAAAAAGAAAATGCACTTTTGCAATTGTGAGTTGAAACAAGGCAAGTGTTTTACTTGCTCTTGAGTTGCTTTTCTTTTATTCAACAGATCATGGTGGTCTTCCCACTTGGAATGACATGACCGGTTGGAGTTTTTGGAAATGAAGTGTATTTGGTTTAAGATTAAGTCATGTAAGGAGTTATCGAAATACATTATCTAACACATTCTCTATAGAGAGTCATAAAACTTTGTGATTTTTATTAAATTTTAATTAATAAGAAAGTGTATTTTTAAAAGTGTATGTTAAAAAACGTGTTTCTGACACTTCTCTTAAAATTATGCACCTATTACCCCCTTTTCCTTTGAAATTGTATACTTGTGGAACTTTTGGAAAACCAAAATTTATGAAACATCATCAGGAATAAGTTAGTTCTTAGTGGTAACAGCTTTCGGGTCCATTGGCAGTTTGCCAGAAAGTCCCAGGTTTCAACTTGCCTGCAGCAATCAAAACTAATACAAAATTTGTTAAAGAATCTGTCATCTAAATTGTGCTAACAAAGCAAGTTATAGATTATTTTCCTTTTCTTGATTTCAAAATACAAGTTTTGATTTAGTTGACTTCCTTGGTCGTCAAATTGATGAAATTTGCAAAATTCCTTTAGTCATGAATATCAAATTAATTATGTTTTCAAAAACACATTTATGGTTTGGTGTGAGAATAAAAATTTTAAGTGGTACAAAACTTGGATGAATAGATACTTCACACCAATAACATAATAAAAAAAAGAAAAGAAAAAAAATACATCTCCAATTGGAATTACATATGAAGCAAAACTCAGCATGTAGTGTAAGTGCTCTCTAGCAGACCACAATTTCATTAATGCAGTTTTTTTTTTACAATAGCAAGATTGAATCCGTAAGGAATAAGATTTCTATCCATTAAACGTAATGTCTGTTTAACTGTATTGCTTGCTCTATACTTAGTTTAGGGTGATACATCCTCAAGTGCAATACCATGCCAACACGGCCACAGGATAAGAAAGAGAATGGACCTGTAATACATGCATTTTCTTATGCTGAGCTGTAAAGATTGTTATATATCAGAAGAATACCCCATTTTTCCCCTTTACTATTCTTTTCTCTCTCCATGCCTCTCTCTCTTTCCTTAATTCTCCTTATTACTATTGCTTTTCTTGGTTTCTGGCATGCTTGAGTTTGTATGTATCATGTTTTTAATGTACTTTTTTCTGAAGCTTCAGGGAATGCATCAAAGTGCATTAATTAGTATGAAGTATGAACTGAGGCCAATAAGTAGTAATAATATTCTGATTAAGCTTTCGTGTTATACAAGAGCAAGATTCAGTGTTTTGCCAAAAAAGTAATGCCTAAATTATTCCAAAAAGAGTGAAAAAAAGGGAAAATAATGTTAATATATAGGAAACCTGAGATGAACTAAGCTTAATAAGCAGTGCTGAATAACCAGTCACCAAAGTTAAATGTCCATTTACTCTTACTCTGATGCTAGTTCATAACAATTTTCATATTAAAATGTGCCAAAGTGATATAGCACGGTCACTTCATAAACGACCTGAGTTTTAAAGGTTTATTACTGCACAATGCCTTCAAATTTTCCATTGATTATGAACGAATCCAGAACAAACAAAAGGTGCAATTTTGTCAATGAAAAAGAAAAGTTAAAAAGGGAAAAATCTTCCGTATTTCTCTTTATAAAAGGAGAAAAATACAAGAAAGTATTTCACAAAACATTCTTAATCTGCAGACATTGCTAACAACTTCCAATAAGTTACATTAATCACTGATTTCTTAAAATTGCTAATGATCCAACTGATATAATAAGATAGAAGAGGAAAAATAAAAAAATTAGGCTGAAAAGAAAGAAACCAATAAATAATGGCACCAAAATGGATAAGAGCACATTCACCATCCTTGTGGTAGTAAACTAACAAGGCTAAGTGACCATGTCCTCCACTCCGTTCTGTGCAGCCACATCTGCCAGTCTCTTCCAATTAAGTTCCCGCTGCTCTGCTAGTTCTTTGACTTTAGCCTCTTTCTCTGCATGCTTCCGCTGGCACTCTTCAAACAATTCTGCGTCCATTTCCAGGAACATTTTGCGAACATTCACGGTCAGTCCGTGCACTGCCTGATTCCAATGACTCGAAATATTTTTCTCAAATGCTTCAAATATTATCGGTAGTATCACAGTCCTGTTTTGGGCAATTAAGCTCACAATATGCTCGTTATTCCACAAGAAGAGGGCTCGTTCTGCAACCTGCAAAACAAGTGTGCCTAAGCAAAGACTTCTGAAAGAACATTTAAACCATGAAAAATAGTAACAGTAAACAAAGTTCAGTTCTGACCGTTCACGATTCTTAACCCTGTATGCTGATTAAAAAGACATGATTAACAATTTGCCATAGGTAAATTACAGAAGCTGTTTAAAGTTTTCTTTTTAGGAAAAAAAAATTAAGACGCAAAAGTCCTCAATCCTATATTGACTAAAGGCCATATTCTTAGACTTCTTATGGTGCTCGACAAGGGTATTTTAGAGGGGTTCGTATGTTGGGACGTTAGAAGGGTATTTTGTGATGCTCTCAACAAATGACTTTCGATCTGTTGAAGAGCTTCTTGTTTTCTCAGGATTTCTAATTTTAGGTTTCACCTTTCATTTTCTTCTTTTAAGGTCTATAGGAAGAACAAATATTCAGACAATGACGCAAACTGAAAAAAATTGTACAAACCATTATATTATATACCCACTGATAAAAAGGGGCTATATTAGAAAAATCTGCCAGAGTATTTTTTCAGACAAAATTCTGCATCAAGAACTCTTAATAGAGTAATAAAAGTCCCCAAGACTTGTCTGTATATGAAAAATCCATACTGATACTGATACTGCAGCTTACTGATTTCAATAAAAAGGAAGTAGAAAAATTGTTCAATATAAGGAATCAATGCATTGCATTAAAAGATTTAAAAAGAAGCCTAAACGGGTACATAACATTCACATGGTTACCCTCCCCTCTAACTTTAAAATATTACACTAGCCTCACCTCCCATTAGAGATAAATGTGTTATACTCACCTCTCATGAGAGATAAAATATGCAATCCTTTAGTCTATTTAATTTTAAACAAACACCTTAGCCATTGTGAGAAAATATAAATGAGATTCCTAGGGGCATTTTTTTTCCCTTTCTCGAATTTTTAATGTCGCCGACAACTAATTTTGAATATCTTATTATTTGATTTTAGGTCTTAAGAAAATTAAATGAAGTTTTAGAAACCTCTACAATATGTATCAATCTAGAATCTTAAAATCATGTTCTAAGGTCTCAAATTCGATCATAGGGGCTTAAAACAGGATATCTATTATGCTAAGAGTCATCAAGAGAGGAAAACTGTCCTAAAAGGCCAGTCCACATTAAAATGGATTAAAGGGTAACACAAATTTTTCACAGGAGTGTAATTTTATAAAATACAGGAGAGGAATGTGAGTTATTCATCTATCAAGAGAAGGGAGAGTAATTTACTCAAAATTTCAATTCAAAAACATTATAAAAGTTGGAATAAAATGCAAACCACCCTCTTGAACTCAACTCTAGCAAATAAGCCTCTGTTGTGACTTTAAAACTTAACCTGCTTAAACTTCCAGAGTATTCCATTCACTAATAAGATAAAGAAAGGAAAAAAATGGGATTAGCAGTGCAGGGGCCTGGCAAACAGCAGATAAAAATTCTCTCAATTTTTCTGGGGTATTGGATTTTCAGTTGAAATTTTAGGGGGTGTTTGGTTTGGTTGTTTTCTGTTTTCATTTTCACTGAAAACAGAAAACGGTGATGAAAATGTATTTGGTTGGATTTCTGAAAACATTTTCAGTGAAAACGAAAACAAGAAACAACCAGAAAATGAAAACAATAAATTTTCGTTTTCAGTGTTTTCAGTTGAGAACAGAAACCTCATTTCGGGTAAAATGAAATTGTGGTGACAATGAATGTAATTTTAAGCAAATCTAAAAATACAAAAAGACAAGAAGTCAATATATCATAAATTTTCAGTATTTTTATTTCATGAAAACAGAAAACAAGAAGTCAAACCAAACATATTTTCAGAATTCTAATCTTTTGAAAATGAAAATAGTTTTCATGAAAACAGAAAATGAAAATGCAAACCAAACACACCCTTAGAGATTTGAGCCAATTTTGGATGAAAGGGGCTATTTGCCAACTGTTGGGAATTTGAAAGGGATGCAGAGGCTTATAAGAAATTCAAGGGTGAAAAATGTGTTCTGTACCCTTTAGTTTCTTCCAGCAGTCTTTCATGTTACGGGGTACAGAAACCAAGAGACAGAAGTTTCATCAACAAGATAGAAGCAAGATAAGCTTACTGAGAACAAGGCTAATGCATAAATAAAAAAGTTAAAAGAAGGCTCAATTGCACTTTGGTTCCTGATTTATCAGATCAATTGCAACACCTTTATGATCTAAGAAACTAAACTCATTCATACTTTTTTGTGAATTGAATTGAAGATAAGTTAGCCAGAATGAAGGTGAGTGTGTGTGGCGGGGGGGGGGGGGGGGGGGAGTGGGTGAAAGCAGTATAAATATTAAAGTTCCCATGTATCAGAATGAAGGTTAAGTTAGCCAGTTGCATATAAGTAACATAACTAATAGGCAGGGTTTTAAATAGCACTGCTATAACAGTGTAGCAGCTCAGCACTGAATAATTTGGCCTGCTATGGCCGCTACACTACAGCAACCCCTGTAATGGCTTGGGCTATTTTTGGGATATTAATTTCCCAAAATGAAATCTGCAGCTGGTGAAAATGATAATGAGGGCAACTTGTATTTGACTTTTTTTGTTTTATTTAACACACCTATAACTTTGTATTTTTATTATTAATCATGAATTTTGAGTATTTTTTTATCATTTTTGATAATTTATATTTATATAGCATAGATAATATAAACTATATAAAAATTTCAAGATGGCAGCTATCCCACTAATTATTGAGTCATGAATTTTGAGTATTTTTTATCATCTTTGAGATTTATACATATAGTTGTATATAGCATACAAAATATAAACTATATAAAAATTTCAAAATGGCGACTATCCCTCTAGCATTTTTGGGACCAGCTATGTGCCACTATTCAGGATTTAAAACACTGCCAATCGGCTAAAAACAATAACAAAGTATATGATATGACAACTGAATTTAGCCCATGTTCTTTTCTGTCCGTCAAAAATGTTGCCCCATAGCAGAAATTATACAAAAAAAAAAATTCTATACAAACCGGATTTTGAATTCATCTCTTCCTGACCATAAAGTTCTTATAATTCACAGACTCAATAATTTCCTGATGGGTTTTAACTCCCTGCAAAGTACATCATTACTTCCCCAATATGTTTTATGGGCTTATTGTGGAGCTATATTTCTTTCCCTAGTGCTGATATTCCCTTCATTAGCATAAACAACACTATTTTCAGTCTCTGGTGATATACAAGCATCAGGAAGATATTTTATTGACCAAGTGACCAATAGCAAGAGCATTCAGAATCTTCAGATTGAATCCATTAAAAAGGACTCAAATTGCCTGCCTTATAAAATTTCATTTTCATTGCTTAATTAGATTCTGAAGAGCATGCTCAAACACGGGGTTTCATAATTAAGAAAAATGCAACAAACTGGTTTTCATCTTTCAGAAAGATGCACCACACTCAAGACTAAACAACACTTGCCAGAGATTAAGCTCAACTCCAGAGAAGGAAGCAAAAGGGAGTAATAAATCTGAGATAGTCATAAAATTTCATCATAATTTAAGATGCTAACAGATTAGAATAAAATACCTAAGACTACTTTATTATTTGGAAGTAAATGATAAAGAGACAAACATCATAATTGATATGATCATATGAATTCCTCCCAAAAAGAATCCATCAAGGACCGCCCATTGACTCTCTGAATAAAAAATATGACGTATCAATAATAATTAAATTCTAATATATTAAAATCCAGATAAGAACACATGGGATTTTTCAGAAAATTGGAAGGTACAATTTCACTAGTTTGGTTTGGGTAATTATCCTCTTATAAGAGCAATTTCCTTTCCAGGTGTTAATGGAAGGGTTTGTAGAAAGGAAGATGTTAGTTGATGCAAGCAGCTTATGACTTATGAAAACATGTCCCCTAGAAATATTACCCATTTATCTTCTGTTGAGAAACAAAGTTCATCCACAAAAATGACACATTAAGGAACCTAAGGGCAGCTTCTCAGAACACAAGTTCATTAGGAATTCTTATGTCCTTTCAAACTGTTTTGATTTCTAGTAAGTCATGTGACATGAACGTGACTCTCATTCCATCTAACTCAACTCTGGATTTTGTCGTTAGGGGGCACAGTGCAATTGATCATGTTAAATCACAGGAATATACTCGGTATCTTAAATCAAGAAGGGCGTTGCATTTGTCCAAACAAATCAGGGAACCAGAGAACAGTTGACTCTAACAGCCATATTCCCCACAAGCCGCAATCTCAAGAGTTGGTTCCAAACTCCAATTACGTTGACATTCTTAAAATAGAATCACATGCACGTTGTGACAATAATAAAAAAAAAAAAACTAAAGGTATTAACTTTGCATATGTCCTTAGCTATATAAGCTTTATTTTGCACTAGGTATTTTACTATTTAAAAGATACATATCACACTAAATATTTCATAATTAATAGGTAAACAAAAGGCCACCAGTTGAATTTCAATTCTGGTTAACTTTGCCATTTCAGTACTCAGCTCTGAACCAGACAATGAACAATAATTAAGTCAAAATCCCTGTACATGAAAAACCATGTGCATGTGTCTGTCTATGTTTGCATTTCTATATGTGAAAAGTCATGAGCCAATCAAGTCAAATTTGAACATAAATCAACTTCTCACATTAATAGTTAATGACACAGAATACAAGTTTTTCCTTTTTCTCCTATCTAAAGGTGCATCAGTAATAGACACATGGCATAAAAAGCAACTAAACAATAAACACTACAACTTTCACTAAAAGAAAGACAGATTCAATCACAATAGAATATGGAGCTATATAAGTGGAAACAGAAAAAGAATGACACAATTAAAGTTCAGTAATTAGGCAGCTGAAACTTACATACCCCCTCTTCTCCCCCATTCCCCACGTACCATAAATAAACAATCGCAACATACTAGATTGGATGTATAACGTATCATTATATCAGTGTCATAACATAGAAGGTGGCAGTTTAACAAGCAACATTGAAAATTTAAACCCACACCACCACCAAGTCCAAACCAACACCATCATATAAACATAGCAATAATCCACGAACCTGAAAGTGAGAGCTATTGAGGCAGCGCGAAATCTGTCTAAAAAGAGGAACCATGCAACGTTGAAACTCCGCGGCCTGCGTGGCCTCCAGCACCTCCTCAAGTTCTCCAAGGAAGAGAACCTCCTTCTGGCAATTAGTAACCGGCCAATACTTCAACAACCCCCTGATCACCGTATCGGCGAGCTTGAAATCCTTCTCCACAAACTGAGTAATGCAGTAAGACAACTGCTGATGATACATCCCCACCGATTTCGGCTTATGCAGAGGCAGAAGCGCCCTCACAAGAAACAACTTGTGCTCCTCCTTCATGGGCAAGGCAAACCCATTAATAATGCTGCCGAGAATCTCCAGAAGCTCCCCAATGCCAGAGTGTCTCTCAGTCTCATATATAAACCGGTAAAAAATGTTGTTAATAGCTTTCCTAATAAAGGGCCTATGCACCATGAATTTCCCGTATATACGATGCAGTATGGTTTTCAAATACTCTCTCTCGCGCGGGTCCTCAGAGTCAAACAAATCGAGCAATTTAAGAACGAAGGAGTGATCGATGTACCGTTTCGCGATTTTCGTATCGGTGTCGGAGGAAACAATGTATCTGAGGAGAAGTTCGTAGACGAGCTGAAGGTGGGGCCAGGAAGGGTCCAAGGAAGGTTCTTCTTCCTCGGGATCGGTGGGTTCTTGGCCGGTGTTTTCGTGCGACGCCGGAGGGAGGCACCGGAAAATGTTGACGGAGATCATCCTGATCATCTCTTCCTGGCAATTCTCGTTTATCTTGCCGGAGCCGGATTGGATGAAATCGACGAGGTCCATGAGCGCCTGGCGTTTGATTTCTTTCTCCCTAACGTTCTTCAGCGTGTCGGAGAAGTCGAGGACGTAGCAGCACACGTGGAGCTTCCGGAGGAAGAGGTTCTGGCGTTCCGCGACAGGAGCGTCGCGGAACAGCGGCACCGGCTCGATGGAGCCGCCGGAAGAGAGTGTCAGCGGGGTCGAGGAGATGCGCGAGGCGTGGTTGGAGACGGCATTGGCGGAGGGAGCCGCCGGAGCGCTACGGTTGGCGGCGGCGTACGGCGGCGGAACCGGATCGCTGGCGTCGGACTTAGCGGGCTTCTTGTGCCCGCCTTTCATGATTTTCTTGAACATTTTGTCGTACTGAGCAAAAAACCCTAACCCTAGGACTGAACGATGATGGTGATGGTGATGGTGGTGATTTTGTGGAAGAGGAAAACGAATCGTTTCGTGAGACGCTTGTGGAAGAGGTTTTCATCGAGGTGATGCTAATCCATGTATCAACGGTGAACGGTTCGTTCGTTCTTCCCGGATTTCCGCGTCGGGATTCGGATCTGGAAGAGGAAAAAAAGTGGTTCGGAGATTGTGAGAGCTATGGATCTGAGTGAGGAATAATCGGAGAAGAATCGCCGGAGAGAATGCCGGAAAATTGATCGTTCGGAGAAGTGTTCCGGCGAAGGAGAAGAAGCTGAGAACAAAGGAATGGCGCAACACAGAGAGAGAAAGAACGATAATTAAGGGATGGGATTAGAGAGAGTGTGGAAAGTGAGTGATTATAGATTACAATAATCGCTTTTGGAAACAGTTAGGTTTTGAATTATGATGTTCTATTTATTTATCTAGTATTGTCTATTTCTTATTTGAATTCAAATAATAATTGAAGTTGGGTTTGTTTTCTAGTTTTTGTGGTTTTCTTTTACTTGGATGGTTGAATTTGAAATGGATAAAGGAGGAAAATGGATTAAGTGAGTGAGTGAGATGATTGAAAGCCACAAGTGTAAAGTAGTTGTGGTTGGGGTATAATAATATACGTGGCTTATAAGTGAAGAATGAGGGATTGTGAGTTCGCCACGTGGCATGTTAATGTCGTATACAGTACTCTTTGTTATTAACTGCCACATGTTTATGTTTGTCTGTTGTTTGTTGCTACGTGAATTGCTGGGGTGAGAGGTAATAAAGGCTATAAAGTGGTCGTAAGATTCTTCATGTTTAACCCAAAAAGTCTATGTTTGATGGTTCATTTCAAAATTGCTCGATGGATTTAAACTAATTGTTCAATTGTGTAACGGGTGTTTTAATTGACATACAAGAGTTTTTATTTTATGAATATGATATGATGCGCCAGATACAAAAATATAGTATAATAATATGCAATTATGAATGAGGTGGGTCACCATTGATTAATATAATGTAATCTATCTTAGATTCGAACCATATGACAAAAATTCAACATTATTTTGGGGAAGCATAGATAATTAATGAATGTACTAATGTGCTCAAAGCTCATAGAGCTACTCCCACGTAGCTATGGATGATTGTTTCTACTAGTCTATCTTTAGCAAATCATCAAATTCGGCACTATCACAAGGGATGTAGACCAAGTGGCACATGTTTATGGATGGTGGAGAGTTGTTCTGGATAGAGAGGATGCAACCAAATATGATATATTAATAAATAATTTTGTTTTTTTTAAGTATATAGTTATGGATTTGATATATAATAAATGTGTATAAAAAAATATTTGTTGTAAGAGGTCAATTTTTTAAATAAATTTTGGTATTTTAAAAGATTGATTTTTGACTTTCGATTGGTAAATATATTAGTTCAAAAAAAAAAACATATATATATATATATATATATATATATATATATATATAAAAGATAATGCATGTATCAAATTAAAGTTGTTAAAAGCTAGGCATTGTTGTATATGTGATTAGCCTATTTCTTTCTTCTAAAAATATTTATGATTGATTTTATTCCATCTAACTTTTTTCTCTATATTTCATCCCTCTAATTTAAAAATATATCACTTGTATTCTTTTCAAAATGATTTAGGCAACATTTTATAGAGGGATAAAAAGTAAATTAGATAACACTTGAGGAACAAGAAGTAATTCATTTCAAAAGTTTTAGAGAGACTAAAAGGAAACTTCTAAAAATTTAAAATAACAAAAATTATATTTTACTCAATAATCAAAACTTATTAAATACTTAAGTGTGTGCCTATATATAACTCTTCTTAAAATAGATTTTGAATATCAAAAAGAAGAGAAAAACATATAGTAGAAATTAAAAAAAGAAGTTATTGATACAAAGTTATATATAATCTCAGATCCTTTAATCAAGATTTTAGACTTAGTGGCCAGAAATCATTTGAAGTTACATATGGGTTAGGAGAATGTTATGAGTGGGTAATGTAAATTTCAACATGATGGGGATACAAAATAGGGTCCTTACAGTTGAATTCTACTGTATTTTTTGGTTAGTTTAAGTTAGAGAATAATAATATCTTATCACTGAATTAGAAGTTGGCAGGTTTTGAAAGGGTTGAGTATCCCTTGTATCCTTTGTCTTCTCTCTTAATGTAATTATATTTTGTAGATAAAAAAATCAAGGTTTAAAATTTAATTCACAACTTAGACTGTTAGACATAAAGTTGCATATGTAAATACACTTTATTTTAAATAAGCCCACTTAGCAAGAAAGGAATTAATTGTGTGCTAAATAGAAGCTTCGCGTACTTAAATAATATCTGAAAAAGGTTAGTGTCACATAAGCTGCAGTTTCTTTAAACATTTATTAGCATCAATTTAATTGCCAACGATGTTACACTTTTTCTCTTATTAGAAGCAGGATTATAAATTTATTACAAAAATATAGTCATTTTCTGAATTTTTTTCTTTTTTTGTGGAATGGTCATTTTCTGATATCCCTCGCCCTTTTTTCAGTTTTCATGTTTTTTTACACACATTCAGTTTTCATTTAGTTTCCATCACTTTAGTAAAAAAAAATTGTTAACTGAAATCTACGGAAGTATGGAGAAAAAAATATGTGATTTAATAAATAAAAAAAGTAGATAAGGTTGAGCATAATTCTCAGGGATATATGTGTCACGCCAAAAATATCATGTAATTGTTTATATAATAATTGATTCTATAAATAAAAAATAACAAGTTCAAAATCATACATTATAGCAATTCGCTGGTGATTTTGATATGAGAAGGGTGGGATTTAGAGTTTGTTTGGTGATTAAAATGAAATCAAATAGGATAAGATAAAAGAGTTTGGATAAGAATAAGATAAAATGAGTATGAAAAGTTTTTATATCATTCAATATTTGATACCGTAAAATAATATATATAAGTAAGAAAATTATTAAAAAAATGTTATAGGATAACTTAAAATTATTCTTATTTAATATTAAATAATGGGCTATCACTATCAGTTCACTTGGTGATAAATAATTTGTTTAGTAATGTTATACTTTCTATCATAGATATTAGATGGTCAAAGACTCAAAGTTCAGCTGTTGCAACTTGCAATTGCAAATTAGAATTGGTCACTTTCTCTTATGGCAGAGTCTCTATCTATCGTGTATTGGGCCTTGGCCTAGCAAGCGTATTATTTTGGACTTAAGAGAGCTTTCTAGCCAACTGTTACTTCCTACACCATAAAATTTCCTTCTGCACCTCCTTATTTTCAAAATTACAAAACTACCCCTTTGTGACTCCTCTACCTTCTAAATTTTTTATCCCTTCAATCCGTTCACCTTTGTTGTGCACTGTTTACATGCACTTTGATGTTATTGTTTCCTTCTGCATTCGACTTTATTGACATATTTTTATTCAATCTAGAACACATTTTTTACAAGCACCCAATATATGTCAGTTCCAAAACACATTTTTTAATTCCAGAATGGTGTTTCAAAACACATTTTTACATTTCCTTAAATGTATTTCGGAGCAACCAATCCAAAACGTGGAAAAAATCTTTTGGAATATATATATATATATATATATATATATATATATATATATATATATATATATATATATATATATATATATATATATATATATATATATATATATAACAAAACACATATAAACAAAGGAGGAAAATTTATAGATTTTGAAAATTATAAAATTAAAAGGGAATGTAAGATGCAATTTGTGGGGTGCCTGAAATAACAGCCTTTCTAGCCTTGTTTTCTTTAAGGCCACTGCCTTTGTCCTTTGGGCTTTGAGTATCATATTAGTTCAACAAGAAAAAAAAAAGTGGAAAATTAAATTGGTGTCCCAGGAGAAGAAAAAAAAAACAGAAGAAAAGTGTTAGAAGTCATTAATAGTTTTTTATTTTTGGATCCGCGTCGTCAATAGTTTGTTTAACTAAGTTTTGAATTGAAGGTTAATCTTATAATTGTCTCAAAAAGATTGAAAATTGGCTGTGGAGATACCTAGTGGTACGGGTGAGTATACAAATTCAGATTCGCGGATTGAATTGTTCATCATGGACCGAGCGAATAAAGAGTCTCTTTTAAAGTCTGACACGTTAAGTTCTGGACTTAGCTGACTTTGTTCATGGACTCCTAGAGTACAAGTTTAATATGTCTATGTCCAATGTAAAAATATTGTTAATTTGTTATGTTATCATTTTGATCTTTAAAGTACAAGTTTAATATGCCTATGTCCAATGTGAAAATATTGTTAATTTGTTATGTTATTATTTTGATCTTTAAAGTACAAGTTTAATATGCCTATGTCCAATGTGAAAATATTGTTAATTTGTTATGTTATTATTTTGATCTTTAATTTAGACTGTTATTGTTAATTTATTTTTTTAAAAATGTTGATATTTTTTAATGTGATAAATTTAAAAAATGAAGTCAATTTTTTTATTTTAATTTTATACATTTTTTGTTTTTTTTTTAAATATTTTTTTCAAGTTAATATTTGGGTCTGCAGACCGATCCATTTATCTGTGGACTTTTACCGGCCAGATATGAATCTTGTAAAAAATCTATTTATTTCACACTATAGACTTATTGGTCTGTCTAAACACGGGTTTTGTGGGCCAAGCCTTAAACGAGCTGGACTGATATGTATACTCTCTAACACACTCTGTTATATTAGTTAAAATTAATTAAAAACTATAAAATCATCAATAAAAATTATTAAAGAGTTTAATTAGTTATGTATTATCAATATAAAGTCAATCAATCAAAAATCACAATTGGTACAACTTTTAAAGTGATTATTGTTAAAGTCAATAAATTTATCATACATAAAGATTTATGATTGAATGATAGTGTAAAATTATTTTTACATTGTAACTGCATAACCTATTTTCTCATCATAATAAAAAGTGAGTCTTACAAAATTTTATAATTTTCAATTTATAAAATAAAATGTGTTCATCATAGCGTATTAAAAATTTGTTGTTACCATTTCACTACTATAATTATTAACAAACCCCAACTAACTAGTAAAAAACAGTGATAGAATACAAATTTAGTATGGATCCATAAGGAGCTATATAAACATATTTTTGTCAATGGTATTTTTCAATGTTTCTTTGGGGAAAAGTTGGGATTTAACTTAGCAACAACAGGGTGGGAATAGCAATGCCCGTGACAAGATTGCGGATTTACCCTAAGATTCACTCCACCTACAAGTCTACAACTACCCAATTCTTTATTTTGGGAGTGAACTTAACTTAATTGGTCCAAACATTTCTTTTTATCATTTTTATTGAAACAAACAAATGAGGTATCTATTATGACAGAGAATGCCACATGTGAAATGACACCTGACCTAACAGATTCAGTTAAAGGAAGGGGACAGGTGGCTATTGATCCAGACAATCAGGGAGTGAGAAGAGGAAATAGAGAGAGAAAGCATAACAAAAAATACGTTGAAGACTATGTGTGATAAAGGAAGGAATGGGAAGGAAGGGGGGCAGCGTGTGATGTCAATTACCTTTTCATTCTCTTATAGTCTCTATCTCTCTCTCTACAAGGCCTCTTATGCTTTTATCACCTTTTTGCTATTACACTAGTTTTTCCCGAAATGGACTAGAATTCATATTTCTGTCTTAGTCATTTACTATTATATACTTGATTTCAGTCTCTGTGTGCTGTGGCATTGAAAGTTGAATACAGAGAATTATTATTCCAATCACTACTTGTTTATTGCAATTGCTGTTACGTGGTAATATCCTACATTGGTGCTTTCATCTAACTCCATGGCTGAAGGTACACGACTCAAGGATCTTCAAGCTGATATCAAAAAGATGTTGGAAATGATGGACTCCCGCTACCAGGAATACTCGCAACATCGTGCTGCTGATTTGGCCCGCATGGATCGTCTTGAGTCCCACCTCAGTTCCGTGCAAATGGGTTCACCATCTGCTGGGTCCCACTCACACAACGCCGTTCCATCTTCTCCTCCACCCTTCCAGGTTTGCAACATTAAGCTTGATTTCCCTAGATTTGATGGGTCTGATGTTTTGCACTGGGTCTTTAAAGCTGAACAGTTTTTTGATTATTACTCCACCCCTGATGCACATCGCCTCACCATTGCTGCGGTCCATCTCGAGAAAGATGTGGTACCTTGGTTTCAAATGATGACTCGGCACAATCCGTTTTAGTCTTGGGTTCAATTTACTTGAGCCTTAGAGATTGAGTTTGGTCCCTCACCTTATGATTCTCCTCGAGCCACCTTGTTTAAACTCACGCATACTACTTCTGTTAATGATTATTATTTGGAGTTTACTGCTTTGGCTAATCGGACCCAGGGCATTAGTCCAGATGCTTTGTTAGATTTTTTCATCAGTGGACTAAAACCGAATATTCGACGTGATGTGATTTCACAGAGTCCCTTTTCTATGTCTAAAGCTGTTTCATTAGCTCGATTATTTGAAGAAAAATATGCCCCTAAACCTAAACCTTATTTTGCCTCCACCGGTGTTAAACCTGTCCAGCAGCCCCAACCTTCAGCTTCAAAAAATACCAATCTGCCACCCTTATTGCCCACACTCACACATAAACCATTTTCTTTTCCCCACCGAGCCCCTAGTATAAAGAAAATGAGTCCAGCTGAGATGCAACTTCGCTGAGAGAAAGGGCTCTGTTACACTTGTGATGACAAGTTCTCCATTAATCACAAGTGTCCCAATCAACAATACTTACTACTCTTAGGGGATGATGAGGATACATTCACCCCGGAACTGGAACCTCCAGATGCTCCAACGAATGACAATTCTCTTACTGCCCATGAACATCACCTATCCTTTAATGCTCTCAAAGGTTCACATGGGTTGGGTACATTAAGGTTTCAAGGCTCGATTCAGGGAATCAAACTGCAAATCCTCTTGGATAGTGGTAGTTCCGACAATTTCTTGCAACCCCGGATTGCCCATTGTCTCAAATTACCTGTCTTACCTGCTGAGAATTTTTCAGTGTTAGTGGGCAACAGTAATTGTCTGACAGCTGAAGGGTATATCCCAAATTTACAGGTGCATGTGCAAGGTCATGTCTTGCAGCTCCCAGTTTATTTACTGCCTGTGACTGGTGCAGACTTAGTTTTGGGCGCTCCTTGGTTGGCTACCTTGGGTCCACATATTGCTAATTATAGTGCTCTGACACTGAAATTTTATTTGGGTGATTCATTTGTCCTCTTCTTGAGGGCACCAACCCAGTCAAGGTGAAGCCGTATCGATACCCTCATAGTCAAAAAGCTCAAATCTAACAAATGGTTCACGACATGCTCTTTCAAGGTATCATCCAACCTAGTACTAGTCCGTTTTCTTCACCTGTCTTACTCGTCAAGAAAAAGGATGGTACTTGGCGTTTTTGTACAGATTATCGAGCTTTAAATGCCATCACGATTAAGGATAGTTTTCCTATTCCCACTGTGGATGAACTCCTTGATGAGTTAGGTGGTGCGACTCATTTTTCCAAGTTAGATTTGCGTTCCGGGTATCATCAAATTCTGGTTAAGCCCGAGGATCGATACAAAATGGCTTTCAAAACTCACCAAGGCCTCTGTGAATGGCTGGTCATGCCATTTGGCCTTACTAATGCCCCTGCCTCATTTCAAAGTTTGATGAATCATGTTTTCCATCAACAGCTCTGCAAATCTGTTTTGGTTTTTTTCGATGATATTTTGGTTTATAGCCCCTCATGGTCTGCTCACTTATTGCACCTTGAAGAGGTACTCCAGTTACTTCGACAACATTGTTTATTTGCCAAATTATCCAAATGCAGTTTCGGGCTTACTAAAGTGGACTATCTAGGCCATACTGTTTCAGGAAATGGAGTGGAAATGGATCAGTCTAAGGTCCAGGCGGTTTTAGATTGGCCCAGTCCTACATCTATCAAACAATTGAGAGGTTTCCTTGGTCTCACGGGGTACTATCGTCGGTTTATACAGGGGTATGCCTCTATTGCTCTACCATTGACATCTTTGCTCAAGAAAGATAGTTTTAAGTGGGATGCACAGGCTGATTTGGCTTTCCAGCAGTTGAAACAAGCCATCACCCATGCTCCTGTGTTGGCTCTCCCTGACTTCACTCAACCTTTTACCCTTGAGACGGATGCATCCGGTTCAGGCATAGGAGCTATACTCAGCCAAGGTTCTCATCCTATTGCATATTTTTCTAAGCGGCTTACTGTCAAAATGTAGCACCAATCAGCATATGTTCGAGAATTGTATGCCATATCTGAAGCTATTGCCAAATTTAGACACTATCTTCTTGGTCATAAATTCATTATATGCACTGATAAAAAAAGTTTGTGGTCTCTTCATGATCAATCTATACAAACTCTGGAGCAACAAGCTTGGCTTCATAAATTCCTTGGCTATGATTTCTCTATCGAGTATAAACCAGGAAAGGATAATATTGCTGCTGATTCCTTATCTCGATCATTCTTCATGGCAGTATCCTCTCCTCATTCCACACTTATTCAGCAGATTCACTAGGCTGTTAGTGCAGATTCCTCTTTGATTGAGCTAAAAAATCGATGTTTGCAGGGAGTCCAATCTGATTCACATTATCAGGTTCACAATAATATGCTATTTTGGAATTCCAGGCTAGTTGTGCCCCAGCAACCCGAATTAATTACTTCCATTCTCAAAGAGTATCATTCATCTCCCATTGGTGGCCATTCCGGCATTAGCCGAACCAAGGCTAGAATTGCTCGCCAATTTTATTGGCCATCTATGAAAAAAGACATCCGAGTGCTTCTCTCTGAATGCCTTACCTGTCAACAGGCCAAATCTTCTAACACAGTTCCTGCTGGACTTTTACAGCCTTTGCCTATTCCATTTCAAGTTTGGGAGGATGTTGCTATGGATTTCATCACTGGACTCCCTCCCTCAAATGGTTACACGGTGATTTTGGTTGTGGTTGATCGCTTATCTAAATATGGTCACTTTGCCCCTCTTAAGGCTGATTTTTCTAGTCTCAAGGTCGCAGAAACCTTCATGCATTCAGTTGTCAAATTACATGGATTCCCCAAAAGTATTGTCTCTGATAGAGACAAGGTTTTCACGAGCAAGTTCTGGCAACACCTATTTAAATTAAGTGGCACTTCATTAGCTATGAGCTCTTCATATCATCCACAAACGGATGGCCAATCTGAGGCTTTGAATAAATGTGTGGAACTCTATCTTAGATGCTTCACTAGAGATAATCCCCGATCCTGGTCTTGATTGCTCTCGTGGGCAGAATTTTGGTATAATACCTCTTTTCATAGCAGCATCGGTATGACACAGTTTAGGGCGGTGTATGGACGTGACCCCCCCTACCTTGATCAAATATGAACATTCCCCTATAGACCCTCCTAAACTCCAGGAAATGTTGATGGAGAGGGATGTTGTTATCGTACAATTGAAGGCCAATCTGACCAAAGCTCAAATTTTCATGAAGAAATTTGCTGATAGTAAGAGAAGAGCAATGGATTTCAACATTGGCGATATGGTTTTAGTTAAACTTCAGCCTTATAGACAACACTCAGTCGCTTTGCGCAGCAACCAAAAACTGGGCTTACGGTATTTTGGTCCTTTTCCTATCATTGAAAAAATAGGAGAGGTTGTGTACAAACTAATGTTGCCTCCTTCAGCTAAAATTCATCCCGTATTTCATATTTCACTTTTGAAGCCTTGCAAGGGAGTCCATGACACTCAGTATATGCCTTTGCCTCTACTCACCAATGAAAACGGTCCTTTGCTGATTCCCAAGTCAATTCTGCAATTTCGAATTTTGCTTCGAAATAATCAACATGTTCCACAAGTTTTAGTCCATTGGGAAGGTCTTCCTGGTTCAGAGGCTACTTGGAAAGACTGGGTGCCTTTGCACCATGCGTACCCTTCTCTCAACCTTGAGGACAAGGTTGTTTTCAATGGGGGAAGTAATGTTATGACAGAGAATGCCACATGTGAAATGACACCTGGCCTAACAGATTCAGTTAAAGGAAGGGGACAAGTGGCTATTGATCCAGACAATCAGGTAGTGAGAAGAGGAAATAGAGAGAGAAAACATAACAGAAAATATGTTGAAGACTATGTGTGATAAAGGAAGGAGGGCAGCATGTGATGTCAATTACCTTTTCATTCTCTGATAGTCTCTATCTCTCTCTCTACAAGGTCTCTTATGCTTTTATCACCTTTTTGCTAATATTACACTAGTTTTTCCCGAAATGGACTAGAATTCATATTTCTGTCTTAGTCATTTACTATTATATACTTGATTTCAGTCTCTGTGTACTGTAGCATTAAAAGTTGAATACAGAGAATTATTATTCCAATCACTACTTGTTTGTTGCAATTGCTGTTACGTGGTAATATCCTACAGTATCTGTCACTTTTTTTATCCTTTACTGATTAAACAATTTGTGAAGGACATAAACTCTAAAAAAATGTCAACCAAAAAAGACCGAAAATCTCTACTATTATTAAAAATAAACAAATAAGGCAAGTTGTTGACCTATAAACTGAAAAATGTCCAACTCAAATTCACGGGGTTGATTTACAAATCCCAACCCAAAGCTAAATAAAAAACAAAACGAGAATAAACAAATCTCAATCTAAATATCTGTCCAATGGTGACAGATCTTGTCAGGGTTGTGACAAAGTTCAAAGGAAAACAAGCGGTAGAAAAGGGGCTGGGGATGATAATTAGTGGGAAATTATACCGGAACATAATTACTTGATCTCGAATAAACAAATGTTGAAATATCATGTTTTTTTTTACATACCACAATTATTTATTTTAATGAAGGTAACACTGTACAAGTCAGAAATAATTATTAGGAACATTTATGTAGTTGTATTTTTAAAGTTTAAATTTGAGACTATTGACTAAGATAAGAAATAAAAATATATAACTAAACTTTGATATACAGAGTTCAACATCGTTGATGCAAAAATAATTGCATGATTGTTTATAGACAAACCTTGTAAGAGGATTTTTTTTTTTTACTCAAACCAAACAAGTTAAACCAAGCATACATTATTATTTCCTATTGATTTTATCTGGTTCTTCAGTGCGGTTTGTGGTGGTAGTGGTGGTGCCAGTGCTGCCAAAAGTTGGAAGACTTTCTCCTGTGTCTAGTTCAACAACTCTGAACTTCTCATAAATGTCACCTTTGTAAAAATTTCTAGTCCTCAACACAAGAATAAAAGAAACAACACAACCAACCAAAGTTGAAGCAGTGATTATGAGAAAAGCCATCCTATAGCATTGCACTCCCACACAAGTTAAGTCCTTCCCCTTTTGCCTTATGAGTCCCTTCACCCCCAATTGCTTCAAAGCCTCTTTATCATACAAATAACCGGTCACTCTCACATTGAGAATGTAAGAGCCAACAGGGCTTGCCACTGCCCCAAAATTGTACAAAGTGGAGTAGTATTTGAGGCCAAATATTTCAGATATGATGGCAAACATTAACGGCCATATGGCCCCAAAGCAAAACCCGATAATCACTGAGGAGAAGTAAAGAGAGTTTGGAATACCAAAGGCTATTAGAATGTGGCCAACACAAGATAGAAGCATGACTAGAGTGAGCAACAAGGGACGAGGGAACTTGTATTTGGTCAATAAGTACTCAGAAACAAAGCCCGAAGATGCTCTTCCCAAATAGTTCCATATGCTCACAAGGGACACAAAAGTTGTGAGGCTCTTTTTGGGGTACCCTAATGAGTTCCCAATCTGTCCTAAATTGTCAAGTGCTGTTAGTGTTCCACCAACACCAAAAACTGTTGCAATGAACAGAATTAACATGTCAATGCTGAAGAGAGCTTGGAAGATGGTGTAGTCCTCACCCCTTTTTGGAGGCTTGAAAACGTTCTTCAAGCATGAGTTGTTGTTTTTCCTTTCTGAATGAGATGGTGCTTCTTCTGGCTGTGACAATTCAACAACTGAAGCAGCAGCATCAGTGAAGTTTTGGTTTTGGTTCTTCCAAATTTTGAATTCTTCTTTAAACACGATACCAAGTGGGAGAAGAAGTAATAAAAGAACCACCATGCCATCCACTATGAACTCCACCCTTGTGAAACTCAACTTGTTTTGTACAACAATCAACACCATTAGAAACCCTGCAACCCCAAGTGAGATATAAAGAAGTTGGTAAAAAACCTTAATCTCTTTTGGTTGTGGGGTGATACTCAACACCCTAACCGTTGGAAGAAAAATGAAGGAAATAGCAGCAGGAAGCCACCCAATGAGAAAAATAAGAGCCTTAGAGTCATCACCATAGAAAGCATGGTAAAACTGAGTGAAAATAGCACCACTTAGACCCACATAACCCTTAAGAAGACCAATGACACTTCCACGGCTTCTAGGGAAGCTCTTGACACAGTTAACCAAAGCACCAGTGTTGGCAAAAGACTGAGAATTTGCACCAATGTAAAAATAGAGACACATTTGCCACACTTGGGGTTTGGCAATGCGTGAGGTGACCGAGAGCCATATCATGAAGTAGCCAATGAAGTTCATGGTGGCTCCCATGGCTAGGATCACCCATGGAGGGCTTATCTCATTGATTAACCCTGAAAAAATTCCAAGGTTTGCACCAAGGTCCTTGAAGAAGCTTATCAAGTTGAGGGTTGATTGGTCATACCCTAAAGAGGCTTTGACCTCGTTTGAGTACAAACCAAACATGTAGGTTGCTCCTGAAACTGCCATGATAAGACATGATGCAAAGATCATGAACCAACGACCTGTGATAACATGGTGTATGAAAGCCAATGATAACATGGTGTGTGGTAAGAGGGTTGTGTTTTGTTATTGTGTATAGATCAAACAAATTAACAAACACTCTTTTATTGTTGTGAATTTGGAACGAGGTTTGTGTGAGTAAGTGTATATGTTGCACACGGACTTGAACTTTGAGTGTAGGATAAGAACATATATAACTAGAGGATGCAATTAAATGCTATGACTACGATGAGATAAAAACATAAATTAAGGTTACTTTTTGGTAAGTAGATTCTCCACCAAAAGTGGAACCAGATTCTAATCCTTGGGGAAAGAAATTGTGTGTGATCTGAGAAAATGACAAGCACTATAGAGGATGCTTGTTGAACCATCCATTGAGTGAAGAGAAGGGATTCTGTGGGAAACTTAGGTAATATTTTTTATGAGGAGTTCCAATGAACATGGTCTTTCTGCAGTTTATACTCGTTCGTTTAAAGCAGGGGATATATATCTGATAATGGTAGTAAAAGCTCTATATTAATTCGTGACTGAAATGGAAAACAATTAGTAGCAGTATTTCCTTATCACTTTGTTTGATTGATTTTCTTTTTGGCATGTGTACTATGAAATGATTGATTATTAAGAAGCATAAATTAATGAATTTTGAATTGCCATTAGTCACACTTTTTTGAAGAATCTGTCAGTAAAAGGTGAAAGAAAGCCGGGTACTGTGTCATGTCATTTACTACCAAAAATTATCTTATTATTCGGTATCATCATGTGTATAATATTCACTAAATATTGTCATGCCGTATTATTTATATATAAGGAGAGGGGTATACATTGAAAGAACCCTAAGTCAACTTTTTTTTTTTTTTTACGTACGTGAACACAAGAAGCGTCAAATTAAATATGATTATTTACTAAGAAATTTTGTCTTTTATTAGAGAGCCACATGGTATATATTTGTCGTAACAAAACACAATCATGTGATTGCATTGGTGGCTGTCCTGTTTATGGATTGTCACGACGTATAGTATTCAAGAATCCAATGCCTAGCTAGCAGCTATATTGATTGGTATGTAAATTGATCTGCAGTTTAATAAATTAAAAAAATCAAAATAGAAAACTAAGTACCATACGAGATGAGACAGTATCTTCATGTGGGCATATATAATTAAGTAATTGTTCATCATTAAAATATTTCATAAATATATATATATACTCTTTCTTCTTCTTGTCATCACAAAAGAAATTGCAGAAATAATTGAAGCCTCACAAAAGCCTATCAAGTGCATCAATCAGAGAGGCTAATTAGTTGAAGAGGGAGACCACCCTGGATTCTGAAATCGATTTCCTTAGCATAACATTTGAATATATAATTTGCTCAATGTCTGTAATTGTTGATGATATTGATATGAATAGGCCATAGAAATATCATAATAGAACTCAAATTAAACGAGAAACTATAGAGAATTGGAGTTGCTTCTATAAGTTTATAAAATAGAGTACCAAAGGAATGTAAGTATTCATCTAGCACATGCAATTGAAACTTTAGTATATAATTATAATTTCAATTTCGCGTTAATCCTATTTTATTAAATCTATAATTTTAATCTCTTGTTTTAAAATAGAAATATTTAATTTTTTATTTTTTAAATATTGATTGATTCCTTAATTATATATATATATATATATATATATATATATATATATTTACATTTTAATTAATTAAATTATTTTTATGATACCTTAAATAAATTATTGTAATTCTCAACCGGCTGCCGTAAAATTTTACTTTTATAAAACAAAGTTGGGTGGAGTTGAAGATTGTCAATTTGTCCAAAAGGTGAAATTTAATGAAAAATTGATTTTAAAAAGTATAATTTATTATCAATTTTATCGTTACATATTAAAACTTAATAATAAAATAATCTCACAAATTTAATAACAAATTAGTCACATATTTTTCATATTTAAAAATTAAATTTAAATTTTTTATTTTTTATAAATTAATTTGTTTCCATTTTACATTAAAATAAGTATTTATCCTTTAAATTAATTACAAACAATTAAGATCTAAAGAGTAAGATTGTTGGGTGAAATTAAGTATATTCAATATAAGATTAGTTGAATCATGAGTGATTAAGAATGAGATAAAAAAGGGAAACTTGATGGATTTGATCTGTCTAATAAAAAAATATAATTGCTTTAGTGCAATAAATTTTTTACAGTAATTAACGTAATCATTATTATCCATTCTCGTCCAACCAATAATAATCGTGAAACGAAGATGTGGGAAATGGTCAACCCCTCACATTGTACGGTGAGTAGCAAATTGTTGGTGACTTATTAATTGTTTACTAGCAAGTAGTAAGCGTTTAATAATTTATAAAATTCCTATAAAAAAAGTTATGCACATACACTATAAAATATTTATTCGATCATATACATATACACACACACATATATATATATATATATATATATATATATACTATCATGTAGAAAATTTATTGAATTAGATTAAAATAATTCCAAACCTTTATATAATGGCTTATTATTTATTATTCTACTTACTATATGTAATCGTATTTAATTTTGTTTATGTTTTTAAAATATTAAATAAATTCATTTTTATTCAATATTTTTATAAAATAATATTGAAATATTAAAAAATGATATTATAAAAAATATACTACAGTAGTATTTTATGTTATATATTATAGTCTTAAATTTCATTTAACCTGTAATTTAATATTTATTTATTTATTTTTATTCCTACAAAAAATTTATTTCATTTTAGTCATGGTAAAATATATTTGTTTTGTTTTTATCCTTAAAATGTTTAGATAATACTTTAAGGACTAAAAATAAAACAAATACATCTTATAAGATTAAAACATTTTTTTGTAGGAATAAAAATAAAAAAAAAAATACCAAAATTGTAAGAATGGAAAAAAAATATTTAACCCTATATTATATAAGATAGTTTCTTGTTTCATATAATTAAAATTTATAATAAATAAATATTTTGAATATATATATATAGATTATATTTTAATTAAAATTCTTAATAGTTAATTTTTTATTAAAAAAATGAAATAATTACAAAAGTAGAATGTAAAATACACATTTTAAGAAAAGAATGAAGAGGAGAGAAAATATATAATTGGTAATCGAAAATTTTACATAAGAATATCAACCTCCAAAAAATTGTGTACTTTAATTTATAATATAAGAATAAGTTGTTGTTTTTAATATTTTGCATATAATGAAGAGATACTCCTAGCTTTTATATTAAAAAGGGTGTGTTTAAGAGTCATGAACTTAAATAAATAACTTAAAGATTTAACTATATTTTTAGTTTTTATTTTAAGAAATTTTTTTGTTTTAGTCTTTATGCACGCCTAAATTACCTCTGCACAAACACCGTCCAAATAAATACCAACACACACATGTGGTGGAGTGTTTGATTATATATATGAATGCAAAATCAAAATGTTTTGGCACACAACTAACACGTAATTAGGCGCATCAGCGATGTCTCTAGCGATGTTTAGGAAGGCATACTAAAACATGTTTTTTTTTCTCTTTCAAATTACAGGAAATAAAATGTTTAATTTCAAATTTAGGGACAAAAATTAAAATTACCCCAAATTTAAAAAATAAAAAACATATTTAATCTTAACTGAAATAAACGTTTCTACATTTTTATTATATAAATATCACAAATTTAACTACAAAATTGATTAGAATAAACCAAAAAATTAATAAATTTATATGAAAACCGATTAATTACATTTAAAACATGAAATTATGAATATGGTATCGTATGATTAGTTGTTAACCTTGTCTTTTAAGCATGTGATCATAAATCATTGACTCATCTGTATGAAAAAATATATATTAAAAGAGAATAATTTTTCTAATTAATCTTAATATCTCAAAAGATTAATCATTAACTTTTGACAAAAAAAAATACTTTGATTAAAAAACAACATGAAATTCATAAATTATTTTTATAGTCAACTAAATTTTGCTTAAATTCTTTTAAATCCTCTTGGTTTGACAATATATTGTAGTAGGAGATCCCATAATCACTATTCTCAACTTATTAGTTACTTAGAGCATCTTTAATTGTAATTTTTTCAAGGATTTCTTAAGTAATTTTTTTTTATATATATTTAATTCCTCATTGGAGTAAATCTATTTGGCAAGAAAAGTTTCTTAAGGATAAAATATGTATCTTCGGTGAGAAACTGTTTCATAGTAATAGAAAATAACATTTATTTATACATAATTAAACTATAGTTAAATGAAAATATAAATATGAATTTTTTATAATAATATAGTATTTTGGGGAAAAAATAATATAAGAACTAAAAAAAATTCATTTAAAAAATTGCCATTGAAGATCAATTTGGGATAGGACCGCAACTTCATGATTAAGATGGACACGCATCATTAACGAATTCATCAACCAAAAAGGTGAAGAAGAAAAAAATATCAACGAATCCTGCTTTTGACTGCACAATCCTCTCAACCTTTTTCTTTGAAACAAGGTTATTTTGTTTATTCCTTATTTTTATGTGAACGTTGCAGAATAAAAGTAGGACCATTCTCTCTCACATTAATAAATTATTCATTTTTAATAGATTTTAAACACCACATTATCCAACTTTTGAGTGACATGTTGGGATCCTCATTATTGTAGAATTATCTCCCAAATAAATTCATCTTGGAAAATAGACACCAAGCGCCATCTCTTCGTTGGTCTAAATAAACACAACATAAACAAATTCTAGTTTAACTTGATTGGGAATTATGTTATTTATATCCAAATAAATTCGAAGTATATTCTTGGAATGAATTTTGGAGTTACTTTGGTTTAAGTATGTTCTTTATTGATTGAGATTTGAAGTGTGTACATAGTAATAAGTCATCAGTGATGTCTAGTAGATGAGGGTCTCTACCCCTAAGTGGAAAAAATATTCAGCTTTGCACCATGGATAAGTGGACCAACACGATACCATAACGACGAACAATATCATAATATGTGGGTGACCAAAGAGGGTCACAGCCTGAGAGAAAAGTCGTGGCCCGTGGGTGAGCAAAATAAAGGAGGTTGAGGGGGTGTTGGAAACATGTGTTATGTAAAATTTGTTTAAGTTATAAAATTTATATAATTTTGATGAATTTATTTCGAAAAAAATACATTAGAAAGTGATGAATATGTGAGTTGATATTTAATTCAAGAAGTTAAATTTGTTGTTAAAAGAATTTATCTCAATAGAAATTGATGTTTTTGACAACTCTATTTGAGACATGTGTGGTTGAAAAACATTGAGAAGTAGGATCATTTCCAAATTTGAAATATCATTTGAAGCGGAAGAAGTTATCAAATAACTATATTTATGTACTTAGGAACTTTGTTGTACACATGTCAAAATTATAAAATTCAACTATTAGTACTAAAAAGTTTATAAATAAGATCTCTAATTATCAATTTTCGGTGGACTGAATCATTATTACTTAATTTCTAAAACACCGACAAGGTTGCATATCGAAATTGGCTATTAATTTAAAAGGTTTCCGTGTATGTATTTATTTTCATTTTTAATGAATTTATATTTCTTTATTTTACTTTATTTTTCTAAACCCATTACTTTTTCCAATTTCTATTTTTTCTCGAAACTTTTACTATTTCAATCTCTACTTCTAATTACTATTAGAATTGCTATTAAAATATAATCATTATAGAAATTAACTATTAAATCGAAAACACTATTATAAAATCTGCTTACCAATTACAAACTGTTATATAACACTATTATAATTATCTATGGATATTTTTATCGAAATTACTACTATATGTATTAAGTGTTAGATAATTTTCTAATAAGTTAAAAACTATAAAGTTGCTTGTTTGATAAAAAAAAATTTGTAATCAAAAATGAATTTTATGTTTTATCTTTAAATATTCATTTGTTAATATAATCATTTAGTAAAAATTTCTCAATTGTTATAATAATACATTTTTTTCGAAGAATAAGTATTATCTTCAAGAAGAAGGGAAAAAATGTCTTCTTAAGTTTTTGTAAAAGAATGAGGTGGGAAGAGCATTAAATTGATGAGAATAGCAACAAACGTGTTGTGGTTCCAAAAATCCAACACTAAGATTGGACCCAAAAAATAAATCTCACGTAAAAGAAATTCCGCTCTTGGTAAAGTACGAACATATCGAACAAAAATGTTACGAAATTTGGGTCAAAAAGACAGAAAGAGAGATTTTTGTTGTGAAAGATTATCAATTAGATTGCGTACTTACAGGGTTACAGTAATTCTGGTTTCTGGACCAAGAAAAAGAAACAAAATACTGGCTGCACTGATTAACATGATGCACAATCTTGTTAGGTTCTACTAGCTACTATTATTTATTTTTTATGTTGTTTAAATTAAAAGTTTATGACAAAACTATTTTATAGAGAACTTTTGGAACAAAACTATTGTTTAGTTAAAACAAATGCAATCTAAACACCCACCTGAAATAACATGCCATTTAAATTAACGCATGTGTTTCGCGTACATTTTACAAAATTTATTGATTTTACTTATACTTGATTAATTATGTTGAGAAACCACGGCGAAATCCATCATTTATGATTTTATGTTTTATAGATTCTTCTACAAAATATATACTCAACATTTTATCTAATGACAAACATGTTGATCTGCTACATTTATTTAGAAGACCCCATAACATTGTGTAGTTGATCTGCTACATTTCTCTGTCTTTCTCCCCAAGGACTTTTTTTCTGTCTCGTGTGGACGTACGTGTGTGTGTATATATATATATATATGTCCTACACCTTTGTGTATTGATAACAAGGTTATAGATTGATTCCACCAAAAGAGAAAAAGGGTTAGAATTGTGAATATTCTACCATGGATGAAGCCAAGAGAATGGAAGAAGGGCTAAAGACAACCTATAATGATTACCATAAGGGCGAGTTGAAACATGAAATTGAAAGAACTAACGGTAATGGAGATTCCATTGAGCATGACAAAGACGCAAGGATTACCCAAGAGGGTGAGTCCGTTCAGCAAATAGTGGAGCAAGAGCAACCATTGGTGAAGTGTACTACAACAAATTTTAGCAAAGTTTTCTACATAGCTCTTAATTTCTTAAATAATCTTTGGCTTTCAATTTATGCACTACTAGTGTACGTAAAATGAAATTGACGCAGGCGATTGATAAAAAATCATGATAAGTATGCTTGTACGTAAAATAGTTATTACAAAAAATTAAGAAATTTATTATACATCGTATTTTGATTAGATGATAGTGTAATACATTTCTTTTCTCATAATCTATATACATTTTGAATAGGCAACAAGACTAAAAACTGTTGTATATAACTGTAATCGAGTTACCTATATGTGCAGCTGATGGTACTAGAAGATGATGCTGATGCTGGTGGAGCATATCCACGCATTGATCACTCCCCATGGAATGGATGTACATTGGCTGATTTCGTGATGCCTTTCTTTCTTTTCGTTGTTGGGGTTGCTATAGCCCTGGCACTAAAGGTACTAAGTATTACTAATTAAGAGTTTCACAAATACTAACAAGTGTCGTAAGAGTATTAGTCAAAAAACTGAGTAGAAATTTTTTTTTATTGGGAGACACAAAATTGTGTTTTTCATAATTTCTTTTACGTTTTTTTTTTATGATTTATATATTAAATTTTTTGTTTTAATTTTTTAACCAATACCCTTAAAGTACTGATTAGCAAGAGTTTTATTATGTGTTTTATGTAAAGTTTCCATTTCTCTAATTATTTGTCTTGAAGAGGGTTGTTTTTGAATTTTTTTACTCTGCATAGTAGTACTGTTATAAAATGTTATTTATAGTTAGTTCTTTTTATTACACCAAACTGTCTTATATTGAATAAATTGTACAAAGATTTAATGATCAATATTAGTTAATACTTATTGGCTTATTGTTCTATTTCTCTCACTATGTTACGTACTAATCTGTCATTGATGTATTAATTTTTCATTCTGCATATATTAATTTATAATTTTCTGAATCATTTATTCATTCCATAGCATAGAACTTTAGCTAGTCAGCATATTATAATGTATTAACTCATTTATAATCTTTTGGGCTTTTTTTTTATAAAAAAAATTATAATCTCTTGGTTGTAACTTGTGACAACACAGAGAATCCCCAAAGTTAAGTATGCTGTGAAGAACATTATCCTTAGGACATTGAAGCTTCTCTTCTGGGGTATACTTTTGCAAGGTAAGCAAAACCCCTCTGGCTCACTGTTTTAATGTACATATTGTAGAAGATGAAACTCAAACTTGGCAACATAGATTATAAACTTCTAGAGATACTAGACCATTTGCCAATAAATGAAACTTTGAAGGATTCTGTTATATTTGCATATAGTATTTAAATTTACAATTAATAATGTCACTTGGAAATTTCAGTAGGATGATCTGATGGTCAATGCATATCATGCAAACCCATGTATGATGTATGTTTATATCTATACATATGTAAGAGCACTCATAAATTTGATTAGCAGGTGGATACTCTCATGCCCCTGATGATCTATCATATGGAGTTGACATGAGATTTATCCGATGGTGTGGCATTCTCCAGGTTTATATCGAGTTTAATTAATACATACATGCTGACCAAAATTACATTATTAAATTCTTTAGTAACCATGATTCTTTATATATATATATATATATATATATATATATTGTGTGTTTATGCAGAGAATAGCCCTTGTGTACTGTGCTGTAGCTCTAATAGAAACATACACCACCAAGCTTAGACCCCTACCTTGAAGCCAGGACACCTATCCATTTTCACAGCCTATCGATGGCAATGAGAAAAACAACAACACATTTCATTCTCAAAACTCAACTAAAAATATGAAAAAAGTTTAACTATACTCTTTGCGTATAAAATTGATATTTTTTATTTTTAGTCTTTAATTTTATTTAAAAAACCCATCATTTATAATTAAAATTTTAATTATTTTGGTCCCTTGAAAAAAATATATACTTCAATTTGCATTACGTATCCGTATCGGATACTTATATATCGTATTTGTGCATCATATGCTTTGTTAGTAGAAGAATCAAATTCGTAATTCTTTTTTTATTTTTAATCATTTAATTCACCTTATATTTTTTTTATCATTTTGTAGTTTATCTCAAATGTTGATTATATGAAAACCCTATATACATAGTGAATTAGATACCTATCCTTTTAGAAAGTTTTATAATAATCAATCATTCGGTCTAGATGATCAATATATGTTTAAATTGTACTTTGTTTCTTATTATCTAGTTGCATATCAGCTAGCCTCTCTGGCACCATTGGCATTCACTATGGGCATGTCTTGATTCACTTCAAGGTTACAAACTCTACCCATTAAGCTCCCATGCCTAGTGCTTGTGCACACACTAAAATTTTACTTTATAAATGCAAGTTAGTGAAGAAGTGAAACAATATTTTTTACAGGGTCATTCCGAGAGACTCAAGCAATGGCTCTTAATGGGGTTTCTGTTATTAACCCTAGGCCTCATGCTTCATTTTACAGAGGGTAAGCTGGTAAAAAAATTGTCCCATATGTTACAAGTTAAAAACCCATCCACCAACATATATATATATAGACACACACACACACATTAGTGCAAAATATAGTGACAAAATTTCCATGGAATAATGCAGCTATCCCAATTAACAAGCAACTCTACAGCTTCAGCTATGTTTGTTTCACAGCTGGGGCAGCTGGAATTGTCTTCTCTGTGTTCTACCTACTGCTAAATGGAATCTTAATTAAGTAATTAAAGTAGAAGAATTCTTTATTGGTCATTAATTAATTATGAGTTCTTATTTAATATTCCTCAAAATCATACAGATCGATGTTTGGGGGATTCGTACTCCATTCTTGTTCTTGGAATGGATAGGAATGAATGCAATGCTAGTGTTTGTTATGGCAGCACAGGGCATCTTCGCTGCATTTGTAAACGGGTGGTACTACAAAGACCCAGATAACACAATAGTAAGAATCTTACCTTTTGATTTATACTACTATAAAGGGTGTATACTTTCATTTAGTCGTCATATTTTTTCATATGATTTTTTTTGGATAAAATGTATTTTAAGGCTTTCTTATTCTTTTAAAAATAGTTATTTTAATCCTCACGTATTTTTAAAATATGGTGAATTTCGTCTATGACCCTTATTTCATTTGACTCAATCAGGAAAAAATCTATCAAGTTTTTAAAAACATAAAGACCAAAACAATCATCTTTAAAAACGTACGAACTAAAATCAAACTTATCTAAATTTTGAGAGATATAAAACATATTTTTACATTTTTTTTCCTGTTTGATTTCAAGTAGCTAAGACTAAGGCTGTTTGATTTTCTGTTTGGGGTGCTAGAGTAAACTCAGTTTTGTAAAAGTAAAACTTGAATTGCATTTGCAAAGTTTACCACCTTTAATTCAAATATGCACTAAAAAGCTTACCATTTTTTATGGCATATCATTAATCAGGTATACTGGATTCAGAACCATGTGTTTACCAATGTTTGGCACTCAGAGAGGTTGGGAACTCTGTTATATGTCATCTTTGCAGAAATCACTTTCTGGGGTGTGATTTCTGGCATCTTGCACAAATTAGGAATATACTGGAAATTATAAGCTAATTACAGAATCAACCATGTTAATTAATGGAAGAGACCTACAATAGTGTAATATGTCAATTCTTCTATGCAATGATTGGTGGTTTTAATTGGTTACTCAATAATTTATACAATCCAAAAATTGTCCTAATTAGTTTTGTTTCTTAATTTTCTCTTGCCCAACTTGTCAAAAAGAGTTTCCACAAAGTTCCGTATGATGGTTCAATTTCCAAAAGCAAAGGAAAATCAAAAGCACACGTTGCATTGCAACCCATCTTTGTTTTTCTTTTTGGTATCATTCAGCTAATCGTGGATGGACCCGTGCAATGATTCACAAGTTCTTTTGTACTATTTGACAAACAAACTCTAAACAAAGGTTACTTGGTAATTTTCTACCTTCACAAAATGAACCAATAATGCACGCAAAATATGAACGTAAAGCACCAAAATATCTTACACAAGCAGGAAAAGAATCATGTGATTTGTACCGTTGCACATCACGGAGCCACTATATGATCCTGACATTTGGGAATGAAAACAAAAAAAAAAATGAAAAATATCAGTTTCACTAATTTTTTATATTTTTATCAACAATTTGAACATTTTTTTTTATATTTCCTTCTCTCATCTTTGTCATTGATGATTTTCATCTAAATTACCAATCCAACTATTAATATATATTTAACTTTGTTTTCTCTAATAGGAGGCATATAAAAAAAACCATTCAGTCACCTTTGTAATATAATATTCATAATTCATACACTCATACAAATAAATTTGATGTATATTAACTTTTGAGTTTAATTATGATATACTCACTGTATAAAATAATTTCACATTATTATTCAATCATAAATCACTATTAATATAACTTATAAGATAATTTTATAAAAGTTAATAAATTTATTATAAATAATTTTGGTAAAGATAGATACCAGCCGTGGACGAACCATTAATTGGAGGTAGGTTTCCTGAGAAATATCTGTTGGCAAACAAATGTTGGAACTTGGAAGTATATAACAACAAATTAATGAATTGTCACAGATTTAAGATCTCTGAATATGACTTGATCTATTCTTTGATATCCCTGTAGGGGACAGCTGATGAAGTCAAAATCTTAATATTAGAAGGAAAAAAATGAATAGGTGTTGTCATGTTATTTTTTGTTTACTGGTTTTTTTAACTATAAATTTTACGTATATTTATAAGATTTAATATTTATAAAAAAAATAATATAGAATTTTTTTAAAACCAAAAGCTTTAAAAGATTTTTCTGTATTTAATATTTATAAAAAAAAATATCATACAAAATTTTACGTTATTTGGCTATCATTGAGGGGTAAGAAGGGCGGGAATTTTACATAATTATATCATATAAAAAATCAGCATAAAATTATTCTCTCTAACAAGTAAAGGAACAAATTCTCGAATTAATTCAATTAATTAAGTTACGAAATATAAATTATAAATATATAAATTCAATCTCTCATGATATATTGTCTCGTTTTTTATTGACAGTGGCAATCACACACTGTCAGCTGAAAGTGGGTGAAAGAAATATATTGAGAAATAACATATATTTCGAGAAACAAATAACTGAAGATTTGATGCTACAAATATCACTATAAAATATGTGATGCATATCTTGTATTAAAAAACCTTGCGTTAAAAACGAAGTACAATTGTAAGCTTTGATGGCATATCATCTATTAAAAATTAAAAAACTTGGCGTTAAAAACGAAGTACACTTGTAAGCCATTTTTTTTACAGAAGAACACTTGTAAGCCTTGATGGCATACATCTTCTACTAAAAATTAAAAACCTTAACGTTAAAAACAAAGTACACGTGTACGCTTTGATCTTACTTCTTGATCCTAAGCCATAATGTATTAAAAACTCATGAATTCTAATTCCATGGACTTATCCATTGATTTTCTAATGTAAAACTATGTTCATGAATCCTCAAATAATTTGCTCTGCCGTTTTTTTTTTTGTTGGTACAGATTACAAGTATTTTCACAACAAAATCGTATGAGTAAGATAAAATCACTATAAGTTATCACTCTTCATTTTCAAGCAAATTGAGTGCACGATGAAAAATTAATTAAAAATGGAAAATGCCAGACCAAAAGTGCTGCAGTTAAGGTTAGAGGTTTATTATTATTACCGGAATAGCAGAGAACTGTGTATACTAATCACTTTACAATATTTTCATTTTCAGTCATTGTAAAAAAAAATTAAAAAAAAAGCCTCTAAGCAAGAACCCCTCCTCCATAATGTTCTACTTGTTACTGCTTTCTCATTTATATACATGAAGTTAGAATTACAACAGCTCAAAAGTATAGCGTGGCAAAGACTACCATTCGTGCACAATACATATATTTCACAATTACTTCTAATAACAGTAAAATATATGATATTAGACCATGTTATCTGTACACAGGTAGAGAGGTTCATCTAAAGGGTATGATGGCACCATGACAGCAACCATGCATTACTCCCAACCCATCAGCATTTTCCAAACTCCCTCCTCAACCTTGTTCCTTGGAACAGATAACCCCTCCCCTTCATCAAGCAAGATTCTATATACCTCCCACTCACGATCTCCGATCAAGTGTCTTCCAATTTTAGCCTGTTACAACAATAATTAACCACAATATGAACACATTGTTCTGTTGAAAAACAAGATAGAGGACAAATTAATGAATAGCAAGCAAACACAAATGTATCAAGTTGCTAGAACAAAAACACAAAGTACGTGAAATCTAGTAAAACTGTGTTCAACTAATGAGAAACGGAGCATGATTCAAGAAAGTGAGAAGATATGATATTGTGGAAATCCAAATTATGACTTCACTAAACAGTAGGAAGCATATTAAGCAGATCAGTGATTACCGAAAAGATGCAAGTGTCAAGCATTTTGAGAGCAAGAGTGATATCATAAAAAACAAGAGGCCGGCCCTTGCCAGATAATTCCACAGGATTTGATACCAGAAGCTCGGTATCAGGGCCCCTACTCACGATGGCTACTCTGAGTGGTCGTAGTAGTTCCATTCTAAGGCGTGATGACAAGGAATTCTGCTTGTTGGGGTCAACTATCTTTTTGCCATCTGCTTGCATGATGAACAAGTCAATCTCACATTTTCCTCTAGGTTTTGTAGTGAAACGCCCATAAGAAATCTGGTTGAATGACAAAATAGGTTGTACCCTTAAGATACTAAAGATGACTAAGTATAAGTATACCAGTGAACAAAGAAGCTTAGAAAAACAAAGACATATCAGCATCAGTAGAAGGAAAGTGAAAATTCACTATGCAGTATTCCTGTACAAAAACTGCAAAACTGAGATGAAATGAAGTTTATAGGCTTATTAGTTTTAGTTTTTTTTTCCTGGTGACACTCCAATTTATAGCAGCATAAAATCAACTTTAAGAAATATAGCATTATCTAGATTTCAAATTTCTCTACCTGAATGTTGTAGTCCTTCAGAGTTCTCATGATGTCATAAAGAAGACCTTTGTGGTCCTGGCACATAATTTGGACAAGGGTGTGAGCAGGACTAAGCAAGTTGTCCATTGTGATTGAAACATAATCTGATCTGAGAGTTCCGCCTCGAGCCAAATCAGGCAATTCCAAATCAAAGATATCTGTGATTGCAGTTGGAAGGAATGGAGGTGCCTTGGAACAAGCTGTAATTTCAGGGCCAACCAATTCAATGTCAATAGAAATGATGGCATCTCCCATAATCTCTGTTAAGTGTTCAATCGTTTCATCCTTTCTCTTCTTTGTATGTAGAAGTTCCCTGATACAGATGTAAGATAGAGTACACTACATTAGTAAGCTCTCAAAGGAGATGGAATTGTCATCAAATGGGCATTTGTACATAAGAAAAGAAGCTTCCATTCTCATCAAACACATTGCAACATTCTCTAATGAAACAGATCAGCTATTGAAAAGATTTGATCTTGTAGTATTACTGTATTAGCACATTACCCGGAGCAAACCCAAAAAGATTTTTTAATAGAAACCAATAGGGTGACCATCAAGATGACAGTAATTCTGCACACAAGTTCAGAAGTGATTACATTTTTTTTTCAACTCAAACTTTATATGTTAATTTCATTGAAAAGAGAGAAGGCAAAATAAATTTGCATTCCAATTCATCCACAGACTTAATAAATGGATCACCAAGTTTCAATAGAAATAAACTAACAATTATAGGACAGCAAATGTAAAATGTAAACCTGGTATCTGTGATGAAAAACAGATCCATCACTTTGCCATCAGGTGTAGTAGATACCTTCACTTTCTTTATAGTAAGTTCTAGCTCACAAAGAACCTCAGTGACATCTGCTACCATATTATAAAGACATTCAGTCATTTTGTTCTGTCTACAATTTCGCACAACATCAATATCACAGAGCAACAATCTCATAAAAACCAGATAACTTCCAATCAATATATCCATGAAAGGAGGCAAAATGCACAACAGGCATAGTATATGCATTGTGAATAGTACACAATGAAGCTTTAGAATCAGAATTCAGAATGCATTTTAGAATATGACATCAATGGCCATTTAAGACAGCCAGTTTCATTTTCCTCTTTGCATGATTTTCACAACAATCAAACCAAACCCTACGGTTCATATACCACTCCCCACAAAAGTTAAAACAAAGGGGTTTAGAGGTGTAACACTAGAAGTTGGAGAAATTAAAAGCTTAAAAACCTTCATCATATCATGAAGCTCCAAAGTGTTGATTCTTAAGCTTAATCATATAGAAACAAGAGCAAATTACACTAAAACTCGTTGAGGTTTCTTGAGATTGCATATGGGTACATTACACAGTGCAATGTGTTTCCTTGGGTAAGAGGGGTGTAATGTCAAAACAATTAAGGGGAATTAGTGTAATTTACCCTAGAAACAATAAAGAAAAGTTATCAAACAACAACATAGTCTTAGACCATCCAATGGTGTTCTTAAAATTTGGACTTAAGGCCTAACTCAATCCAAAAAAGCCGAATTGTATATAGTGGACGTGGGATCTCAAGCACCTAATAGCCAATGTCCCTGATGGCTGCACACTAGGACGCTTCACTCAACCATTCTGAGACATTGGCAATCAACTCTCAATGGCCCCCAATTAAGGCAGGCTAGGGGTGACCGCAATTAAGACGACTTTCCATTAAGTATCTAAGTCCTATCAACAAAAGCAAAATAACACACATAGAGAAGGATAAATAACTCATCATGAGTTCCAGAAAATTACCGTGCAACAGGCCCTTCCGGTCGTGACAGGAGAAATTCAAAAGAAAGACATCAGAAGGCTTGGAGGGCTGCAAGTCAGAGCGATAATAAGAGATTCCAGAGGCGGAGGAGCAAGAAGGGCAGGCCTCAATGAGCCTCTTTTTCAACAAACTCCACCTCGTCCTCTGTTTCCCAACCACCCAGAAAACTATGTAGCACCATTTCCCATCCGTGGACACATCTTCATTGTATTATTTGCAGCAAAATAAGCAAAAAAGATAAACAGCCTCTCAATCTTGTCGAATTAAAACGAGAGATTATTAATTACCTCCTCTGATTATGTTGAGGCCGAAGAAGAGCATGATGCGACACAAATCGCAGCCAAGACCGGTTTTGTCGGGGCAATTGACCGTGAGGAGAGTTGGGTCGCCGTCTTTTTCTGGCGGCCTTATGATCACTACGTCGTCGTACAGTATACCCATCAATAATCTACTTCTCGTTGTTGTTGGGGGTGTAAAAAGAAACGAAAAGTTTAAGGTGTGCGAGTGAAGTCACTGTGGAGAGGTTTGTGTTGTGTACTTGTGTTTTTCTTAACTATGAAGGATGGTTAGTGGCGGTTGGTGGTGTTGAATCGTTGTCGAGAGAAGTTGGAGCCAAATTGACGATATATCGAGAAAACGAGATATAGTGCTAGATTGGAGCTCTGGATTATTAACTGTTTTTTTTTTTTATTTCATTTTTTTGGAACGTGCGACTTTTTTATTCCTCGCGTATTTGTTTGTGAAATTTTGGATTTATCCAGGAAGGGTTTTTTTCATATTATTTGAAAGGAGTTTTGTTTTTTTTATTATTAATAGAAAACAAAGACAGATATAATATCCGAGAAAATTTACAATAACACACTGTCATCTATTCAATCAACTCAACTAAACTCATTCAATAAAGCCTCTAAGGAGTTCTATTTTAGTATATGATGTAATGCATAAGAAAAATAATAAAACCTGTAAAAAATATTTTTAACATATAAGTTATATTTTAGATGTATGATAAACAAACTATATTATAATATTAGGTTATAAACAAACTTTATAATATAATTTATATATTTTAAAATGTTTATTTATTATACCAAATCAAAATTATGTTTCTTGTTTTTCCCATTAGTAAGGAACACAATGCGGGGGAGGCACAGACTAATCTGTTTAGTTAGGCTAGACATCTTGGTTTATTTCACATATGGGTGGACTAGCAGGCTGTCCTATCATATTTTAAAAAATAAATAAAATTAACTTTAAATTATATTAAAATTGTTATATTATATTTTAAAAAAATTAATTCTCAAAGCATAAATTTAAAATAAATAAATATTTTAACAAGTGACAACATATCTTGACAAGTAAAGTAGGTAGTAAGATGAAAATTTTAAAAGAGAATTAGAAGTGACTATACAAATACAGTAAATATATCAAATAATATATTAATCCAATAACAATAAGGTATTAACTTGAAGAGTAGAAAAAGAAAATTCATGTTGATATTAATATAGTTCTAGTGCAATGACTTGAATATAGTGTAATTGTACCGTGCAAGATTGTTGTACAAAAATAATGTGCTCTATGACTATACAATATTAGATGTGTAAAAACTTTTATATATGAATGTTTGGATGTAATAAAAAAATTAATTTGAAAATTGAATGACTACATTGTTGATAGAAAAAGATAAATATTCTTTATCTACAAATCTATTATAGAATAACAGAAAGTGCATATAAATGACAAATTATTTTGCCATATAAATTAGAAAATAATTAGTTGTTAATTTTAATTGTCAACCCACTTAACAATTAATTATAATAGTAATAAAGATTGAGATTATAATATATACAAATATTTATTTATTCTTAAAAGAAAAAAATAGAGGCGGATCAATAGGCCAACCCGCCCTGTCTTACTTGTGGCCTGTTGGATTGGCAGGTTAGGCGAGGATGAGCTCATTTTTAAAAAAGACACCAAATTTTTTTATTAAATCTATATAAATATTAAAATAAATTTTTTTATATAATGTGCTATATAATGCAGAAATGCTAATGTGGGTTTCAAAGAACCATTTCTATTTTATTGGGTTGCAAAATATAAAAATGGATAAATTAGGAACATAAATAATAAAAATTGGATTTTTTCTAAAATATGATAATTCTTATGATCTTGAAGGTGAAATTTTATTTGAAGAATTAAAAGTGATTGGAGAAGTTTTAACAATTGAATCAAAATCAAGTTTTAACAATTGAACCAACCGCCCTGGCTTTCTTAATACATGCACAACTTATAAAATAATATTAACTATTTTTCTATAGCATATTGTGTAATTTAAAAAAATATTTAAATCCAAATTTAACATTTGTGATTAGAATTCAAAAAATTAGAAGTATTTTTTTACTTTTTCAATCTCAATGTTCTCAAAATGATAAAGATATATATAACCAAAATAACCATAAAGAGATATAGATGAAATGGATGAGGTCTCATATGTTTTTGCTATTAGTAGTTTATTGAAGTTTTTATCCGCTCTAATATTGCTTTTGTTGTAAATGTTTTAAGAAGATATTTGACTAACCCAAGTTTAGGTTTTGGAAAGTCGCAAAAAGGGTCATGATATTCTTGTAGGGCACTAAGGACCACCTGTTGACCTGTATGAAGTCCAAGTAAGAAACTTTAAGTCATTGATTAATATAACTCTAATTTTGCAGGTTGTCCTAATGACTGAAGTCTACTTCTTGCTTTATCTTTACTAGGGGTAGGGGCAGAGAGACATCCTATGTCTCTTAACATATTTTAAATAATAAAAAAACTAAGAAGTAAAAAAAAAAAAAAAAAAAAAAAAACTAACAAACATGAGTGGATAGTTACTGGGAGTAGTAAAATTTAAATACTGATAAAGAATAAAATTGTCTGAAATTTGTAGACATGAAAAAAAAAAGGATATTCTTTAACTAGGAGAAGAGAGGCACCCTGTAACTCTCTAAATTTCTTAAATAAAAAATATAAAATACATACAGATAATAAAAAATGAGAATAAAAAAATAAAAAATAAAAATAATGAGAAGTTAATGTAAGTTAGAAGAAAATTTTGAAATTTAAGAAGTGATTTAAGGATAAAATTATTCAATAATATATATATATCAAAAGAAATGATTGTCTTTATTAATAGATATAGATAATGACAAAAAATGTTATTTCTTGAAAGAGTGGTAAACAAACACAAGTTTCTTTGGATAATTATGAACATAAGGTGAGTCTTTTAATTTATCATGATTGACGTATAATTATAGTGGTCATTTTTTTCTCTAATAATTAAATTAATGTTATCTAAATGATAAAATATTGGATTTTCTTTTTATGGATTAACATTATTGAATTATTAAAATATTTTTAGATTATTAAATAATAGTAATTATTCAAATTTTTAGATTTTGATGTGAATGATCCATGTTATGTTGAGTCACCCACTTAGGGATTGTTTAGTTGAAATGAGAGAAGAGAAAGGGAAGAAAAACTAGGAGAAGAAAATATCAAAATTAAGAGATTTTGATTAGGCATTTTGTCTGGTTGATAGAATGGAAAGAGGAATAATTCTTTTTTTTAGTTCATAATATGGTGTTTAAAAATAATTTACTTTTATATCGTTATAAATTTTAAATTTCAAAATATATGCACAAATATTTTAGTCATTATACTTAAAATGTTTTAAATTTGCTCATTTCCTTTTCAAATCCTTCAATATTGGATGGAAACAAAATTTGGATGAATAGAGATTTTGTTCTCTTCCATTCTGTTCGCTTTTTAAAAATTGAACCAACCGCACAAATTTATAAATATCCCTCCCCTCTCCTTCATTTTCCTCATACAAACAATGTCTTAATGTTCAATAAGAGGCATTTGCTCTCATGATTTGGCTACCAAAGTTATTGTCCCATTTGATTGTTTAGTGTGCACAATTATGGGGAAATTCTAGTAACTAGATAGAAAATAGTTTTCTCATTTGCTTTTCCACAGAATAGCATCGAGATTGTATACATTCAAATTTTTCACCAAGTACCTACATTCCAAGTCTTTCATTTAATTAAATGGTGGGATATGACTATGTTGGGTTAGAGGATAGCAATTTTATTTAAGGATGGATACCCTTGTACCCTTATCCTCTTTTTTAATAAAAATACTTTATTTTTTATTTATAAAAAATGGTGCAACGAGAACATATTATGAATATTAATCAATACTTGATACTTTTTCTCATAAAATTCTTAAGAAAATAAATTTGGGTGTTGAAAATAATTTTTTTTTCAAAATATAAAAAAATAATAATAATAAAAGGAGGTTATGATATTTTACCAAAAAAGGAAAAAAAAAAAAAGACAAAAGGATTTGTCATTGGCTATTGCAGTCCCACCATCCTTCTAAATACTGTTCCGCTGTCATGATCCAAAGACATTGGCAGCTATTGTTTGCTTTTCGAAATTCATCTATAATAATAGAAACCCAGATTTTTTATACTTATCTTATAAGAAGAAGAATGATTAATTTTCTTTAAATTCAAATTTTAATTAATAATATAATGAAAAGTATTTAAAGCAGTGAACCTAAATTGTCTTATACACACTAAGTAACAATTTAGATTCAATATTTGTAGATGAAAAAAAGTGATTAAGAAAAGAAAAATTATTAAAGATAATTAATTAAATTTTTCGATGAAGATTAATCATTAATAAAATTAATAATCAATGAATGTGTATAATAGATTATTTATAGTATAGTAAAAGAAATTGTCTTAAACACATAGGACATACTTAAAAAAAAATTGTCTTGAACATATAATAAGTACTTCCTCCAAGATTCATAAACTCATACGAGAAGTAGAAAGGAACCATCTCGTAGCATATCTCATATTGTCTCGTATCTAAGAGCATTTATGTTTATGCCATTGGGTATCTATCCACCCAGTACCAACTACTTGGACCGAAAGGAATCGGGTGGTCAAAGCAACAACACAAAACCACAAAGAAAATAATTAAAAAATAATAATTTTTTTTAAAAAAAAGATAGATAAACAGAAGTCATTTTCAGAAAATAAAAATAAGATCTCCTCACGAGAGAGTATCACAAGAAAGTCTTAAATGGGGATTCAAGAAATGTTCATTTCTATGGGTACCTACCACCAATAAGGAAAACAGGTAAAAACATTACTTTTATCTTCTCTCACGGATCCTGAAGATTGTAAGTATCATACTTTAATTTCTGATTTTACAAAATATATAAAATATTGATTTTAATCTTCAATATCAATAAAAATGAACTAAAATAAATTTTACAAACCTCAATATATAAGAATTAGAATAGCTATCTTGAATTTTGAATCAAAACATTTTTAGGAATTATTTTTTTAAAGAAAATGTTTTTAATTTTTTTTCTTCAAAATAATAATTTTAGGAATTTTTCTAAATCTCTTTTCTTTTTTAAAGACATTTTTACATTTTTTTCTTATTTGTAAAAATCAAAAACAAATATTCAAAAATTTATAACAATTCACATAATTAGTCAACTGGAATAAAACTCCTTGACAGTGGAGGTTTAATTTATTCTGTTCTTATGTCTCACCACCTCACAATCACATAGACTAAATTACCTCCCTTTCTGTTTTTTCTTTCAATTTTGTACGAGAAGGTGGAAGAGAAACAAATTTATTAGTGTTTGTTTTTAATACTTTGTCACTCACACGCTTTTGCATGCTCGGTTATTTCTAGCAACTCAAGGCAGCAAAGCATCCTTCAACTTCAAGGCTTCAATTCAATGTTTGCTTGTCACCAACACAAAAAAAAAGTGCTTACCCAAAAGGAACAATAAATAAAACTACAAAAATAATTATGCTATTAAGTACGCGAGTGAATCAATATATGAATTTTATGAATTTTTTTTATCAGTAATAAAAGTTAAATATGTTATTTGTTAATACTTCAACACATTAACCAAATATGTTATTAAGTACCCGTGTCAATCAATATATGAAATAAAAGTTAAATTTACTAAAATTCATTTTTGATCTCAAAACAAAATATTTCCTGTTTTTTAATCTCTATAACTTTTTTTTAATAGTGTCAAGTAAAATATTAATTGATGGAGTGATAACATGAGACTTACATTATTCAAGTAAAATACTATTTAAGTAAAATTACATTATCAAGAAGTTGAATGGAATTTTTATTGATAAATTATATTTTTAATTCTTTGTTCTTTCATATTAGTTGATGATGTACTTTGATTTGTTTTATAAATTCTTTCTGCATTTGCTTCATTATTGTAAATGGATTTATTTAAAAAAATTGTTAATTCAAGAAAAAGTTATATATTGATCCTTGGAATATAATTACTATATAGAGAGATATCTTTATATATCCTTTTCATGAAAAATTTAAATTACTAGATAATAAGAGATGTCAAGGAATCAAACTCAATTAAATCAATCCAATATCTGAGTTATTATAAATTTTCTTGCATTAACTTTTAATTTCTACCAAAAAAACTAATTAATAAGAAATGACATATAATTTTTTAAAAAACTACATTGACACTTCATACTCATTAATAATGTACAAAAACGTGACTGGTATTAAAAGTTTATATCAATTATGAAAGTAATTCTCCACTAAATTCAATTGAGTCTAAAAAAAAAAAAAACTTACAACAACTTAATTGATTTTTGTTGAAAATCAATACCTTCCATATTGAATATTCAAAATCAATCATCAACTAGTATTTCGACACTTACACAATTCAAATACTTCAGAATGAATAAGAAGTTGGTTAGAGTAATATTAAGTTTAATCATTTTAAATAAAGTTTTAGATTTAAGTCTTGTAAATAGAAAAAATAAAATTAGAAGAAAAAATTTCACGGAAGATAATGAGTTAAGTTTTCTAATGAAACTAATAGATATTTTACATTAATGTAAGAAAATAGTTATCTTTCAGAAATGTTATAAAACAGTGTAATTATTTTTATGTGGAAACGAAAAGAGTGAGTTTTACAAGGGAGACATGTATTTGAGAATCTATCTTTCATGACGTGCATCTGTTTGAAAATCACGTTGGATCAGTGTGACTTTTAGCCTTTTAGGTACTTAAAGCACACAACAAAACCAGGCTTTGTTATGTTATGTCTGATGGGAACACAACCAAAGTTACCCACCCACGCTACTTATATTACTAGTGAGTGTCCAATTAGCACTCATGTGTGACCAACTATGCTGATAAAGACACTCTTAAACCACATGTGCTTTACACACATTAGAGAATATACTTTAGCTATTAGTATTACAATTTGTCCTTATTTTTATGCATTCTTCATTTACTATAATTAAACTGGTTGACTTTGTTGTCCTACGTTTTGTTTCTTACGGCCTTGCTTTGTGGGCCACTCCTTATCATAAGATAGAGATATGGTGGGCCAGCCTCATGACTTGTAATTGTAAATGAGAACAGGTTTCTCCAAAGATATATGTATATATTTAGGGATTTTCTTCTCTTTTTTAACAATTTTTCTTACACGGATTTATACTTCTTTTAATAATAAAACAAAGAAATATATTTTTATATCTATATGTTTAAAAAATTATAGGGATAAAAGCAAGGTGCAAAAAATTATTATGTAAAAGAATAATACTGAATGATATACGAATATAAATTAATAATTTATACTCCTCTAAAATTGTTTTCTTTCTCAGCTTAGATTTTTTCTGTTAAGTGTTATGTGTAATCGTGCATTTTGTATTCTTAATAAATAGCACAACCAGTGACGGATCCATAAATATTTTACAATAGGGCAAAAAAAATACTAGTTTAGAATATTTTCAAAGAAAAATATTAATTTTATTTTTTTACAAAATACATAATCTCATGGTAAAAAAATTAAAATTATTTAAGCTTCTAGAAATTATAATTGGATTAATGTGTGTGTTTGTGTCACTTGTTTGGTTAAAAGATAAAGTGATCATAAAATTAGTATCAATTTATTGTTTATTTTACTCTTATATTTTTTATATTTATTTAAAAAACAGTTTCATATTATGAGGGCCACATCTATTTTTATGGAAATAATTTTTTTTATCAAATATATTTAAGTAAAAAAAAAATCTTAATAGAGACAATTGTCCCATAATATTTAAGGTCGATCCGTCCCTGAGCACAACCTTATGTAGAATCCATTTATGTTTCCATTATGTAAAATTTAAAATATTTTAATAATATTTATTTTTAGAGATAAGAAGAAGAAGAAGAAAAAAACCCTATAGCTGCAGGGACACCTTATTTTTTAAATTTAGATTAGTCTCAGTGCAAAATAGCTATTATTTTAGAAAATCAATTAAAGTTTATTTAATGATATGGATAGTATGTAACTAAATGACATTATAAAAAAAACATACATTGATTATATACTAAAAATGTAACTTTTGTATCGTGGTGAAATTTTATATTAAATTTTCCTACAAAACTATTTTAAATATAAATTACTCTAGTTCAACTTAATTTTAACTAAAATTAATTTTTTAAAATCGAATTTATAACTGCTCACCCAAACCATTATAAACTACTCGTCCTACAATCATAACATCGATGTTCGATTTGGATCATTTGAGACTGAAGTACTTAAGAACGTACTATCTCTCACGTTGTCTCATGTATTAAGAAATAATTCTTCCGAATGCAAGCACAATGTTAACTTTATTCTTAACAATTAGGGCAACCCTTTTGAAGTAAGTACAATATATCTTCTAAAATAATGAAGCATACATTAATCTGGAACGCATAATTATAATCATAACCAAACTAGCTAGAAAACAAATTAAACAAACGATCATGCATTTCATGAACCTTTTATATAAAAGTTCTTGTACGGACGGGGTGTTCTGATTTGATATTGAAGAAAAGGGTTAAAAGGATAGCTCCTTAAATATTTAAGTTGTATCACACTATGATGAGAGCTGTATCTGATTTGGATAAAAAATAACTACACTGAGAATTTTTTGTTTACCATCTAACTTATTGTACACAAATTTTTAGGAAAAAAAAATTCAACTGTCTAACACAAATTGAACGCAAAAAAAAGTGTAAATATTTTTGTAAAAGTTTTTTCTATCAATATTTATCTGCAACATTAAATCAAATACGCACTTAATCTATGAAAGATACTAGTACTTCATGATCAATGTAAGACCCAAAAGAAATGCCCATGCAATGTGTCTGAGGTCATTTGAAAATTCAATTGCTCCACTAAGCACTTTTCATGAGAAGATTATAAAAACTACCAGAAATACTAGACACGTTGATATTCCACTTGCTTACATCCATTCTAAGACTAAGGACGAATATTTAAATTTAATCAAACAAATTCCACCTATCCAACTTTGATGGCATTATTTTACTATAATAATATACAATTATTGAATTTTATAATGGAATAGAATCTTAGGCCGGTTGCTTTGTCGGTCGTATACCACATGTGGGGCATGACCACCAAACTGGCCACCGGCGGCGCCGGTGAACATAATCTAGGGCATGCACTTCAAAACAGCATTAACGCCACCTCTTGTTTTTGTTATTTTTCCTTTTCGTTTCACATTCATTCAACTCGATCAAATATTTTTGGATTAATTTAACACACAGAAAAAAGTGGAATTATTTCTTCCCTCACTGCGAATATAATAATACGGTTAGTTAAAGTTAAAGCAACATTATATTATGTACTATTTAAATTTATAATGATGGAAAGTACTAAGGACCCTCCAAATTCATTAACTAAATAAATAGAAAAAAGAAACGGTAGAGTGGGAATATGGATTCCATAGATTCATTTAGATACTCATATATATTTAGATACTATATAGTGAAATTAAATCATTCACAATGAAATGTACCAAAAGAATATTCGCAAAGTCATGGCGATGCATATATACTGCATATGATGTGGGCTAATGTGGACGTTTGTTCAACTTACATGTCACCGGCAACTAAATGAATATTGAAGGATTAAAATATATTTTTTTTATCTTTATAAATATTAAAAAGTTTGAAATTTGTTCGTGCAAAAAAAATTATATATTTTTCGTAAAATTAAAATGTTATTTTTGTCCAGAACTAGACTTAGACAAATTTGAACCTAAATGTCTAATATATGTCTACTAAAAATTGGACACATGGAGTTATATTTCTTCTTTCTCTTTTCCCAATTCTCTCTCCTTCGACCCCCTCCGGTTAAACATCACCCTAGACTCAAAATTCGCGCATGTCATCATCACCACAACCCTGACCACCGCACGACCAACCAGTCAAGTACCCTACCCATCTCCTCTGCGTCACACCGCCTCCTACACCACCTCCTCTACCGCTAGCCACTACCCGCACCAACCAGCACAGCGTGCATGACGCTGTCGAGGTCACAAATGGTGATATAGTGGTGGTGGAGACACGCGACAGCATTAGGGCCACAAATTTGAGGGAGAGAGGTACACACACGCCTTTGAGGTGATGGGATCGAGGTCACAATGACGATGTTGGGATTGTGATGGTCGCATCGGCCACAGGATGGTGGTTTGATGGTCATGATGTTTTGTTGTTTGATGGTAGTGTTTGATTTTAATGGTGGTGTTGATGATCATAGGTGGTGGTGCTAGGGTGGTGTTTGGTGGTGGTTGTTTTGGGTTTGGGAAACCAAAAAAAAAAAAAATCCTATAATTTGTGGTGGTTTTTAACCACTAAAAATTACATTTTCAAATATAAACTAAAAAAAAATGTCTCATAGGTTCTATTTCGTCTAAGTTTAACTTCAGGCCAAAAAATAACATATTTCAATTTTATGAGGATAAAAAATATATCAAAAATTTTACAATGATGAATTTTAAACTTTTGATATTTATCGGGATGAAAAACATATGTTAGCCAATTGGAGCCACTGTGCATTCCCTTTAAAGAAACTATTAATATAGGGTGACTAGATTAAAGCTTGATGCATGAAGTTCACATTTTAGACAGATCAAACATACTCTTTTCATGAAATAAATGAATTTTTTTAAGGTTTGTATTTAGCCCGTAAAAGCCCAAATATAAATCGACCGGTACATAAACTCAATTTATAAAAAAATTATAAAACAAATCATTTTTAAAAAGTGAAAATTGTATAAAATTAAGAGAAAAAATGACCTAATTTCTTAAGCTAAAATTTTTCACTCTAAAATACATTAGCATTGTAAACATAATAAATTAACAATAACAACATAAATTAAAGAGATTTAGACATTAGACTTAGACGATTTAATCAGATAATCCGTGAGTCCGTGAATAATGTCTACTAGGATCGGTGTACATAACAGACCAATATGCAGATTTGTGTCCGTATACCCATTCTTATTTTTTGGTGACTATAAATTGTAAACATCTACCACATCGTGAAATTAGCTTTTTCAATAATAAAAAAATTAATATACAAAACTTGACTCTGACCTTATTTAAAGAGAATTAGGCATCACTCCTGGAATCAATTACTCATTGGTAGTAGACTAATTAAAAAAAAACTAATTACAGTTTTTGTCTCCTAAAAAAATATTGTTTCTATTATATTTTCGGTGTAAAACGGTTGAATGTTCTGCTAGATTAAAAAAAAAATGTGGCTGTATAAAAGAGTTTGGCCCATTTTGTTTGACTGGTTTATTTTCTTTATGAGCTGAAACAAAGTGGAAGATATTGCGGACTTGCCTTTGGAAACAATATCTAACAATGTTTTATTTTGCTTTTCCAATTAGTGAAAGAGAAATGCTTCTTTTTTTACTACAAAGAAAGAGAAATGTTGTCAACATATTTTCTAATGTGCTTTTATGGATACACTTTTTTATTATTGAAATATATTAAAAATTACAAATTTCGGCCTCATTTAATAAGTCTTTCTCATAATTTTATAATTTTAAATAAACTTTAATCAATATTACGTGGAATGTATAGTGTGTTGCTAGCTAGTACTCCTGTGAACAAAAAGCCTCGTTTAAATTACGTGAATTGAGGCAATTGGCTATTTTAGAGAAAACCCCCTACCCACAAAAATCAAAGTAAAAGAGCAAATATATAAACAAAAAACACAAGAAATTTAAGTGGTGTGCTTTTTAAAGTTTGCCTTCATTGTTTCACTTAAAAATTATAAGAGTTAAATATTTTTTTTATCCCTATAACACAATATATGATAATATTTGTTTTTAGTATCTCATTTAAACAATGTTGACTTATGATAATCTTTTTTCTGATAATATCACTTGTTGATGAGGCTTAATCATCCAATACCATGTGTTCTCATATTATTTTTTTGTTAAAAGTTAGAAGTTACGGATTTCTCACAACCCAATAGTTCAAATATTAATAAATCATTCTCACTCACGTAAATACAACATGACTTTACATATTTCACAAGTTATCAACCCTTTAATTGTTCACATATTAAGTGGCATCTTGAGGTGAGGGGAAACCCAATTTTGTGGTGGTTCGAGGAAGACAACATGGCGGCACCAATGCTAGTGGACGACAAGGCGGAGGAATGACAATGAAGTTGTTCGATTTGGTGTGCTCATTGATCATAGTGGTTTCCACAATTGAGGTACGGTATTTTTTACAAAGCCTATATAATCTAAACTTTATCTATATATGGTTCTTTCATTATTACATAAAACAAGTACTTTATATCCATTTATTTGGAAGTGTCCACACATCAAATACTCCGTAAATGAATAGTTGGTTAGGCAACACTATATTAAGCATTAACAAAAAAATGAATGAGAATAAAATGTCAAATGCACATTTTTTTTTATCATTTGGGGATAATTTTTTGAAATTATCAAATGGAAATACTTTTTTTAACTAATGCCAATACAAAGTTGTAACTATTTGTACAACTTTCCCCTAAATGAAAATTTATTAAAAAAAATCCTTATTTGGGAATTTTGAAAAACAAACTACCTCAAATTATAAAAAAGCCCAAGTACATAATAGAACCTAATAAAAAAAAATTTTAAAAATAGGAAAATAACATATCTTATGAGAGAAAACATCTTATATAAAAAAATTAAATCCAAATCATTAATCATACATGAAAGATGAATCATTTAATTATACATACAAAATTGAGATTTAATGTCAAAAAATTATATAATTTTTAAAAAATTTGACAAAACCTTTTAAGTAATCACATGACATTAAATATTAAATTTTAACTGTATGTTGTTTGATTATACAGTTCAGATCTCTCATGATATGTCTTGAATAGGAAATCCCTAACCAAATTGTGACGATACCACAACGAGAACCAAATTCTTGGTCATTTACCTCAAGTCCTCAACAGAAGCTCTCCCCAGCAAACAATTGAACCAACAGATAAATCCGTGGTAGATAATTTTCCAGGCACATCACGATTATAAAATTCTTCCACAACAATATTGGAACGGGGTAACCAATAAATTTGAGACATCTACTTCTATAGTGAAAATACGGACTACAAATCAGTTTCAAATGACAACCATCAAATTTGGAACATACATTTAAACTTTCAACAGACACTCATCTAGGAAGAAGCCTGTCAGATATTGAAACTGTGTACATGTAGTCTCAATGCATGTAAGTGTATTTCTTTCCCAAACTGTTTTTGCCAATGACATCTTGCAGCTGTATAACTCCCAAGTCCCAAATACCTGTTCAGGTCAGACATTATCAGAAGCTTGGAACATTCAGCACAATGCATAAATTTATAAGTATAAGATGTTATTGCATTAGAAAACACAACATATATTAAACACGGCACAGAAATGGTACCGAAATCCTCTCTCGGGTATAGACGAAAAGCTAAATCCTCAGAACTGCTTGGGCTTGGAATCTGCTAATGAGACTCGTATAGCTCTGCCATTCAAGTCCTGCAGCCAAAATATCAAATGATCAGATTTTGGTGGTTAAATACTAAAGTGAAGATGTATCAATGAGTAGATAACTATAAATATGCACCCAACTAAAGCAAGTGAGAAAATTGTTTTTTACAACACCAATTCATACAAGAAGACATAAATTCACTATTTTTAAAAGTATTACACTCTTGCAAGGGATTTAGCTCACCTATAATTAAGATAAAACTCGTTGATGTAACCATACAAATTCACAAACTTCAACTCATTAAATTGCATTTTATTTATAGCACAGATATTTTCATTGATTGAATTCCAAAATGTAGATTTTCCAAACACTAATGAACATCCACTTTGCAAAGGGGAAGGATTAACATGCTTACCACGCCATTTAAGGACTGAATTGCACTGTTGACCTCATCAGGGCTACTGAAAGTCACAAATCCAAAGCCTCTTGATCGTCCACTTTCCCTGTCATAGATTACCCTAGCTTCCAAGACATTCCCTTGTTCACGAAACAATGACTTAAGTGCTACATTGTCAACACCCCAAGCAAGATTACTTACATGAACACGGTTTTCACTATCTGAAGGACCACCACCTCTGGAACCGAAAGAAGAACCACCTCTAAAACGAGGAGCACTCTCATTCCGAGCAGGAGGTGGCCCAGAATTCACTCTCAATGCTCTTCCATCAAGTTCCTATGAATTTCAAAAGATTAATTACTTAGACGTGATAAACAAATATTCAAAGACAAACATAACAGATAATGACAAACATATCAACATTTCACATCATATAAACTATATCTCTGACAACCAACACTGTTAAACACTGCTAGTTGATCTTATTTTAAGTAAATTTTCACATGTATGTTTAGTTTCACATTGACAAATTGATTGAGTCCATAATTGATTTTGAATTGAAACAACTTTTAAGTAGTTTTTGCATTGGATGAAAAATTTATAACAAGATTTTCTACTAACTTGCTTTTAGAATAAAAACATTCAAACATTAACCACATCACTTCAAAATCAATTTTGTTAACATTCATGTAAAACACACATTATATTTTAAAAAATACCCAATCAAATACCTATATACTTCAAAATCAAATATCCTAAAATCACGTTCAAAACATCACTCCCACACACAAGTCAATTTTATCAAATCCAATCCTTTCAACATCAATAATTCCAAAATTAAAAACAAAAAAAAACAAACCCTAAACGAAAAACTAGAATTTTAAACACAACCAAATTATAATAAACTCACATAGCCATTGAACTGCTGAGCAGCCGCTTCAGCTTCCTCAACCGAAGACATGGTGACAAACCCAAACCCCCTGCTCCTCCCAGTAGTCTTATCATAAATCACCTGCATAAAACAACAACAACAAAAACAACAAGTCACAACCCATTCCAAATCTCCCAAAAGGGTACACAAAAAACCCATCAAAAACCAAACCTGCAAAACAAAAAGTCAAAAACAGAAACATCACCTCAACCACCTCCACATTCCCGGCACTCTCAAAGAGCTCCGCGAGCTGCGCGCTGTCGACGTTGAACGGAAGATTCCCGACAAAGAGCTTAAGGTCGGGGGAGAAGCTGGGGCCGTCTCCGTCACTGAAGGTGTCCTCCTCCTGCCCCAAATCCGACGACACCACGACGTGGGGAACGAAGCGAGACGACGACAGAGTTGTTGGTTTGAGAAAAACAGCAGAAATGGAAATGGGTTTGTTGTTGGGTGTGAGGGAGAGGGACGAGGAGAAGCATTGGGGAGAACATAGAGGTTGTCGGGTTCGGAGAGTGAGGGTTGGGAGTGCGAGGGAAGCTGCGGAGGTAGACATGGTTTTCTGGTTTGGGAGGATAAGGATTAGGTGATAAGGTTTGAGAGCAAAGGGGGGAAGTAGAAGTAGGGTTTATGAAAAAAGGAGAGGATTTCAGAGTGGGTGTGCACTGTGATATTTATGCACAAACAAAGCAAGGGTTGGAATCAATCAGAGAATCACAATGCATATCGATAAGGTAAGGTAGCCTCATCTATTTACTCATTTATCCTTCTTATCACAGATATTTTGTTCTTTCTTGTGTGTTTTTATTTGTTCAGGAGAGGTCATGAGAGAAAGAAATAAAGAAAATATATTTTTATCATGCTAATCAACTTCATCCTTATTTTGCAAGCTAGGTGTAATCATGTATCTAAATAAGTTATTAGTACCAGTGATATTGAATTGATGAAAAAAAAATTAATTAAAAAAATCTTAATAAAGATGGTTAATTAGATTTTTATTAATCATTAATAAAATTGATGAATATTTTATATTAATAATTAATTCACTTTAAAATGTAATAATATCTCTAAAAAAGTATTAGTATTTTAACCATTATTTAATTGTAATTTTTATCTTCTTTTTTATTATCTTGCATTTTTGTTAGTTTATGTAACTTCTATTAATTAGATGTTAAATTAACCGATGAATTGAAATTACATAACAAAATAAAAAAATTACACAGTCAGTAAAGATCAAATCCGTAAACAAAAATAAAATGATAAAATTTGTAAAATGAGAAAATAGAGATAAAAAACACAATTTAACATTTATTTTTTAAAATAATAATATTAAATAGATTTTGTTTATTTAGACTCTGGAAAACATTGGTCCTTTTTTCTTCAAATAATTTAGATTGAAGGGAGTGGTTTATTTCAGTTACGAAATTGAATATTCAATCTCCTTTTTATGTGCAACAAGGATATTTTTGGTAGAAAAATATTTGTACTCGTGGCCATGATGAGGTTCAGATATTTTTGCAGTGGGTGAAATCTAGGCATATATTTACACTTAATGGGCTTGAGTGAAAATCTGAAGAGAATAGTGGCACGCAGGCACCAAGGCCCAAGTTCAAGTCATTGAAATTTGAAATCCAAGTGGAAGTGGGTATTGGGCAAGTGTGTTATGTTATTTTTTGGACCTGATTTATCTGTTATTCTTTTACTTGTTGTTTTTATGTTGTCTTTTGAAAATCATATAATTTTAAAATTGAATTATAAAATTAAATATTAATAAAATTAAGTATTAACACAACTATATGAATAATATAAGGACAGCTGAAAAAACGACAGTAAAAAAACCAATTTCTTTGTTTTTGTTCTTTTCTAAGCGTAGAACCATACGAAAGCTTGGTTTCTTTCTTTTGGTTTGCAAGTGGCTTTGGTCACAAAATCATTTTGTGCATAACATATCCTGAACCCCATGTGGCTTTGTCCCATAATCACTATAGTCCTTTCAAGATTTAAATGTTAACTTCACCATAAGTTGTGTGTTCTTATACAACCTACGGAACTATTAACCATATTATGATTAAAAAAAAGTTCACCTTAAAAACCATAATAATATACTGTAACTTTTTTTTAGTACCTAACTAATCTTTCTCTTATTGAATTAATTCATTTTAGAAATAAAATGTTATCTCTAATCATAACTCCACACCCAAGTCAAGAATCAAATTTCTGGTTAAAAGACACAAGTATCTAATCATATATGCCAACTAATTTTGCTGGTAAGTATTTTTTTTTGTTATAAGTAATACTATTACAAAATATCAAAAATTACAATAAAGAGACTTTTCAACTTTCATATGTGTTTTGTGTCAAAAAAAAACTTTCATATATGTTAAATTGTTAATTCATTATTATTGATCTAGTGAGTGATGAAGGAGTTTCGATAGTTTGTACAATATTTTAAGTTAAAACTTGTTGATTTTATTGTATAAAAAAACTGTAATTTACCCCAATTATTTATAGACTAATAATAACATCATCAGCATGCAAAATAAATATTAAGAATAAAGAAGTTCAATAATTGTACCTTCAAATTCATAAAAATATTATCATCTCATTGAAGAAAGATTCCCCCAATATTTTTTTACGTTTCATATGATAGAATATGCATGTGAAGAATTGCTTAGTAATCTTATAACTACCTTTTTTTAAAAATCAGCATATCTTGTAAACAGCAGGTGCTTCAATCATTAAGTTGACTCTAACTGATGCCACCATCTATGCATGTGGAGTGTGGGAAAGAAAGAAATGAACCCTTTCCCAATCATGAACATGAAGCTGAACAAATTATGATTAATGGTCCTTGTGAACTCTCATTCCACTTAATTTAACATAACTAAGGGTCAGAGGTTCCTAGTATATTTGATTTAAAACAGGTCGAGTGCCCTCATAATAACACCAGCATGCCTTTTTGCAGTCCCTCAATTGGGTAGTTCTGAAGTACTTTATGTTGAAGATCTTGACCAATTTCTACTTGACATATATTTAGAAAAAAAAAGTTTAAGAGAAAATAATTAATAACACTTAATTAAAGATTAGTTGAGTGAATTAAATGATAGTCAAGGATCATCTAATAATTTTTTTATATGTAAATATATGATAAATTCAAACGATAAATTAATTAATTAAGCACATTTCTGTTTTGGCTTTGAGATGGAGAATTTTTATTATTGCTAGCCAGAAAGTCCAAATGAAAAGAAATTAACAAGACAAAAACTTCAGAACAGATACCTAATGATCACCCCATATTTTCCTAAATTTGGGTTATTGGAACTTACATAGAGTCATGTACTGTTACTTCAATACCGAATGTACATACTTGCTACTTCTATTAAGTAATAAATTTAATCATTTACACTTATTTTATATATTTTTTCTATCTCTCTCTTTCCTTTTTTTCTTTTATTTTTTTTTTATCGGCCTCTCTCTTCCTTTGCAATCCTATCATTCTTAAGTAAGATATCTAAAGTAAATTTGAAAGAAAAATTTATTACTTTAAGTAAAAGCTATATATTAATCTTTCTTTTTCAATATATGTGATCTTTTTATCACATATAAAACCTTTTATATTTTATAAAAACTAAAAATAAATAATTTTACTTGTAAACCTAAAATTTGAATTTCGTTATTTTATCCTTGAGTCAATTCTCATATATATCATCTCTTATATTTATCATTTTCTCACTTTCTCTTTTTATTTTTTTCCTTCTCCAGATAGGCATATATCCTTATGAGGAAGGTTAAATTATCTTTCGTCAAATAATACTACAAGTTTCGTATTCAGACACCTGTGCATATTATATACAATTATATTTATATATACTCATATATAATACTCTTCCTGTTATGCAGCATTTACGAAAGAATTAAATATAATGAAAGTGCTGCGTCGACATCTAAATTTAAGATAAGCGTTAAAAGATAGTGACATAATTTTAATTCTATATATCTCGCCGGAAACTCTGGATTGACAAATGAGTAGTGAATAATAGGCTTTGGAAATCCTATGGTATACAACATATATATGATATATTATTTTATCATCTATACTATGATGACAAAATTAAAATATAATCTAAGTTGTTCAGGATTTTATGGTTGGATATTAGTGGACTTTTTAACAAACCTTCGTTTAGTCTATATATTTAGATATTTAGATACCTACTCTACATAGATATTTAGATATTTTCTGTTGGGAAAATAATAGGGAACTAAAATACTATCAAAGTCTCCAATAAAGCTACATATATACTAATATTCCAGAATTCTAATTAAGTCATTACCACTTATAAATGAAGTTGCTTAACCTACCTATACTTGGTTATCAATGTGAAACTTCATCAGATACATCCAACACCTATAATATACCCCCTACAGTGAACCCGTGAACAGATTGATGATATATAAACCAGGCATTGCCATAATATCCACTAATGTATGAACTTTAACCTAAATTGTCAGCATGCGATTAAAATTAAATGCTTTAGAATCATAAACCAAAGCTACTTATATTAGTCTCAAAATGTCTACTAGTTACTTACCTTCCCCTGCTGGGACGACATAACTATATTTCCAAAACTGTGGTAATTTAATGTCGACAAAAGGGGTCTTATTAAAATTATTCCAGCTAGGTGCAGTAAATATGTGTACATCTACCAGCTAATTAAGTACAAGCATATATATATATATAGGAAACAACAAACTATATGATATTTGTTGTAACCAATAATGAGTTTTGGATAAACTTAATAGAATTCAAACAAATAATTAAATATGATTTAATTATTCCCTTATCCTTGTAGGTGCATAAATTTTATCTTTTAGTTTTTAAACCTAAAAACTATATGTTTTAGTACTTATACAAACACTTTTAATTATGTTCCGTTAAAAAAGTTTAACATTATTAATGGGTGCTAATGTGATACTAACATGTCATTCACATGTGTTAGGTTTTATGTTTTAGTTCTCATACTTGCACCATTTTTACATTTTGGTCTCAATAATTACATAAATTTTACCTTCTAATTCATACAAAATAATTTGTTTTAGTGTTTATACAAATACTTTTAGTTCCATTTTGGTTATTAGTGATAAAAAAAACTTCACATCATTAAGAGTGGATGACATAACATTAATTGATGTATTTTGCATCATAAGATTACTCATTTCAGTTTTTATACAAGTTTTTTTTTAGTTCCTATCAACATTTCCTTCTTAAGTCTCATTGACTCTTAAATAGGAGAGTTTTTGAGACAGTAGAGTTCAAACATATTTTTTTTCAAGACATATTAGCCTGCAAAAAGTAGCAATTTATGTTGACACTTCTTATAGTGGCAACAATTGTTAATAATTTAAGAAACATGAAAATTGTCATTTAATTTATTTTCTACATCACACAATGCATCTGCCATGCACCTCTAACATGGAGGAAGCATTTTCATTTTCAATCTTTTGGCAATTTAACAACGGTATAAAAAAAAAACTTGACAGCGTTTTGTGGAAATCTTAGAGAACCTAAAGACTAAAGTAAATGAAGTAACATGACAAGAATAACCAAGCATTTTAATGCAATAAGTTTCCAAACGTTTTATGCAACAAGTCCTGCCACCGGAAGGAATACTATCAATACAAATTGTTACTTGCAAATTAAACTACCTTGTCTTATTCAAAAAGTGCATCTAAACTCTGCAACCTAGCTCGAATAATTAGCCGTATGATGATTTTAAAAACGCACACACGCACACACAAAATAAAAAGAGGAAAGAGGTATTGATGTGGAAAAAGGAAAGAATGAAGCAAAAAGGGAACACAAAATAAAAGGGAGATACTTGATAGGGAGTAAAACATAAAAAGATTTTTTGTATAGGTACTAAACGTCAATGCCATGTGATCTACTGTTAATGGCATTAAGTTAGGTGTGTTTAAAGGAGAGAGTGTGACCTTAATTAATTAGCATTTTTCATTTTTTTTTTCCGTTCTTAATATATACAAGAGGGATTCAAATATGTTTTCTTATTTTTGTGTCTCGTTTCCTGCTCCACTTAATTAGCACTTATGACACTTCATTAAGTTTTCTTTATTTATTCTTAATTTATTTAAATTAGAAATGAAAGAGAAAAGGAACAAAAATATAATTAAAGAGAAACATTATTTAGACGAATAGAAATAAGAAAGAAAGAAAAAATGTCTTTACTTATTTAAATGAAAAATAAAATTGTGAAAATAAATCAATTAAATATATATGTAAAAAATTATATTAATTAAAATATCGTTTACTCCATTATTTTTAACAAAATTAAATTACTAAAAATTTATTTGATTTTTAAGAAATTTTTACGTAAATAAAAAAAAAATCATTCCCTCTATTTCATACCATTCTGCAAGGAAAATTTTTCCTAATAAGTTTCTTAAAAGAAATAACTTATTTCTTTCTTATTTTCTTCTTAAATAAATAATGGAAATTTAGTTTTTATTTTTATTTTAGCTTTTCCACTCTATTTCTAGAGTTAACAAAGATAAAGTTAGATATCTACCTTTAACAAAGAGTTTTAGTTCGGGGGAAAAAAAGATTTATACACCTTTAAAAAATAAAAATTAACTTTTAATATGTATGCTATCTCATTATGGTCCAATGATGGTTGGAAAAGCCGAACCTAGCTAAAATATAAAGTTAAAACTAATATGAAAACATCAAATCTATAAATATTTTATTTTACTAACAAAAGAAAAATATAATATCTACAAGATAAGAAAACAACTGGAAAACAAGATGACTGGTCAATGCGGCCGTCAAGTTTGTCACCATCAAGCCACGAGGGAAATCTTGAATAAAGCCATAAAAAAATAGGGAATGGAAAGTAATTTAAAGCAGTAAAGAAAAAAAGGTCCTATGCTAAGATTGCACAAAAGAAACCCTATTGACGTTAACGTAGAAAGATTTGGATCCCATTCAGTATATAGGAGTATAGTTAAATAGATAAAGTGATATTTAATTATAAGAGTAATGCATATTCAAATTTCAAAAAATAATGTTTTCACGTGGCTAAAGAGGTAAAATAGACCGTGGAGAGGAGGAAAGGTCATAGATGATAAAATAATAAAAAGGAAATTAAAATAAAACGTGTGTAAAATGGGTATTAAGAATAGGGTGTAAAAAACTATTATCAATTTAAAATTACTCAGTAGGAGATCCCAATTAGATAAAAAGCAAAAATAAAAATGAATCAATCCAGTTTACATGAAAAGGAGGATGAACATAAGAATTTTCATTTTTTCGACATGAATTTCAATATTCATACAATACAATCACTTTTTTTCATTTGATAGACAATCCTTTTTAAAATAATTTGAGTTCAAGCACTTAAAAAATCGATTTTTTTGTCGTCCCTTTTCAAGATGTCTCCGTGTTGTCCCTTCAAAACGACGTCGTTTTGAAGAAACAACACAAAAATTAAAAAACAACAACAGAGAAGACAAGTTTAACACTGAAAAACTATTTAAATAGTTAAAACAGTAAAATTACTTATTATTCAATAATCTTCTAAGTAAGTATCTACTAACAACCCTGCTATATCAACATACTATTTACTTTCTATTTGATAATATTGAAAGTGTTTTCTTATTCTACCACTTAATGACAAAACAATTTATATGAATTTAAAAAAGATCATTCACTAAAAATTTTATGGAGATAATGTTAATAAAAAAGATAGAATTTTCATTAATAAATCTCATTACTAACTCATGCAAAATTATAAGTGTCAACCCAGACTGTTTTGGGATGATTAGAGTTGAGGGAGAAAACAGATAGAGAGAAAATGATAAATATATACTACTAGAAAATCACAGATTAGCCACCAACTAACATAAAAAGTTAGAAAGAGAAATGAGATGAAAATATCAATGTAACTAATAATTCATTGATATTTTGTTGTGCTTGGATTTTTTATCTCTCTAATTTCACTCCGTAGAAGAAGAAAAAGCACAGCTGCAAAGCAGAACATCACTTTTACCCTGCCCTGTGAAGAAGAAAAAAGAAGATTCATCTATGAGAATAAGGTATGTTACAGTATACATATGTAGGTTTTTTCTTTATCTTTTTCCCATCTACACTTTGGTATCACTGTAGAGCTACACACGAGTTTCATTCAATGATGCACATAATACCCTTTCTTTACACAGACACGTGCCAATTCACGAGTTGGCCCAACTAGTTTTGGATAAGATGCGTTGAATCAAGTCACCCTTAAACCACTGATCAAAATTATTTTATCATTTTCTTACAAACAAAAAAGAAAAATATTTTTCTAATCGCATACAGTTTAATTTATGTATATTTCTTGAACACAGATCGAATTCACAGTGGCCCAAAAATATCAATCTAGGTCATGTAAACAAATATACACATACTCATACTAAATTCTTGGCAGCATGGTGGTTTGGACCATGTTGGTTACACATGGATCCGAGTTGTTAACCCCTAGCTTTCAGTGATAAAGATGAATATAGATAAAAAAAAAAAAAAGTGTATATATGTCTGTTTGGGTAAATTTTTTCAGAAATACTATTGGGAGAAAAAAATGAAATGAGTTTTTTCATAAATTAAAATCAATTCTTTGTTGATTGATCATGTAGATGTTTTTTTTTTATCTTTTAGAGAAATTATATGAAAAAGTATAATTTTGTGGCTTCAGTTGAAAAAACTAGTAAAATTATTTGATTAATGAGTGGAAGACTGTGCATTACACTTAGTAAGCTAAGTTCAATGAACATGTGGCGTGGATCATATGCAATTATGCGATGCACTGAATGATTAACCAACAGGATATAGATGAGAGAGATTGAACCGTCCATGCATTGGGAGATAGTTTGTTAGCTTAAAAAACCAAAACGTGAGTACTTCGTACTTACTAAACCAAGCAAAATATTGAAAGCAAGTCAAAAGGTGGAAGAATTTGCCTAGTCGTTTCACACCATGAGAAGAATAGAAAGAAAATACTATATGAAATGAGTGAACTTAATTTTGCACGAGAGTAGAAGAAATAAGTATTGGGTATTGGATATTATTATATAGGCTTAATTGTAAAATTTATCATCAAACGTTTATTATAACGTGAATTTAATCATTTAAGTTTTATTTTCACAAATTTTATTATTAAACTTCTATAATTTAGTTGATTTTATCACTTATTTTTTTCATAAATTTTACCATCTAACTTTTAATTTTTATAAATTTATCATCCAATTTTTTGACTTTTGTTGGTAACAAAATGAAATCAATTTTTTTATTTTTAACTTTTTTTTATAGGTCAATGGTGGTAAAATACTTAAAAATTTGATACTTAAATGATAAAATTTATGGAAATAAATTTTAAGTGATAAAATTTATAAAATAATAAAAATTAAATGATAAAATCTATAATTAAGCCTATTATATATTGTTGTGTGATGAAAATTAAAGTACAATATTATAGTTTTTTGCAAAATACATTATGATTTGTTCTTTTAGCTGATGTATGCTAGCCAAATCCTTAATTAATTGTCTCTCTCTTCTCCCTCCCTCCAATCTCTACGAATAGTAATAGTATATTATTTATTTATTATATAGTCAGAATTAAAGCACGTAAATGTAAAATAATTTCTTTAAAAGTTCATATTTCTCTTTGTACCTGCTTAAAAATATATATTTCTCTTTGTACTCAGATATTTTTTATTGAGGAAGTTTTCAGTTTAATAATAGTTTTAAATTCAAATTTTATGTATAGAACTCCACTAAATACTCAGGAGAAAAACTTTACTGTATTCTACCTGATTTGAGCATAATATTTACTTCCCATAGAATATATTTATAGTTTCTTTTAAGAAATCGTCAAATTTCACAAATTCAACGAAGGAATATGCTAATTGACACAAAATTATGACAGTCACAAATATGGTGGCGCATTTCAAAAGCAATTGTTTAAGTCAATATAATAAAAAAATCCTCATCGTAGTCCCGAATATTTGATTTTCATTCTACGTTTGAATGTCTCGTGAATATGGTGATAGCAACCTAAAGCCAACAAAAAAAAAAAAAAAGTAACTAGACCATGAAATTCGAACAAAATCATATCAAAGGTCCAATGTGAAGATTGCGTCGCGAATTTGTTGTTATGGAAAACATGACCTCATCAGTAAAAATCTTTGGAGAAACTACTTTAAATTTAATGTAGACATTACATTAATTTATGTAAAAGATTTATAATGGAAGAAGTCTTAAGATAAATAATTTGTGCTGATAAAAGATTTACAATGGAGGTTATCATTACGTTAACTAACTACTAGCTTATGTTTAGTAGTTAACATAAAGATAGAACTCCATTGTCTAACACTTTTTAAAATTATATACAATACTTTATAAACTCCTTAGCATCAACTTTCGATTTTTACATATAAAAAAATATAAAACTTTACAAATGTTTGTGCTATATTCTAATTTAGCCTAGAATAGGAAACATATTCATATTTTGGTTAAAGAAATTTTATTTGTTTATTGACAAGGAGGATCTTTAATGCTCTTCATATATATATATATATATATATATATAACTCAATTTATTTCTTTAAATGGATTCGTGCATGTTATCTCAATTTTAATGAATTTAACTAATTTTCACTTTCTATCAATAACTTGTTTAACTTACAAATATTTTTTATCTCTCTTCAACGTCTCATATTTTCTCTCTTATATTTACAAATGAATTTATCTATTATATACATCTTTTTTAATAATATTTCACACTTTTCTATAACAACATATCATACTTTCTACTATATAATAATTTTTACACCAATCAAAAAATTCACTAATGTTTCTCAAATGAATCTATATAATTTTTACTCCAAGCAATATTATAATGATATATTTTACTCAGAACCCACAATTTAGAGATAAGAAAGGATTGCTATGGGGAGTAACCCAAAGCTTAAGTGGATCTCACACAACTCTCCAATGGTGCAAATTTTAGTTTTTGGTTACTAATATTGCTGCTCTCAGGATAGCAACTACAAAAGGAATTGCTCTAAAAATGCTAAGAATCCACAAAGAATAATTATTATATAAGCAACTCTTTTTAATTTCAAGTAATCTAAAAATACGTGACATAAAAAAATATGGTTTTGTTTTTACAAAACTACTAGGGTATAATATAGCTAAACAACTCTCATTGGAAATGCTCTAAAAATAAATAAACATGTGATCCCTTTAAAAATATAAAAGAGTAAGAAAACAACTGAAATGATCGGTTCAATTTAAATTATTTTAGATTTGATATTATTTCAAATTGATGCAAATCAAACAGCAAGTTTTTTTTATCATTGAAATGATTGGTTTTTCACTTCAAAATGTACATCTTGTGGACCATAATCTAGAAAGACTTTTAAAAATCTTTATCCAATGAATTATCTACTGTTAATGGATATGATTACAAGAAAATCACACTTGCTCATTTTCTTTATCGAACCAGAGAAATTACTTTTCTTATTAGGAAGACCTTAGCTTTCTTGACTTACCAGCATTGACTTTATATATATAAATAGGGTAATTAATTGATAGTATTAAAAAAAACTTTAAACTAATACTCTTTATACTATTTTGATCACGAAGGTAACACGAACTCCTTTGATAACTAAATACCAAACTATCTTTCGCAAGTACACTTTTCCAAACCGCTGCTAATGAAGAGTTAAATCGTAAGGAAAAAAAAATATAGTCTCTTTTTACCTTTAACTTTTCCATTTTTGATAAATTTTACTTTCAACAAATTAATTTGACATATTTAATTTCCATATTTTAAGAAATTTATAAATTTTATTTATGCCATTTATCCATTAATAAAGACAAAAGTTTGAGATAAAATTTACCCAAAAGAATAATAACTAAAATTAAAATTCATCAAAAAATAAAAAAGTTGAATATAAAATTTATCAAAATAAATAAAAAAAGGTTGAAAGTAAAAAATATAATTATACTGTAAATAAATTAATAAAGAGTAAAATTTACAAATTTCATAAAAATTATGAGTAAAGTGCATTAAATTAATTTGTTAAAAAAATTCATCAAAAATTAAAATGTTGAATGTAAAAATTACAATTAAACCAAAAAATATATCGTGATCAGGACGCTCAACCCTCTTAATATCTAAGATACAAAGCGACTCTGATTTAGTAGTATTTCATGTCATCTAATAAAGTATTCATGCATAATAAATAAATAAAAATGAGTACAAGAGAGGTGAATCATGAGATATAATGCGTCCTTATTAAAAGTGCTCGATTTCGAGTAAAAATTTCAGGATGACGGTTGACCATAAAAACCGATCTGACTTTTCTTGTGCTGTCGTTTTATTTCTTTAAAATTATACAGTTTTAATGATTTTAAAAATTAAATATTATTATTAAATATTAATATAATTTTTTTTTATAGGATAGTACATCAACAATATGGAAAGAGACAATAGAGAAATAAAATTCCATAAAAGCAGGGTATAACTTTATCCATACATTTGAATGTTGGGAATTATTTAGTGG